>NC_091337.1:16730575-16818075 GCF_038502225.1 Cherax quadricarinatus | reverse complement strand
ATGATGATGATGATGATGGTGATGATGATGATGATCTTTATTTCTACAAGTACATGATACAACGTTATACAGACTTATACAGAAGAGAGGGAAGACGGACGAACGGACGGACGGACGGACGGGCGGACGGACGGACGGACGGTAAATCTATTTAGACACAGACACACGCAAGTACTATTATCACAGTAAAGTACCTAGGATAACCCAGGATAACCTAAGATAACTCTCTAACAGCATCCTGCAGCCCCCATCCAGCCTGATCATTGTCATCATGTCTTCCCTTCTATGTCTAGTGAAAACTCTTTTTAGACATAGCTGCTGTTGCTTCCCAACGCCGAGGGGGGCGTTGACCCCCAGAACACCCTCCAGGTATATTCCAGGTATACCTCATTACCCCCTCCCCCGTCTCATTCACCGTCACCCCATGAAAGGAATAATGGTCAAGCATTTCGAACATTGCTTGTTGCCGAAACGTGCTACAACATTGGAGTTCAAGACCTAAAGTGTGCGAAACGTTCTCTCTCTCTCTAAAATTGATCTTGTTTATATATGACCACCAGACTGAAAAAAACGAGCAGGGTAACGTGGCAACGTCTCGCCCTGTGTAGAGCTTTATCAAGTCACGTTTTGCTCTGTGTAGAGCTTCATCAAGTCACGTTTTGCTCTGTGTAGAGCTTTATCAAGTCACGTTTTGCTCTGTGTAGAGCTTCATCAATTTAATACAGGATAACAATTTCCTGTATTAAATTGCTACTTAGTAATGTTTTTTTGAGAAGGAGGAAGTGAGTGAGGTGAGGGAGAGAGGGCGAGGGAGAGGTGAGGGAGAGAGGGCGAGGGAGAGGTGAGGGAGAGAGGGGGAGAGAGGGCGAGGGAGAGGTGAGGGAGAAAGGGGGAGAGGGCGAGGGAGAGGTGAGGGAGAGAGGGCGAGGGAGAGGTGAGGGAGAGAGGGGGAGAGAGGGCGAGGGAGAGGTGAGGGAGAGAGGGGGAGAGAGGGCGAGGGAGAGGTGAGGGAGAGAGGGCGAGGGAGAGGTGAGGGAGAGAGAGGGAGAGAGGGCGAGGGAGAGGTGAGGGAGAGAGGGGGAGAGAGGGGGAGAGAGGGCGAGGGAGAGGTGAGGGAGAGAGGGGGAGAGAGGGCGAGGGAGAGAGGGCGAGGGAGAGGTGAGGGAGAGAGGGGGAGAGAGGGCGAGGGAGTGGTGAGTGAGAGTGGGGGTGAGTGGGCGAGGGAGTGGTGAGGGAGAGAGGGGGAGGGAGGGCGAGGGAGAGGTGAGGGAGAGAGAGGGAGAGAGGGCGAGGGAGAGGTGAGGGAGAGAGGGGGAGAGAGGGCGAGGGAGAGGTGAGGGAGAGAGTGGGAGAGAGGGCGAGGGAGAGTGAGGGAGAGAGGGGGAGAGAGGGAGGGAGAGGTGAGGGAGAGAGGGCGAGGGAGAGGTGAGGGAGAGAGGGCGAGGGAGAGGTGAGAGAGGCGAGGGAGAGGTGAGGGAGAGAGGGCAAGGGAGAGGTGAGGGAGAGAGAGGGAGAGAGGGCGAGGGAGAGGTGAGGGAGAGAGGGGGAGAGAGGGCGAGGGAGAGGTGAGGGAGAGAGGGGAGAGAGGGCGAGGGAGAGGTGAGGGAGAGAGAGGGAGAGAGGGCGAGGGAGAGGTGAGGGAGAGAGGGGAAGAGAGGGCAAGGGAGAGGTGAGGGAGAGAGGGGGAGAGAGGGCGAGGGAGAGGTGAGGGCGAGGTGAGGGAGAGGTGAGGGAGAGAGGGGGAGAGAGGGCGAGGGAGAGGTGAGGGAGAGAGGGAGAGGGCGAGGTGAGGGAGAGAGGGGGAGAGAGGGCGAGGGAGAGGTGAGGGAGAGAGGGCGAGGGAGAGGTGAGGGAGAGAGGGCGAGGGAGAGGTGAGGGAGAGAGGGCGAGGGAGAGGTGAGGGAGAGAGGGGGAAGAGAGGGCGAGGGAGAGGTGAGGGAGAGAGGGGGGTGAGAGGGCGAGGGAGAGGTGAGGGAGAGAGGGCGAGGGAGAGGTGAGGGATAGAGGGGGAGAGAGGGCGAGGGAGAGGTGAGGGAGAGAGGGCGAGGGAGAGGTGAGGGAGAGAGGGCGAGGGAGAGGTGAGGGGAAGAGGGCGAGGGAGAGGTGAGGGAGAGAGGGCGAGGGAGAGGTGAGGGGTAGAGGGCGAGGGTGAGGTGAGGGAGAGAGGGCGAGGGAGAGTTGAGGGAGAGAGGACAAGGGAGACGTGAGGGAGAGAGGACGAGGGAGAGGTGAGGGAGAGAGGGCGAGGGTGAGGTGAGGGAGAGAGAGCGAGGGTGAGGTGAGGGAGAGAGGGCGAGGGTGAGGTGAGGGAGAGAGGGCGAGGGTGAGGTGAGGGAGAGAGGGCGAGGGTGAGGTGAGGGAGAGAGGGCGAGGGTGAGGTGAGGGAGAGAGGGCGAGGGAGAGGTGAGGGAGAGAGGGCGAGGGAGAGGTGAGGGAGAGAGGGCGAGGGAGAGGTGAGGGAGAGAGGGCGAGGGAGAGGTGAGGGAGAGAGGGCGAGGGAGAGGTGAGGGAGAGAGGGCGAGGGAGAGGTGAGGGAGAGAGGGCGAGGGAGAGGTGAGGGAGAGAGGGCGAGGGAGAGGTGAGAGAGAGAGAGCGAGGGAGAGGTGAGGGAGAGAGGGCGAGGGTGAGGTGAGGGAGAGAGAGCGAGGGTGAGGTGAGGGAGAGAGGGCGAGGGTGAGGTGAGGGAGAGAGGGCGAGGGTGAGGCGAGGGAGAGAGGGCGAGGGTGAGGTGAGGGAGAGAGAGCGAGGGTGAGGTGAGGGAGAGAGGGCGAGGTGGAGGTGAGGGAAAGAGGGCGAGGGTGAGGTGAGGGAGAGAGGGCGAGGGAGAGGTGAGGGAGAGAGGGCGAGGGAGAGGTGAGGGAGAGAGGGCGAGGGTGAGGTGAGGGAGAGAGGGCGAGGGTGAGGTGAGGGAGAGAGGGCGAGGGTGAGGTGAGGGAGAGAGGGCGAGGGTGAGGTGAGAGAGAGAGGGCGAGGGAGAGGTGAGGGAGAGAGGGCGAGGGTGAGGTGAGGGAGAGAGGGCGAGGGTGAGGTGAGGGAGAAAGGGCGAGGGTGAGGTGAGGAGAGAGGGGCGAGGGTGAGGTGAGGGAGAGAGGGCGAGGGTGAGGTGGGAGAGAAAGGGCGAGGGTGAGGTGAGGGAGAGAGGGGCGAGGGTGAGGTGAGGGAGAGAGGGCGAGGGAGAGGTGAGGGGGAGAGGGCGAGGGTGAGGTGAGGGAGAGAGGGCGAGGGAGATGTGAGGGAGAGAGGGCGAGGGTGAGGTGAGGGAGAGAGGGCGAGGGTGAGGTGAGGGAGAGAGGGCGAGGGAGAGGTGAGGGAGAGAGGGCGAGGGAGAGGTGAGGGAGAGAGGGCGAGGGAGAGTAGGCATTTACCTAGACGACAGCATTTCACTCAACACACAGTACTTTTTTTTACAAATAAAAAAGCTCTGTGTAGAGCAAAACATTGTGCCAAGAGAGAGAGAGAGAGAGAGAGAGAGAGAGAGAGAGAGAGAGAGAGAGAGAGAGAGAGAGAGAGAGAGAGAGAGAGAGAGTGAGAGCAGTTTTACCGGAATGCGTCTTTTAAAAGTGAGGCCAGGCGGAGCCAAGCTCAGTCTGACATAGCGAAGCCACAGAGTTGAAGTCATCCGGGGAGAGTGAAGCAGATGAAGTCAAATGAGATCACATCCTTTGATCAATTTCATACGAGGTCAGATCAAGAAGAGTCAAGTCGAGCGAGGCATGGAAAAGTCAGCTCACCAGAGAGCCAAGCAGAATAGTGGTCACTAGTCAGGTGAGAGCGAGAGAGAGAGAGAGAGAGAGAGAGAGAGAGAGAGAGAGAGAGAGAGAGAGAGAGAGATCTGGTCAGACGATACAAAGCCAGGTGTGGAGTATGGAATTCAAAACAGAAATGGAAACGGATGGGAGAGTTGAAGAGATCAGAGGGATGTTAAAGACATTAGAGGATGGGATGGTTGAAAGGGATGAGGAAGAGTTGAGAGATATGAGGAAGAGTTGAGAGAGATGAGGAAGAGTTGAGAGAGAAGAGTGAGAGAGATGAGGAAGAGTTGAGAGAGGAGGGAGAGTTGAGAGATGAGAGAGTTGAGAGAGATGAGGAAGAGTTGAGAGAGATGAGGAAGAGTTGAGAGAGATGAAAGAGAAGATGAGGAAGAGTTGAGAGAGGAGGAAGAGTTGAGAGGGATGAGGAAGAGTCGAGAGGAAGTGGAGAAGTGAAAGGCGTAGCAGGCTGGAGTGGAATGAGAGAGGCGGGAGAATCTTAAAGCAATGTTGGAAAGAATACGAGAAGGAAGAGAAGTATGAGATACTCAGGCAGATGAGGGATGGAAAGGAAGCATAAACAAGCAATCGAGAATGGTGGAAGGGATGCTGGAAATGGAAAGAATGAGGATGGGAGGGGAAGGGGGGTTGACCCAGAGGATGAGAGAGGTGACCAAGCATCCACGAAAATAAGATAAGGGAGGAATCTGTGTATGAATTCGTCTCTGCCAGCGCACGGACAATGGACCTCCACTTAACACAACCTTAGCAGCGTGAGGGAGGGAAGAGATGAGAGAGAGGGGAAAGAGGGCAGAGAGGGAAGAGAAGGTGAGAGGGACAAGGTACAGTGTGTGTGAAAGCTAGGGTGAGAGAAGCGAGGAGCAGAGTGTGCCTGTATGAGGAAAAGAGTACATGTGGGTACATAGGAAAGAGAGTATCCAGACTGAGGCTGTGCTGAGAACTATCAGCTTGTACCTAGAAGAAGGATTATTGTGTATTACTTAGGTGTGATAGTCAAGGATAGAAAGAGAGGAGGATGAGGTACGAGAAACAGTGTGTGTAGAAGAGAGATTAAGAGGTAAGGAACGTTGGGAGGAAGAGAGAAAATACAGACTTGAGAGAGAGAAAAACACGGCTCATAAAACAGACAGGAGAGATAGATAGATAGATAGATAGATAGATAGATAGAGAGAGAGAGAAAGAGAGAGAGAGAGAGAGAGAGAGAGAGAGAGAGAGAGAGAGAGAGAGAGAGAGAGAGAGAGAGAGAGAGACTAGATAGATAGAGAGAGAGAGAGAGAGAGAGAGAGAGAGAGAGAGAGAGAGAGAGAGAGAGAGAGAGAGACTGTCACGTTTCTAATTTTCAGAATACAAATCAAGTTTTAATTAAGATATCTCTCGGGCTGTTAAAACCTAACCTAACAGACATCAACATGATTCATTGAAATATCTCCTATAGAAGACTCCAAGAGTAGCAGGTATTGTCTTTCCTCTTAACATCTATATTTCAGTACTTTTCCGCAAAAAATCTTCATTTCTCTTCATGGTGACATGTTTACTCACAAGACGAGTGACACTGTCCAATACTGCCCTCATGGTGACATGTTTACTCACAAGACGAGTGACACTGTCCTATACTGCCCTCATGGTGACATGTTCACTCACAAAACGAGTGACACTGTCCAATACTGCCCTCATGGTGACATGTTAACTCACAAGACGAGTGACATTGTCCAATACTGCCCTCATGGTGACATGTTCACTCACAAGACGAGTGACACTGTCCAATACTACCCTCATGGTGACATGTTTACTCACAAGACGAGTGACACTGTCCAATACTGCCCTCATGGTGACATGTTCACTCACAAAACGAGTGACACTGTCCAATACTGCCCTCATGGTGACATGTTAACTCACAATACGAGTGACACTGTCCAATACTGCCCTCATGGTGACATGTTAACTCACAAGACGAGTGACACTGTCCAATACTGCCCTCATGGTGACATGTTCACTCACAAAACGAGTGACACTGTCCAATACTGCCCTCATGGTGACATGTTCACTCACAAGACGAGTGACACTGTCCATTACTGCCCTCATGGTGATATGTTCACTCACAAAACGAGTAGAGTTACCGGATAAACTTCTCATCTAGGGGAAGGAGTGGCAATCAGTAAACAAATAAAAAAAATCACGAGAGAAAAAAGCCAATTTAACCCCCCAAAAAACGTACGAACGAACAAGAATACATTCGTGTCTTGAGAACACACGAAACATCTGGCTCTCAATATTACTTGATAGTAACGAACGCGATGCGTGAGAGGGAAGGCTGTAGAGGAAAGAAAGAACAAGAGGGCAGGGGAGGACTGGATAAAGAAGGGGAAACAAGAAAGACTACGAGGGGAAAATACTGCATCACATTGAGGGGGAAAATTTTAGTATCTGTTAGTATTGGTCTTTCGCGGACGTTTGAGTGTCTAGAGGGGACAAGCAGGTTCGTTAAGGGTATCTCTATGGTTACCAGTGAGCGAGGGGAGATGGATTGCAGATCAAGGGGAGAGGAACACCAGAACAAGGGGAGAGAAACAGCAGAACGAGAGAAGAACAGCAGAACAAGGGAAGAGGAACAGCAGAACAAGGGAAGAGGAACAGCAGAACAAGGGAAGAGGAACAGCAGAGAGGGACGCTAGAACAAGGGGAGAGGGACATCAGAACAAGGGGAGAGGGACATCAGAACAAGGGGAGATGGACATCAGAACAAGGGGAGAGGGACACCAGAACAAGGGAAGAGGGACATCAGAACAATGGGAGAGGGACATCAGAACAAGGGGAGAGGGACATTAGAACAATGGGAGAGGGACATCAGGAGAAGGGGAGAGGGACAATTGCAGTTACAGGAAAAAGATCATTCAACATGGGGAAAGGGGAACCGGGGTGTGAGGAGACCTCGTTTAAAAGGGGGAAAATGAGGACGCTGGAAGGACTGGAAGCACTAGGAAAGGGAAGAAGCCCGGCTAGAGGGAAGAGGAACAAAGGGAAAGGGAGGAACACAATCAAGGGAGATAACAGCTATGTTGGGGTGAGGGATAGGGAGAGAAAGATGACTGGGGTGAACATTTCACACTACTCTCTCTCTCTCTAACACACACAAACCCACCACCAGGCCAAGTGTCTTTATCTACAAGT
Organism: Cherax quadricarinatus; assembly: GCF_038502225.1. Taxonomy (NCBI): domain Eukaryota; kingdom Metazoa; phylum Arthropoda; class Malacostraca; order Decapoda; family Parastacidae; genus Cherax; species Cherax quadricarinatus. The sequence goes on along the minus strand of NC_091337.1, from coordinate 16,811,137 downwards.
TCCTTTGACAACTACTACTATTATTAGTACTACTACCACACACACACACACACACACACACACACACACACACACACACACACACACACACACACTCGATCCCTGCAACCACAATTAGGCGAGTAAACACCCGCGCGCGCGATAAAGCTCTTGGAAAAAGGAGAGAATGGACCTATAGTAGCGAATAGCTAGGAGGCTAAGGGACTGATTACCTCAAAATCCTTCTGATTTCCACCATTCTTCTTTGTGTTGGACTGATGAAGCCAATGTTTGGCGAAACGTTGCAACAGTAAAGATACCCAAGCATTGCACATGTGTCTAATTTATCGAAAGACAGAGCCTGTACCTCACTGGTCGTGCAGTGTGGCTGCAAGACGGAGTCATGATGAGCAGTAATGCGAAGCTTAAATATTGGGTATGATTGGGCCTCACAAAGTTAGGTTTGAGTGAACCGGGTCATTGATAGTAAGAGGTGGAGATACCAGCTGAAAAAAATCGACCGCAAAATAAATGGTAAAAAGCACGTTGAATACAGACGTATATATTATGAAAATGGAAATTCTGTGCACTGAGGGAGAGCATCAAGTGCGAGAATATATATACGAGGTAAACAGAAAAGGATTACTTTGCGGAAGAAGATTGTGGACGATTGTGAATATTGGAGAATTATGAGTGGTGAGGTGAGTTGAGAGGCGTAGAAGTCTTATATATACTCTGTCCACTGAGGTACACTCACGGTACAGTGTCACGTACCACAAGCTACCCCTGGGCATGACGAGCCTTGCACCTAGTTAAGTCACGTTAAGGGACACGTTAGTTTACCTGTTTTCTAATAATATGTTTATTTTTCTCCTGTAATCTACCTTGTCTATAATTACTATCCCATTTGCTTTGTCTGCTTTTGTAAGGTGAAGTCCAGGATCTTTCCTCAGTTTATAGTATAACTTAAATCTTTGAGGACAATTGTGTTGTAGAGGTCTGAACAACATAATTGTCTTGAAAAATTTGTTAAGTTATACCTTGAATTAAGGAAAAATCCTAGACTTGACCTTACGAAAGCAGACAAAGCAAATGCGATAGTAATTATAGACAAGGTAGATTATAGTGGAAATATAAACATGATATTAGGAGAAAGGGAAACTCACGCGCCTCTTAATGAATATATTGTGTTTATGATGAACCGTGCGCCTGGACCAGCTTGGACTCTCAAAGATTATCATCCGTGCCCCTGGACCAGCTTGGACTCTCAAAGATTATCATCCGTGCGCCTGGACCAGATTGGACTCACAAAGATTATCATCCGTGCGCCTGGACCAGCTTGGACTCACAAAGATTATCATCCGTGCGCCTTGACCAGCTTGGACTCTCAAAGATTGTCATTATTTCAACCTCTTTAAGCAGGTCAATGACTGGTTGGGAGTAATTATATCAAACTTTGTGTTTTAAAACAACATTATCTGATTATATCACTACTGATTATTCCCTTAATATGCTGTAATTTAATATGTTAGCGCAAAAAGAGGCCAGTCCATGTCATTCTACCCAAAAGTCGCACTTAGGAAAAACTTATGACAACATTACGGTCAGAAATGGACCATAGACAGTCAAAATGGTCCAGAATGGATTGAAACTCAGTCCTGAGGTACTTTTTCTTAAGTGCGGGATTATAGCGAATTGTTCCATCCACAGTATTGTGATATTATTTATTCCGTAGCGCTGTTCAAACTGCACAGCCTAACTCATGGAGCGAGATATATATATATATATATATATATATATATATATATATATATATATATATATATATATATATATATATATATATACACATACATACATACATACATACATACACACACACACACACACACACACACACACACACACACACACACACATACACACACACACACACACACGTAAAACTTGCGATTTTGGCTAAAATAGTAACGCACTTCTTGCTGAATAATGCAAGCAAAAATTTGTGTATGCGCTAATTTCGCTAAAATCATTCTGAACCTAACGAAAGAAATATATTTCATTGTGTTTGTTTATTAGTAAATTATTATAAATTTGTGTAAAATATATTTAGTTGGAACAGGCTAAATTAAATTGCGCTTGTTATAATAAGGTTAGGTAAGATTCCTAAGGTGCTTTTGGTACAAAATCATTAATTTTTAAAATCATAATGAAAAAATATATCTTTTAATGTATAAGAGAAAATTTTAAAAAGGACTTAATTTTAAATGAGTTTTTGCTAATTGGCCAGTTTTACCTATTCGGCACGACATATATATATATATATATATATATATATATATATATATATATATATATATATATATATATATATATATATATATATATATGTCGTGCCGAATAGGCAGAACTTGCGATCTTGGCTTAAATAGCAACGCTCATCTTGCCATATAGGACAAGCAAAAATTTGTGTATGCAATAATTTCGCCAAAATCATTCTGAACCTAACGAAAAAAAATATATCTCACTGTGTTTGTTTAGTATTAAATTATTGTAAACAAATCTAAACCATATTTAGTTAGGTTAGGCTAAAATAAATTGCTCTTGTTATAATAAGGTTAGGTAAGTTTTCTAAGATTCTTTTGGTGCAAAATTATAAATTCTTACATTAACATTAATGAAAAAATATATCTTTAAACGTATAAGAGAAAATTTTTAGAAATGACTTAATTTTAAGTGAGTTCTTGCTAATTGACCAGTTTTACATCTTCGGCACGACATATATATATATATATATATATATATATATATATATATATATATCTCTGTGTGTGTGTGTGTGTGTGTGTGTGTGTGTGTGTGTGTGTGTGTGTGTGTGTGTGTGTGTATGTGTGTGTGTGTGTGTGTATGTGTGTGTGTGTGTGTGTATGTGTGTGTGAGTGTGTGTGTGTGTGTGTACTCACCTAGTTGTTAGGTAAGACACATATGCAACAGTTAGACAACTTTATTCCGAAACGTTTCGCCTACACAGTAGGCTTCTTCAGTCGAATACAGAAAGTAGGCAGGAACAGTAGAGATGTGAAGACGATGTAATCAGTCCATCACCCTTAAAGTCGTAGAATTTGAGGTTGTCAGTCCCTCGGCCTGGAGAAGTTCAGTTCCATAGTCAGGAACTATCAGATAGTTCCTGACTATGGAACTGAACTTCTCCAGGCCGAGGGACTGACAACCTCAAATTCTACGACTTTAAGGGTGATGGACTGATTACATCGTCTTCACATCTCTACTGTTCCTGCCTACTTTCTGTATTCGACTGAAGAAGCCTACTGTGTAGGCGAAACGTTTCGGAATAAAGTTGTCTAACTGTTGCATATGTGTCTTACCTAACAACCTGTCGGTATTGTATACCATTTTGATGTTCATCGTGTACTCACCTAGTTGAGGTTGCAGGGGTCGAGTCCGAGCTCCTGGCCCCGCCTCTTCACTCATCGCTACTAGGTCACTCTCCTTGAACCGTGAGCTTTATCATACCTCTGCTTAAAGCTATGTATGGATCCTGCCTCCACTACATCGCATCCCAAACTATTCCACTTCCTGACTACTCTGTGGCTGAAGAAATACTTCCTAACATCCCTGTGATTCATCTGTGTCTTCAACTTCCAACTGTGTCCCCTTGTTGCTGTGTCCAATCTCTGGAAGATCCTGCCTTTGTCCAAAAGTTTTCCCCTGATCCATTGTAGTCCCCTTCCCCCTGTTATCCTGCTTGGCCCCTCCAGGTTTTGCACTAATTCTTTGGGGAACTGTGCCAAACCCCCTTTTTTTGCAGCCCAAGAAAATGCAACCCCCACCCCTTTTCTCTTTTGTCTTACTGCTGCCCACAATGTCATAAAACCCTTCCAGTAGGTTTGTGACACAGGTTTTCCCCGTCCCTGAAACCATGTTGGCTGCTGTTGATGAGATCATTCCTTTCTAGGGTTCCCCACTCTTCTCCTGATAATCTTCCCATGATTTTAATAACATGCCAGTGACACTGGTCTGTAGTTTAATGCTTCATGTCTGTCTCCAAAAAATTGGGACTAAATAAAAAAGGGCACAATAAGTGATAAGATAACAAATAACCTAAATGGTCCAATTTTCGGCCCGAAACGTCGTCGAAAACTTTTTTCTTTTGGGGTTTTTATTTGTGTTTTTAAAACCCAAGATTTGCTGTCTTCCATGTCTCGGGTAATCCCCCTGTTTCGATGGTTTTTTTGAATATTGTTGTTGGGGTTTAACAAAGCCTCTGTGTGTGTTTTTACCACCAATTGGGGTTTGCGGGGTTCGATACTCACCCTCGGCCCCCCAAATTTAACTGATCGTTACTGGGCCCCTCCCCCTGCTTCATGAGCTTTATAAACCCCGGGGGTCTTAAACTATGATGGTGCCTCCTCCCCCACTTTCCATTGAAACCGGGTTGTGTATTTGTGTGTGTGTTGTGTGTTTTGTGTGTGTTGTGTGTGTGTGTGTGTGTTTTGTGTGTGTGTGTGTGTGGGGGTGTGTGGGGGGTGGGTGGTGTGTGTGTGTGGGGGTGTGTGGGGTGGGGTGGGGGGTGTGCGTGTGTGTGCGCGGGTGTGTGTGCGGTGTGTGCGCGGTGTGGGGTGTGTGTGTGTGTGTGTGTGTGTGCATGTGCGTGTGTGTTTGTGTGCACTCATTTGGTTGTACTCACCTAGTTGGGGTTTTGGGGGGTCCGGAGCCCCCAAAACAACCGCCTCTTCACTGGTGCTACTAGGTCCCCCTGCCCCAAAAAAACTTTACCCTTCCTCTGCTTAAACTATGTATGGATCCTGCCCCCCTTCACCCTTTCCCCAAAAACCGCCCCAAATTTCCTGCTCCTTCCTAAAGAAATCCCCTTCCCCATCCCTGTGATTCATCTGAGTCTTAAATTTCCAACTTGCCCCCTTTGCGGCCCCACTCGGGAACATCCTGCCTCTTTTCCAAATTTCAATTCCCAGTTTTTTTATTGTCGTTATTTGCCCCTTTTCTTTTTTGGCCCCTTCAGTGTCGTCGGGGTCGATTTCATTAAAACCTCCCCTCATAGAACATACCCTTACCCTCTGGGACTAAGTTTTGGGAAACCCTTTTGCATTTCCCCTGGTTTCCCTTCCTTAATAGTGTGGGTTTAAACTGGGCATACTCCAATATGGGCCAACCACGGGTTAGGGTCCTGAACGTTTCCCCTTTTTGTTAAGTGCCCGGTATGCTGTTCTGAGGTTTCCCAAAGGGCCCATATGCTGCAGCAGTTATTTGGTTGATGGGGCCCCTTAGATTTGCCTGGTGTTATACTCACCCCAAAAGATTTTTTTTCCTTGAGGAGGATTTTCCCTTGGGCCCCTAGACTGCCCTTCCCCCAATTTTTCTTTGACTTTGCACTTGGTAGGTTGGTTTTAAGAAGTTACCATTTTGTCCTGGGCACATGTCGATTAAACCCCTAGGCCTTTTTAATACCGTCTTGTGTGTGTGTGTGTGTGTGTGTGTGTGTGTGTGTGTGTGTGTGTGTGTGTGTGTGTGTGTGTGTGTGTGGGGTTGTGGAAAAAAAGGGGGGTGGGGTGTGTGGGGGCATGTGTGTGTGTAACATTTCTAATTGAAAATGCCTCTGTTCTGACGGGTCATTCTCCCCTTCCCTTCCTCTTATTCACTAAACCCCCTCTTTCCTTTTTTGTGCTCTCTCTTTTTCTCTGTTTTTCCCACCACATTTTTCACTAAAAAGGGCCACAACTTACAAAAATTTTAATACCAAAAAGGGATCTGAAATTTCCCTTTTGGGACATCTTAAAAGTTTGTAGTCTCTTTTTTCCCCTCTCTCTTTTTGTCTCTCTCTCTCTCTCTCTCTTTTTGCTTTTTTCCCCCGGGAAATTCATCTGGGTAAAAAAGTAAAATTCAAGTTTTAGTTTTTGCCACCAACGGATGGTTCAAACTGTATCCCCTATTTTTTAATAAATGGACAATTACGTACACAGTGTTTAAGATAGTGCCCAAAGGGATGGTCCCATACTTTGCTTTTCGTTTGATCATCATCTGTTTTCCACGTTCCCCAAACTCCCAAAGAAGTACTTTTTAACCCAAACCCTTTAAAACCCGGCCACTAAAAACATAAAACATTTTTCAAATTGAAAAGATGTTCCAAAACGCCCATCTATTTTCTTTTGTTATCATAATTGTTTAAGATGTTCTCAGGTTTTTAATTCTTTCCCCAAAAATTCCCAGTTTCATTATTTATTCCTAAATTATTCCTAATGCTAGACACAGATACACCAAAGATAGTCTACGTTTTTTTTCTGGGCTTCCCTTTTGCTAACATACCCAACTTTATCATAAAGGGAGTAATCAAATATGTGTTTGGGAGCCATAACTGTACTTTAAATTTTCCTTTTTCTGGTTTTTGAGTATATATCCTGGCTTCCCAATGAGCTTTAGTCTTATGTGGGGAAGGGTTTCAGTGATAAACAGAACCGCCCAGTGTCATAAGTTAACTTAGCACCATTAGGAGGGAGAAACAATTCAGTTTGGGGTGTGACGCCCTTTGGGGGAAATTTTCAGGGAGGTGGCAAAAAAAGGAATGCAGCCCCGCCAGAAGACCCGTTTAAAACCCAAATTCAATTAAACTTGTGAAAAACTTTTTAAATACCACCCAGGCGAAATTTCTTTTTGGGATTGCTTTAACAAGTGATTTAAGGAAGGGTTTTTTTTAACAAAAAACTTTTGGGGGACTTATGTGATTTAAATAAAAAATCTTCCATGGGGGGGGAAATGTTTGCGGGAAAATTTTAAAATTGCCATAAATTTAATATAATTTTATTTTGCAAACCCCCATTTAGATCTAGATATTTATTTCAAGACTTTTAGAAGATTAAAGGTGACACGTTTCCATTTTCTCTTTATAATCCCAAGGTATAGTGTTAGTGTCAGTAATCTGTCACTGATATTTAGAGATAAACCCCTTTCCCAAAAAATAAATTTTCAAAAAAATTTTTGGGGGCCTTCATTTTATTAACTCCAAGAGTCGGAGGAATTCCTGCTAATATCAACAGGGCCCAAGCATAATCAATTATGAACCTAATATGGCAATGACATCATTCTAAATTATTCTAAATTAGCACCACATTTGGGGGTTTGGGCCCACCCAAAAAGAAACCTTTTGGTTTTCCGGAATTTGGTGTTATAGCCAAACAAAAAATTTTTATCAGCCCCAAAAATAGTTGGTGTTATAAAAGCAACATTAGCCCCAATAGTTGGTGTTATAGCCAGAACATTAGCACCATGGTTGGTGTTATAGCCAAACATTAGCACCATGGTTGGTGTTTAACCCAAAAAGCAACAAAAATTAAACCCACCTTTGAATTGGTGTTATGGCCGCTTCACCCAAGGGGGCACCATAGTTGGTGTTATAGCCAACAAAAATTAAAAAGCAAAAAAACTTGGTTGGTGTTATAGCCGCAACCCATTAGACCATTTTGGGTGTTATGGTCGAAAGGTGGAAACCCCCAAGTTGGTTGGTTTTTAAGCCAGCAAATTAGCACCAATTGGTGTTATAGCCAGCAACATTAGCACCATAGTTGGTGAAAATACCACCCAATTCAATAGTTGGTGTTATACCCCAAAAATTCCCTTTTAAATTAAACCCCAACCCCTGTTGGTGTTATAGCCAGCAACATTAGAAAAACCAAAAGGTTTTAGTTTATCCCAAACAAATTAGCCCCATAGTTGGTGTTATACCCAAACAACATTAGCACCATGGTTGGTGTTATAGCCAGCAACATCCCCTTTCCGGGTTTTTGGTTGTTTAAAAAAAAGGGCCACAACTTTAGCACCATAGTTGGGTTTATAACAACTTTTAAACCCCAAGTTGGTGTTATACCCAAACAACTTTAGCACCATAGTTGGTTTTATACCCAGCAACATTAGCACCATGGTTTTGTTATACCCAGCAACATCAGCACCATAGTTGGTGTTTTTCCCACCCAACATTAGCACCATAGTTGGTGTTATACCCCAGCAACATCAGCACCATGGGTTGGTGTTATAGCCAGCAACATTAGAAACCATAGTTGGTGTTTTAAAAATTGGCGGGTTTTCCGAAACCAAAAATTAAGTTGGTGGTTAAAAATGGGGGCCCCAGCAACATTAGCACCATAGTTGGTGTTATAGCCAGCAAAAATTAAAGGGCAACCGGAAAATTGGTTTTGGTTATGGCCAGCAACATTAGCCCCCATAGTTGGTTTTAAAGGCCAGCAACTTTAGAAACCCGGGTTGGGTTACCAAAGCAACTTTGGCACCATAGTTGGTGTTATAGCCGAACTTTAGCCCCATGGTTGGTGTTATAGCCAAAACAAGACCATAGTTGGGGGTTTTTGGAGCAACTTTAACACCGGGGTTGGGGGTTTAGCCAAAACATTAGCACCAAAAAGGGTGATGGGCCCAACACAGCACCATAGTTGGTGTTATAGCCAGAAACCCATTTTAAAGGAAAACCAAAACCAAGTTGGTGCTTTTAAAACATTAGCACCATAGTTGGGGGTTTTATGGCCAGCAAAACATTACCCCTGGTTGGTGTTATAAGAACTTTAAACACCATAGTTGGTGTTATACCAACAACATTAGCCCCTTTTTGGTTGGTGTTAAAATAAAAATAAAAAACCCCATTTGGTGTTATAGCCAAAAACATTAGACCATAGTTGGTGTTATAGCCAGAACTTTAAGACCATAGTTGGTGTTAAAAAGAATAAATAGCCCCATAGTTGGGGCACCCAAAATTAGCTTGTTTTGGGTTTTTTTCCCAACAACTTGCCCATAGTTGGTGTGAATAAAAATTACCCAAAAAGGTTGTTTCCCAAACAAATTAAACCATAGTTGGGAACCCAAACAAATCCCCCCTAGGGGTTTTATAGCCAGCAACATTAGCACCATAGTTGGTGTTAACCCAAACAAAACAGCCCCAAATTTTTGGTGTTATAAAAACATTAGCACCATAGGGTGTTATAGCCAGCAACATCCCCTTTCCAGGTTGGTGTTATAGCCAAAAACATTAGCACCATAAAGGCTGGTGTTTTTTACCCGGGGGCAACTTTAAACCCCAAAATTTTTTTTTCCAAGTTGGTGTTATAGCCAAAAAATTAGCCCCAAGTTGGTGTTATAGCCAGCAAAAAATTTTGGGAATTATTTTGGCCCCAAATTTTTTGGCCCATAGTTGGTGAAACATAAATAACACCATAGGGGTTTTAATACCCAAACAACATTAGCACCATAGTTGGTGTTATAGCCAGCAAAAATTAGCACCATAGTTGGTTTTAAACCCGTAACATTAGAAACCGTTTTTGGGGTTTTATACCCAAACAAAAAAAAGCACCATAGTTGGTGTTATAAACCCAAATTAGCACCATGGGAAAAAGGGGGGCCAGCAACATTAGCCCCATAGTTGGTGTTATAGCCAAAAAACAAAAAGAAACCAAGTTGGTGTTATAGCCAAAAAACATTAAGCCCCATAGTTGGTGTTATAGCCAAAATTTTAAAAGCACCATAGTTGGGGGTTAAGCCAGCAACATTAGCCCAACCATAAACACCCACAACATTAGCCCCATAGTTGGGTTAAGCCACAACATTAGCACCATTTTGGGTTGGTTATAGCCAGCAACATTAGCACCATAGTTGGTGTTATAGCCAGAAAATTTGAAAATTTAATTTTGGTTTTTAAGCCAGCAACATTGCCCCATAAAGTTGGTTATACCCCAAAAAACATTAGCACCATAGTTGGTTTTTTATAGCCAGCAAACTTTAAACACATAGTTGGTGTTATAGACAACATTAGCCCCATAGTTGGTTTTTTAGCCAGCAACTTTTAGCAAAATAGTTGGTGTTATAAAACAAATTGAACATTTTGGGTTTTAAAAGGGGTTTAAAGGGTTTTAAAAGTTGGTGTTATACCCCTTCCCCAATTAGCCCCATAGTTTGTTTACCCAGCAACATTAGACCATTTTTGGGTTAAAAACCCAAACGTAAAAAATTTAATTTTGGGTGTTATAAAAAACATTAGCACCATAGTTGGTTTTATAGCCCCCCATTGCACCAAAAAGGGTGTTATACCCCAGCAACTTCCCTAAGTTGGTTTATACCCAAACTTTAGACCAAGGTTGGTGTTATACCCAAACAAAATTAGCACCTTTGTTGGTGTTAAAAATACCCAAAACATCAGCACCATGGTTGGTGTTATAGCCAGCAACTTTAAACCCCTTTTAGTTGGGTGTTTTTTCGGAAAATTATAAACCCTGGTTGGTGTTTTTAAAGCCAGCAAAAACCCCTTTCAAGTTGGTGTTATACCCAAACAATTTTTTTCCCTGGTTGGTTTTAAAAGGTAACATTAGCCCCCATAGTTGGGTTATAGCCAAAACTTAGCACCATAGTTGGTAAAAATTTTTAAAAACATTAGCACCATATTTTGGGTTATAGCTAAAAACACACCTTTTATTTTTGGGTTATGGCCAGCAACATTTTTTTTTTATAGTTGGTGTTATAAAACAACTTTAGCAAATATTGGTGTTATACCCAGCAACTTTAGCACCATAGTTGGGGGAAATAAAAAATTAGCACCATAGTTGGTTTTTTATAAAGAAAAAATTTGTCTTCCCATGGTTTGTTTTTTCCAACAACAAAAGCCCCATGGTTGGTGTTATGAACAACATTGTAAAATTGTTTTAAAATTAGCAAAGGTTGGTGAAATATTAAAAATTAAAATAGGGGGTTTTAAGCCCAACTTTAAACCAACATATTTGGGGTTTTATGGGCCAAATAACATTAGAAATTTAGTTGGTGTTATAGCCCCCCAACTTTAGCCCCATAGTTGGTGTTATACCCAACAACATTAGACCATAGTTGGTGTTATAGCCAAAAAACTTTAGCACCATTGGTTTTATGGCCAGAAAAAATATTTCCCAAGTTGGTGTTATACCCACAACAAGCACCATAGTTGGTGTTTGGCCCCCTTTTTTTGGCTTTCCCTGGTTAAAAGTTTTTACCCACCAAATTTGGGGGCACCTTTTAGTTGGTGTTATAGCCAAAACAATTAAAAGGGTTGTTAAACCCAAAACTTTAAACCCCAAATAGTTGTTTTTATAAAACAACTTTACCTTTATAGTTGGTGTTTAGCCAAAAAAATTTTAAACCCATAGTTGGTGTTAAAATAGAATTTTAAACCATGTTGGTTTTTCCCAAAAACAACATTAGCCCCATAGGGGTTTATAGCCAAAAAATTTCCCAGAACCATGAATTTGTGTTATACCCAAAAAATTAGCAAATAGTTGGTGTTAAAGCCAGCAACTTTAGCCCCATAGTTGGGATAGCCAAACATTGCCCTGGGTTGGTGTTATAGCCAGCAACATTAGCCCCATAGTTGGAAGCCAACAACATTAGCACCATAGTTGGTGTTATAGCCAGCAAACATTAGCACCATGGTTTTTTATAGCCAGCAACATTAGAAACCATAGTTGGGAAGGGAAAAATTAGCACCATAGTTGGGGAAAACCCAGCAAAAGGGGGCACCATAGTTGGGTTAAGCCAAACATTAGCACCATATTTGGGTGTTATGGCCCCCAAAAACCCCAGTTTTTTTAAAAACAAAAATAGTTGGTGTTAAAACCAAACAACTTTAAAAGAAATAGTTGGTGTTATACCCCGCCCCATTAGCACCATTTTGGGTGTTATAGCCAGCAACATTAGCCCCATAGTTGGTTTTAACCCTTAAAAACATTAGAAACCAAGTTGGTGTTTAGCCAGCAACATTAGCCCCAAAGTTGGTGTTATGCCAAAAACATTATTTTTCCATAGTTGGTTTATACCCAAACAAAATTAGCACCATAATTGGTGTTATACCCCTTAACATTAGCCCCATAGTTGGAAACCCAAACAACATTAGCCCCCAAGTTGGTGTTATAGCCAGCTATTTCCCCCTTTTGGTGTTATAGACAACATTACCTTTTTGGGGTTGTTTTTTCAAAAAACCCTTTGCAAATTGGTTTAAAACCCTTTTACACCATAGTTGGTGTTAAAATAAACATGCCATAATTTTAAATTTATAGCCAGCAACATTAGCACCATAGTTAAAAGGAAGAAAACATTAGCACCATAGGGTGTTTCCCCCAAACAACTTTAAAAACCATTTTTGGGTTTTCCCGAACATTGGGCACCATAGAAAAATTTTTAAGCCAGCCTTGCCCATAGTTGGGTTATACCCAAAATTAGAAAACCATAGTTGGTGTTATAGCCAGCAACATTAGCCCCATAGTTGGTGTTAACCCAAACAACTTTTAGAATTTGTTATAGCCAGCAACATTACCCCATAGTTGGTGTTATACCCCACAAAATTAGCACCATATTTGGGGTGTTATAGCCAGCAAATTAGCCCCATTTTTTGGGTTATAGCCAGAACATTAAAATAGTTGGTTTATACCCAAACAACATTAGCACCATGGTTGGTGTTATAGCCAAACATTAGCCCCATGGGCGGTATTTTACCCAAAATTTTAAAAGCCCCAAAATATTTTGGGTTATACCCAAATTAAAAAAAATTAATAGTTGGGTGTTATAAAAAAACCCTTTTACCACATAGTTGGTGTTATAGCCAACAACACCTATAGTTGGTGTTATACCCAAAACAAACTTAGCACCATAGTTGGTGCTAGCCAGCAACTTTAGCAATTTTGGTGTTATAGCCAGCAACATTAGCACCAAGTTGGTGTTATAGCCAGCAACTTTAAACCCCATAGTTGGTGTTATACCCAGCAAAATTAGAAATTTAAATTTGGTTTAAAACCACCCTTTTTTAAAATAGTTGGTGTTATACCCACAAATATTAGCCCCATAGTTGGTGTTGGCAAAAACATTAGCACCATTTTGGGGTTAGAAACATTAGCACCATAGTTGGTGTTATAGCCAAAAATTTTTCCATTTTTTGGTGAAGAACAACATTAGCACCATAGTTGGTGTTATAAAAAAACCCCATTACACCATAGTTGGTGTTATACCCAAACAACATTAGCACCATAGTTGGTGTTTATATTAAACAAATTAGCCCCATAGTTGGTGTTATAAAAAAACATTAGCCCCAAAAGGTTGGGGGAAAATAAATTTTTTAAAACCATATTTTGGGAGGCCCAGCAACATTAAAACTCATGGGGTGTTTCCCAGCCAGCAAGGGGTTTTCCCAACCATACCCCTGGGTGTTAAGCCAAAAACATTAGAAACCCTGGTTGGTTTTTATAGCCAGAAAAATTTTTTCAGCCCCATATTTTGGTGTTATACCCAAACAACATTAGCACCATAGTTGGTGTTATAGCCAGCAACACAGCACCCATATTTTGGGTTATAGAGCAACTTTTAAACCATAGTTGGTGTTATAGCCAGCAACTTTAGCACCATATTGGTGTTATAGCCAGCAACATTTTTTTTTCCAGGTTGGGTGTTATACCCAAACAACATTAGCACCATAGGGGGTGTTATAAAAAAACATTAGCACCATAGTTGGGAAATAAAAGCAAAAATTAGTTTATGGGTTGGTGTTTACCCAAACAACATTAAGCCCCATAGTTGGTTTTAAGCCAGCAACATTAGCCCCAAGTTGGTTTTAAATTAGCCACCCAAAAAGCACCATAGTTGGTGTTATAATAAAATTTTTAGCACCATATTTGGGTGTTTTTGGCCAAACTTTAAAAAAAAAACCAAAAGTTGGGTTATTCCCACATTAGCACCATATTTTGGTGTTATTGAAACATTAGCACCATAGTTGGTGTTATAACAACATTAGCCCCATAGTTGGTTTTAAAGCCAAACTTGCCCAAAGTTGGTGAAATTCCAAAACATTAGCCCCAAAGTTGGTGGTATAGCCCAACTTTAGCACCATAGTTGGTGTTATACCCAACAACATTAGCACCATGGTTGGTGTTATTAGCCAGCAAATTAGCACCATTTTTGGGAAGGCCCCCAAAACCCAAGGGGCTTTTTTTTTTTCCCAAAAGGTTTATAGCCAGCAACATTAGCACCATAGTTGGTGTTATGCCCAGCAAATTAGCACCATATTTGGGTTGTTAAAATAAAACTTTAAAACCCCCTTAGTTGGTGTTATAGAAAAAAAGCACCATAGTTGGTGTTATAGCCAAACATTAGCACCATAGTTTTTATTTGTATTAGCCAAGTTGGTGTTATAGAACAACATTAGACCAAAAGTTGGTGTTTTATAGCCAGCAAATTTAGCACCCATAGTTGGTTTTAAAGGCTGCTTTATTGGGCCCCATATTTGGGTGTTATACCCAGCAAACATTAGAAAACCATATTTTGGGTTATAGCAAACTTCCCCTGGTTGGGTTTTATACCCAAAAATTAGCCCATGGTTGGTTTTAAAGGCCAGCAACATTAGCACCATGGTTGGTGTTAAAAGCAAATTAGAAACCATAGTTGGTGTTATACCCAAACAACATTAGCCCATAGTTGGTGTTATACCCAGCAACATTAGCAAATAGTTGGGTTATAGCCAGCAACATTAGCACCATATTTTGGGTTATAAAAGCAAATTAGCACCATAGTTGGTGTTATCCCAAAAGAAAAGTCCTTAAAAGGAAGAACCCAGCAACATTAGCCCATAGTTGGTTTTATCCCAAACATTGGGAAAACCCATTTTACCCAAACAACATTAGCACCATAGTTGGTGTTATGGCCAGCAACATTAGCACCATAGTTGGTGCTTTCCCAAAAGCAAACCCATTAAAAAACCATAGTTGGTGTTATAGTTTATTAAAATATTTTTAAGCCTTGTTGGGGGTTTATAGCCAGCAACTTTAAACACCATAGTTGGTGTTATACCCAAACAACATTAGCACCATAGTTGGTGTTATACCCCAAACATTAGCACCATAGTTGGTGTTATAGCCACCCAAATTAGCACCATAGTTGGTGTTATACCCGTTGCAATAAAAAAACTTTCTTTTTTTTGAAATTTTAGCCTTTTTTTGCATTTTTTTATTTAGTTGGGGCTTTTTGGGCCCCTTAGTAAAAGGTGTGTCAACCCCAAAAATTTTTAATTAATTTTAGCTGATTTTTTCCCCTGCAAAAAAGGGGGTGGGGAAAAAAAGCATTTTAAATATTTTTTGTTTTGATAAAGATGATTACCCCAATGTTTGAAATTGCTTAAACTTTTTTTAAAGGGAATGGATCATCTTCTTTGCCCTGTCCAGGATCATAAATTGTCATAAACTTAGCTTATATCATTTTGTTTAGGTGAGGCAAGAAGGTATTTGGGAAAGATTAATCAGAAATTAAACTAAGGGGACTGAAACTCCTCCTGCGGTGTCCCTAAGCGACATTTTTTTAAGACTCACTTCTAAAGCCTTGGTGAAAACAGTGGATACTCAAACAGAGATATCCTATTATCTAATAGTTTTCCCCCAAATATTCTTTTTGGTTTATTCAATGTGGGGTATATCGGTTCTGTTTGTGATATAAAAGGGTTTTTAAGACCCGGAAATGGGGTAAAACTAGAAAAGGTGTGAAGTGAAAAGGGGGGAAATACTTTTTGGAACACCCTTTTCCCTTTTCATGAACCCGGGGCCGGGGGGAAAGGGGTGTCTGTTTCCTGTGTAAAATCTGTTAAGTATCATTTTTTCCCAAAAGTTTTAAAAGACAACTATTTTAAAAAACCCATTTCCGGTAAAAAAAGCTGTTGGGGCCCAGGAAAACACAGAAAATTTTGGTCCAGGAAGAGGAAGAACACTAAGGTCACAGGAAAAATTGGATTATACCGGGATATAGATTTTACCTGTGATTCTTTTCCCCCCCCATGTCTATTTGGTAAACCCCGTATTTTTTAAAATTTTACCTGTGTTTAAAATTCCTGATGTTTTTTTCAAGGGTTTCAGCCCGTTGCAACTTTTTAACCCATACAGGGCCTTTCCCCGAATACTCAAAAATTCTAAAAAAAAAAAATACACACAAAAACACACACACACACACACACACACACACACACACACATATGTGAACGACTGAGGGAAGGGACCAGAAGTGTCCCTGTTTGCAGATGAGGAATTTAAAGAGGGGGAATTAAACCCAGTTTGAGGCCCCGGCAGGACTTCAAAGAACCTGGGGGGGCGGACACCGGGGCCCAAACAAAGGGTTTTCTTAATTTAATCCCCAAAAATGCAAAGTCAGAAGATAGGGGAAGGGGTACGAAGAAAAAAGGAAGGCAGGTGGCCAAAGATAAAAACCTCCCTAAGGAGAAAGATCTTGAAAAAAACACAAATTTTCCCCGGAAGCACACATCAATCAGATAACTGCTGCAGCATTTTGGGCCCTGGAAAACCTGAGAACAGCTTTCCGATACCTTAGTGGGGAAATCTTTCCCAAGACATTTTAATTAGGGGTCAGGCCCATACTGGGTTCAACACCTGTTTGGGAACCCTTGATAAAGCACGTCAAAAAACCAGAAAAGTACAAAGGTTTGCGACAAGGTTAGTTCCAGACCCAAGGGAAATGTCCTATGAAAAAGATTGGGGAAATGGTCTGACGACACTGGAGGACAGGGGGGTCGGGGGAGAAAATGTTAACGACATAAAAAACGGGGGAAAATAGACAAGGTGGACAAAGACAGGATGTTGGGAGGGGAAAAGAAACAAGGGGCCCCTTGGGGGAAAGCTGAAGACCCCAAAAATGAGTCAGAGATTTGGGAAGATTTCTTCAGTCATAGGTTGCCCGGGCAGGGGGAAAAACCTGAAAATGACGTAGGGGAGGCGGGAAACCCATACACGTTTTAAGACGGGGTTTTGGGATAAAGCTCAGGAGCGGGGAGAGAGGGGAAGGGGAAAAACCCTGACAGGGCCAGGGGGGGGGTTTTTGCCCCCGCAACCAAAAAGGGGGTGAGTACAAACACACACACACAAAAAAAAAAATTTCCCCGTCTTGGAGTAGGGGAAGGACCGGGCAGGGATCCCTCCCTTGATTATGTTAAAAAAAAGGGAAAAATTTGAATTTTGAAAAAAACTTGTTTTAGGGGTTTTTGGAGGAGAAGTTGAGAGGGGGAACCTGACATCAGTGGATATAGGGAATGGGGAAATAACACTTAAAATACCGAGGGCTAAAAAGGGGGGCAGGGGGGGTTTTCCAAAATAGGGAATGGATACACGAAAACAAGGAATATTTCCTGGGGCCCGGGGGTGGTGGGTCGGGCAGTGGAATGCCCGGGATGAAGAAGTTACTGGGGGGGCCAAAAAAATTTTTAAAAGAATAGGTATAAAGGGGCCAAATTGAGGGCTAAGGGATAAAAACCCCAAAACGTAAAAAGGTTAAAGAAAGGGCCAGAACCCAAAATTTTGACCCCTGCAACCACAAAAGGTAGTACACACACACACACACACACACACACAAAACACACACACACACACACACACAAAAAAAAAGCCTAGTTCTAATCGACATGTGCCGGGAAAAAAGGGTTCTAACACCCCTTTTCATCACTCCCAAATTTCCACTACTACTACCCCCAAAAACCACCACCACCCCCCCCAAATCAGCAACCCCCGCCCACCACCGTGACAGTTGCATAAGGGAGCGGGGCGGGAGTGGCGTGGGGAACGTGACTTCCCTCATCTGTGCATTATTTCCCCACCCAAAGGGAAGCTCTGCAAAAAACACCAGCCTCGAGATAAAACAAAGTTTCCGAGAACACCCCCCGGGCCCAAACCAAGCCCCACAGGAAAACCCCACCACAACAAAAGAACTTCAGAAAAAACCATACAACACAAGACACAAAAGCCAATATAAAAAACCAAGAAGTGTATTTCTCCCCAGTTGTATACGCTGAAAAGTTTACAACCCCTATTTTGGGGTTAAAGTCTTCTTGTCTGGTTATGTAAAACCTTAAGACCCGCGTGTATTTGATATTTTTAAAACCCCATCAACCCAAAAAAACACTAGCCACAACGGGCAACAACCATAAACAAAGACTGATAAAACGTTTTTTTTTGATAAATTTCAAAACCCCGGAATTTAAATTGATAGGGGGAGGAAGGGGAACATTATATTTAACAAAACCGAAAACAAAATGCCGTTAGTTAGTTTGGGAAGAGGAAGGGGGGGAAAGGGGGGTAGGTGGGAAAGAGGGGAATGGAAGAAAAAAAAAAAGTAAAAGGGAAAAATTAGGGGAATGGAAAGGGGGGAGAAAGAGAAAAGGAAAATAGTGATTGATGATTGGGAAAGTAAAAGGTAAGAGAAAGGGAGTGCGGGGGAGGGGGGGTGGATGGCAGGTGATAAAATGGGAAAACAAAGGGGAAAAGGGTGATAGAAGAGGAATTTTTAGTCCAATGATGAAGCTTTTCCCCAGTAAGGGGTAGAGAGGGGAAAATGGTGGATGTAGAAAAGGGGAAAAGGGAAAGGGAAAAGGGGGGAAGTGATACCTTTCAATATGTAATGAAAGGGGGGGGGGAGGGGAGAGAGAGAGAGAGAGAGAGAGATTGGGGAAAGAAACAATAAAAATTAAATTTTTCCAAAAATTTTGCCCTCCAGATTCTCCCCCTTTTATAGAAACCCTGGGGGGAAAATGATGACTGGGGGAAATTGTCCAACCATTTCTTCATCACCTCCTATTTCCCCTTTTTTCCCCTTCCCCACCCTCTCCCACCCCTCTCTCTCCCTGAAAAGCACCCCCAAATTTCTCAGGCACCAGCCGACAGGGTGGTTTTATTTTGGGAGTGGGAAAGGGGTCGTGGAAAAGGGGTTCCCCCGCTGGGCACTCCCCCACCCCCCCGTGACCCGCAATATACCCCGACTTGTGCTATTGCCCCTCATAAAACTCCGATTTCCCCCCGGTATTCCCCAAGAGTTATTTTGTCCCAAGTTTCCCGAATACTTTGGTTGAAGGGCGCTGACTGGGCGGATTTCCAGACCCAAACCGATATTCTCACAAAGGGTGGAAATGCTAAGAAGTCATTGGTTGAAAAGAAGCCGGGGTTATTACGCCATTTTTTTAAAACTTTGGGTGCCCTATTTGGGGAAAAAGAGGATTATTGTAGCTGCATGTCACCTAAAATTATATTTGGCAATTTAAATTTTTTCGGTGTTTTATACAGTGGTCCCCCTTCGTGTTAAAAAAAAAGAACGATCCCGTTTTTTTATCCCCTTTTTAAACAGTGATTTTTTCCCCCGGGTTTTGAAATCAAAAATTTCCAAACCCCCCAGGCTTCCCTAAAATATTTTAGAGAGATTCATGTTTGGCTCTGCCCAAAAATATCCAAACTCTGTTTGGGAAAATATAAAACAGTTTAAAAACCAAAAAAAAATTTTGTAACAAATTGTGGGGGGTGGTGATCATGGATAAAAGATATGCCCGGGTTTTGATAGGGGAAGTCTAATTAAATTCAGTGAACACAGTCATCTTGCTCTGTTATACATCATAATGACTGGGGTTTAAACACTCCCAAAAGAATAATCAAATTACAGGAAAATTTCACTTTCCTTTTATATATATATAATATTTTTTTTTTATATATATATATATATATATATATATAATTTTTTTTTGTGTGTGTGTGTGTGTGTGTGTGTGTGTTTTGTGTGTGTGTGTGTGTGTGTGTGTGTGTGTATTCTATATTTAATATCTATGCTATGTTCTACATGTTCTATTTTTTATTTATTTATTCTCTCCTCTTCTCTCTATTTTTTTTGAGGAAAGGTTTAGGTTGGCAGGGGTACTGGGCAGCTGGGAGGGTTCAGAAAACTTGTCCCCTTTTTGCCGACGATGCCTCCATCGAGGCCCAAACCTGGTTCCAAACAATTTTTGACCCGTCTTATTTACATGGGGGGCCCCCTTTCTCTCTCTCTCTCTCTCTCTCTCTCTCTTCCTCCCCAAAAAATTCCTTTAAGTGGGTGTCCCGGCCTGGGATGCATAATTCAAAACCTATATCAAAACCCTTTTTTTTTTTAAAAAATTATTTATATTTTAACAAAATAAAAGGGTTAAGACCAAAAAAACGAGAAAATCTCAGGTTTCCCTTCCCAACCCTTTAGAAATACTATTTCTACTACTACTTTTCTACTCTACTACTAACTACTACCACGCTTTCTGCTTGTTACACATTAATGTTCACTGTCCTATTTAATGCCACTACTCCTTCCCTTTTTGAGGGGGGGGAAAACCTTTCCACTGGGGGGAATTTGGGCTTTGAATTGGAATCCCGAAGTGTTAAAATCCCAAAACCGTTCAATTTAATTTTTTCCCGGGGGCAAAAACCCAAAAACCGTATCATACAACCAAAAAATTTGGGGGTTGTGGTCTACCAAATAACCCTGCATCATACAACTGTACCACGGAGGTTTGGAGGTTTTACCAAATACCGGGGCATCATACAACCCGTACCAGGGGGTTTTAAGGGGGTAAAGAAAAGTTCTCACACAACCGTCCCGCGGAAGGGTTTTTAAAACACCAATACCGTGTATCCCTACAAGCCCCCCTATTTTACCCGTGCAAAAAAGGCTCCCCTATTTCGACGTCACGATTCATAGTACTGGTTTCATCTCAACCCATTCAATTAAAATTACGGGCGCTGATTGAATTACAGGATGCCCAGCCCATTTGTTTGCCGATCGCATCGTAAATTTTTCGGGGAAAAATTTAAACCACGAAATTTTTTGGCCAAAGGAACAGCAATATTCGGGTTGAAATATGCGATACATTGCTTCCTTTTGTGGGGGAAAAAAGCCTTTTCCAGAATGGGGTTTGTTCCACTGTACAACAGTAGCATGTCCTGTGTTTGACAGAATTTTGTTCCAGTGTGCAAACGGGATGCAAGAAGTAGAAGGCATAAAAGTGAAAAAAAAAGAAGAAGGGGAAAAGGGGGTTTTTCCTATCCCGCAACCGGGGAAATAAACTTTTCCCTTGGGAGAGTAGTGGAGTAGTAGTAGAATAGTAGTAGTAACAGTAGTAGTAATAGTAGTAGTAAAAGTAGAGTGGAGTAGAGTTGGGGAGTAGTGGTAGTATTATTACAATAATAGTGGGAATATAGTGGTAATTTTTTTTATTTTTTTTAAAACACATCGGCCCATTCCCACCAAGGCAGGGTGGCCCCAAAAAAAAAAACTTTCATCATTCCCCATCAATGTCTTGCCAGAGGATGCTGGTACTACAGTTTTTTAAACCCAAATTAACACCCCCCCTTCAGGTGCAGGCACCGTCTTCCCATTTTCCAGGACTCAAGTCCGGGCCCGCCCCCTTTTCCCCCAACCCCCTTAAAGGGGTTGCTTTCCCACACTCCAATAGGGGTCAATATTAAAAAACCCTTTGTCTCCATTTACTCCCATCAAATACGCTCACGCACGCTTCGGAAGTCCAAAACCCCCCGCAAAAAAAAAAAAAATCTTTTTCCCTCCCTTTCCCCCCCCTTCCCCGGGGGGCCCTACCCCCGTTCCCCAAATTTCCCGATTTATATATTCTCAAATCATTCTATTTTGTTCCATTTTTCTACATGTCCGAACCACCTCAACAACCCCTCCTCAGCCCTCTGGAAAAAGTTTTGGTAATCCCACACCCTCCCAATTTCCCAAAATCGGGAAATTTCCATTATATTCAAAAAACATTTTCCCCCTGACAGCATCTCCCCTGCCTCCCCCTTTCCTCGTTCAAAATTCATCACCCCTCTTCACACCCCTACAAAAAATTTTTTTTCAATTCTCCCTTACCCTTCCTTTTTTGCTTCCATGGATAAAGTTCTTTGTCTCCACCCCGACTCCCCAATGCAACTCACCCTTTTCTCCCATCAATTTTGATTCACCTCATCCTTTATAGAAACCCCTCTGCAAAATTCCCCCTCCTAAAATCTGAATACATTCACCTCCCCCCATACTCTCTCCCCCCAACCCGATATTCAATCTTTCGTCACCTTTAACTTTTGTTATTCTCATCATTTCTTTTCCCATATTCACTTTTAATTTTTTTTTTTTTTCATACCCCACCAAATTCCCTCCCCCCAACCCTGCAACTTCTCTTCAGGAACCCTTTAAAGGCCAAAGTGTCATCAGCAAAATTTTGACAACCCCTTTTTCATTCGGGGGGTTTTTTTCTTTTTAAATTCCCCCTTCGCATTCCCCTTTTCCCTTAAAACCCCCTCTAAAGGGCCCACTTTTTCTGGGGGAAAAATCTCCCCCTCCTTCCCTACTCTAACCTGAGCCTCACTATCCCCAAAAATTTTTTCACTGCTTTCGGGAACAAACTACTCTCAAAATCACCCCACATCATATCTTGTATACTTATTTATCCCCTTTTTTTTAAAAAACGTATTACCTATAACTAAACCCCTTTTTATACAAAATTCAATCAGGGGCCCCATTATCATTTACACCTGGCTTTTTAAAATTCCATACCACACCCTCTAAATGTTTCTCCCACTTTAAGATTTGGGGCCCCCACCACAATTACTCTCTACTTGGGTTTAAAGGGTTCCCTATTTAAACCAATTTTAAAATCTCCCCAAAAATTTTTCTCTCTTTTTCCCCCTTCTTTCCCTTTCATACACGCTTTTTATAACTTTTTTTTGTCCAAAACCTTAATTTTTCCCATAATCCCTTTAATTTACACATTTATATTCCCCTTCTCCTTCCATAACTGGTCCTTCAACATTATTGCTACCCCTTCCTTAGCTTTCCGCCTCCCAGATACCCTGACTTAATTCCATTTATTTTTCCCCTTTCTTTTGCCCCACCCTCTTCCGCTTTTTTTCCCTTGGAAATTAACTTTTTCATTCATAACATCAGCAATCATCTCTTTTTTTATCATACTTTCATCCACGCACATCCAAACATTCCAGTTTTATAAAAATTTTTCTTCTTTTAGCCCATTGCTCCCGGCATTTTAGTGCCTCATTTGACATGGGGGTTTTCAGAGGAAGATTCTTTTCCATTTCCCCCCTGAAAAAAATGAGAGAAAATATAAAAAAAGAAACCATTTAAAAAAAAGAAGAAAAAAATTTTCACTAACAGGTGCCGGGATGCCTTTTAGTTGCCTAAGTAAATAAAAAGTAGCAAAAATAGCCTGTTTTCCAGCATGAAAAAGGGCAAAATAAAAAACACCAGCAATCCAACCCTCAATTAAAAAAGTGACTTTTTTACACCCCCTAAATTGGGAGTACCCCCCTGGGTGGTTGTTCACCAAACCTTTTCCACAACATTAATAGCAATAATAAGGGAGCAGTAATTTTTGGACTACTAATAACACGGGAATAATAACGAAGAAAAAAAACATTTGTAATAATAAAGGAGTAAAATAACAGAGTACCAATAACAGGTAATAAATATTAAAAGGGATAATAATAAAGTAGTAAAAAACAGTAGTAATAATAATAGTTTTAAAAATTAAAGTTGTAATAATAAAGGAAACTGACCCGACGGCGGTTTGGGGGGCTAAAAGTTCGGCAAGAGATTTACTGACGAAGTTGTTCCTCGGGCAACCCAGGCACTCTTTTTGTAAGTGGTCACCCAGCAGGCCCGGACACTCCCGGAAGTGGTCACCCAGCAAAGGGCAGGACACTCTCCCGGGGAAGGGGGTCACCCCGCAGGCGGGACCTTTTCCCCTTTGGTGGTCACCCCGCGGGGTCGGGGCACTCGTTGTAAGTGGTCACCCAGCAGTGTCGGGCCCCTTCCCCTTTAAATGGTCCCCCGCAGTGTCAGGACACTCTCCCCTTTAAATGGTCCCCAGCATTGTTCGGACACTCCCGGGTTTAAAATGATCACCCAACGTGTCAGGGCACTCTCCCCTTGTAAGTGGTCACCCAAAGGTCCGGACCCTCCCGTTGTGTGGTCACCCCGCAGTGCGGACACTCCCCGTTGAAGTGGTCACCCAGCATTGTCAGGACACCCCCCGTTGGAAAATGGTCCCCCGCAGTGTTGGGGCACTCCCGGGGTTTTAAGTGGTCACCCAGCAGTGTGGAAAACCCCCCGTTTTAAGGGTCACCCAGCAGGTTTTCAGGACACTCTCCCCCCTTTTGGGGGGCACCCAACAAGGCCGGGGCACCTCCCCCTAAAGTGGTCACCCCGCAGTGCCGGGCACCTCCGGTTTTAAGTGGGCACCCCGCAGTGTCAGGACCCTCCCGTTGTGGTGGTTTCCCGCAGTGTCAGGACACTCTCCGTGGTAAATGGTCACCCAACATTGTTTGGAACCCCTTTTGGGGAATGGTCCCCAGTGTCAGGGCACTCTCCGTGGTAAGTGGTCACCCAACAGTGCCGGACACTCTTCCGTGGTAAGTGGGTCCAGCAGTGCCAAAGGGCCTCTCCCGGGGAAGTGGTCACCCCGAAGTGTCAGGAAATCTCCCCTTGTAAATGGTCACCCGGGAAGGGTCCGGGACCTCCCCCTGGGAAGTTGTCACCCAGCAGTGCCGGACACCCCGCGGTGGGGGTCACCCCTAAGGCCGAAATTCCGGGCAAGTGGTCACCCGGGAATGTCGGACACTCTCCCCTGGTAAATTGTCACCCAAAACCGGTCCCGGACACCCCGCGGTAAGTGGTCACCCCAAAAAGCCGGGCACTCTCCCCGGTAAGTGGTCACCCAGCAGTGTCAGGGCACTCTCCTGAGGAATTGTCACCCCGCAGTGTCAGGGCACCCCCCGGTAAGTGGTCACCCATAATGCCGGGGGACTCTCCCGTGGTAAGTGGTCACCCAGGTGTCAGGACACTCCCGGGGTTGTCACCCGGGAGTGTCAGGACACCCCGCGGAAGTGGTCACCCCAAGTGCCAGGGGACTCCCGTGGCAAGTGGTCCCAGAAATGTCGGGGCCTCTCCCGTGGCAAGTGGTCACCCCAAGTGTCCAAACACTCTCCCCTGGCAAAGGGGCACCCAAAGGGCAAACACTCCCAAAAGTGGTCAAGGTCCAAAACTCCCATACCCATAAATTTATAAATGTTCCCTTAATTTTTAAAGGGGGGACCGGTAAGCCAGCGGAATGCCCCAAACAAAAAAAACCAAAAACTTCAAAAATCCCCCCACAATACCCTCACAACACAATTACCGCAACACCTTCACAACACCACCACCAGAACACCTCCACACAACACCCTTTCAACACCCCACCCCAACACCCTCACAACACCAACCCCCACAACACCCCCACTACAATACAACCACAACACCACCACTACAAACAACCACAACACCCTCACACCACCACAACAAAACCATCCAAAACCCCCACACCACCCCCAACACCATCACAAAACCCAAAAACACCACCACAAACCCTCACACCACCATAACCCCTACAACACCACAACACCCACCACCCCCTCACACCCACAACACCTCACACCACTCCCCCACCCCAACAAGACCACCACCACCCAAAACATAACACCACCACCAAACACCCTCTCAACACCACCACAACACCAACACCCAACACCCTCGCACCGATAAAAACACCCCCCACCACCCAACACCCCCCCACCCCCCATAACACCCCCCACAACACCACAACACCCCCACACCCCAACACCCACACCCCCACCACAAACCCCTCACCACAACACCCCCCCAAGACCCTCCCCAAAACCATCGTAACACCACCACCACAACACCCCCCCCCCCCTCACACCCCCACGCCACCCCAACACCCCCACCACCAAAACAACCTCTCAACACCGCCACCACAACACCCTCACACCTTCCTTCCCCCACCACCACCACAACACCCCCAAACACCACCACAAAAACCCCCCCCCAACCCCAAAACCCCCACCACAAACCATCACCCAAAACCACCACAAAAATTTTACACAACACCACCCTAACACCCCCAAAACCACCCCCACAACACCCCCACAGCAACACCCCCCAAACCCCCTCAACACCCCCAAAACCACAAAAACCCCCACCACCATGGGACCCTCCAAAAACCAAAAAATAACCTCACAACACCACCAAAAAAACCCCCACACCCCCACAACACCCTTTTAATTTTCCCCAAACCCCCCCAAACCAAACCACAACACCACCCCAAGACACCCATCAATCACCACCACAACACCTTCACTCAAAAAGATCCCCAACACCACCACAAAAACCACAACACCATCCCCTAAAAAACCACCACAACCCCACACGACCATTAAAACACCCCCCCACATCCCCCCAAACCCCCGCAACACCCCCCACCACCAACACCACCCACGGAACACCACCCCACAACACCCCCACCCCCACAAACTTTTCCCTCCCCTCACCTCTCACACCAACCCCAGCACTGTCACAAAACCACCAAAACAACACTTTTCCCCTTTCCACCACCAACACCTTTCACCACCTTTCCTTTACCTCCCCACCACCCCCCCACGACCAACAAAAAACCCCCAACACCACCAAACCACAAACCCCAAAACACCACAAAAATAAACAACACCCTTACACCACAACACCGTCACATCATAAAAACCCCCACAACACCACCAAACACCCTTTTACAAAAACCCCAAAAACACCCCACAAAACCACCACAAAACAAAAACACCCCCCACAACACCACAACACCACCAAACCCCCACAACACAACCACAACGCCACCACAACACCACCAACACAACACCCCCCCACCCCCCAATCCACCCCACCTTTCCCCCCCACCACACCCCCACAACAACACCGTCACATCATAACACCCCACAACACCACCACAACACCACCACAAACCCCTTTACAACAAAAAACACAACACCACCACAACACCAAAACCACCACAACACCCTCCAAAAACCCAAAAAAACCCCCCCAAAACCACCACAACACCCAAAAACCACCATTACAACCACAACACAACCACAACACCACCCAACACCACCACAAAACCCCCACAACACCACCCCAACACCACCACAACCCCAGGGACAACCAAAACACAACCAAAACACAACCACAACACCACCACAACACCCCCCACACCACGACAACACCCCCCAAACCACCACAACAAAACCCCCAACACCAAAAACAACAAACAACACCACCACCCAACCCCAACCCCCCACCACCCAAAACCCCCACAACACCACCCCAAAACCCCTCACAAAAACCACAACACCCCCACAACACCACAACACCACCACAGCACAACCCCAACACAACCATAACACAACCATAACACAACCACAACACAACCACAACAAAAAACAAAAACCCAAAAACCACCAAACACCCCTAAACACAAACCACAACACAACCAAACACCACCAAAAACACCAAAAACCCCACACCAACAAACCCCAAACCCCTCCCCAACACAAACAAAACAACCACAAACACCACAACAACAACACAAAACCAAAACACAACCACAACACCACCACCAAAAACAACCAAACACAACCACAACACAAAACACCACCCAACAAACCCCAAAACCCTTAAAAAAAACAACACCACAACAAAAACCACAACACCCACCACAAACACAAGAAACACAACCCCCACCAAAACAACCCGTACAACCACAACAAACCACAACACCCCAAAAAAACACCACAAACAACCACAAAAAACCAAACACAAACCCCAACACAACCACAACACCACAACGGTCACGGGTAAAACACTAGTCCCGGAAAAAACAGATCTAGCCAGTTAATGTGGGAAAAAAACACCCCAAAATTTCCACTTTGGGGGAGAAACATGAACGTTTCCGTCCCTTCTGAAACCCCTGTCAAGTCACAAAATAGGGCGGGCGAAAACCAAAAAGGCCTGGGAAGAAGTTTTGGTCAATAAAAACATTTATAATTTTTTTGGCGGGATGAAAAAAAACCAAAAAAAGAAACATAGAAAAAGTATTTGGTACGACACACAATTTTTCCCCCCCCCCCCTTCACCCCCACTTTAAACCCCCCCCTCCTTCCAAACCCCCCCTCCCTTTTAGCCCCTGCCCCCCAACCTTTTTCCATCCCCCACGGGGAAATTTTAACATCAACCATCAAATTTTATTCAAATTTGATGTAAATTTCTGTGAACCCCCTTAATCTTTGGTCCGGAGGTCTGGCCCCGGTCTTTTTAAATTTTGGGTTTAGGGCTTTCTTTATCAAGTTTTTGGTTAAAAGGGCAGAACATGTGTTGATTGTTTGGGGTTTATTCAGGTGTTGAGGGGGTCGGGGGTTGAGTGAGTCAGGGGTTAGTGGGTCGGGGGTTGGAAAGGGGTTTGGGGGTTGATTGAGTCAGGTGTTGAGGAGTCGGTGGTTTGGAGCGGTTTTTGGGGTCAGGTGTTGAGTGGGGTCAGGTTTTTGGGGGAGTCAGGGGTTGAGTCGGGGGTTGAGGAGCCAATGTTGGAAATGGGGTCGGGGGTTTAGTGGGGTCAGGTGGTTTGGGAGTCCCGGTGTTGGGGGAGTCAGGTGTTGAGAAGGGGGAAAGGGGTCTGGGGTTGGGTGAGTCAGGTGTTGAGTGAACTGGGCTGGTAAGGTGTTGGTGGGGTCAGGGTGTTGATTGAGTCAGGTGTTGAGTGGGGCCCGGGGTTGAGTGGTCAGGTGTTGGGGGAGTCCCGGTGTTTAGTCAGGGGGTTGGGGTGGGGCCCGGTGTTGAGTGAGTTTAGGGGTTTATTGAGTCAGGTGATTGATTCCAAATGTTGAGGGGTCAGGTGTTGAGTGAGTCCCGGTGTTGAGTGGTAGGTGTTGGAGGGAGGGGGTTTCAGGGGGTTGGGAGTCAAGTGTTGAGGGGAGTCCCCGGTGTTGAAGGAGTTTAGGTGTTAGCCGGGCTAGTGGGGGTTTAGTGAGGGCAGGTGTTGATTGAGTCAGGTGTTGGTGGGTCAGGGGTTTAGGAGTCAGGAAGTTGGGGTGAGTCCCGGTGTTGGGGTTGGTGTTTAGGAGCGTTAATTGAGTCAGGTGTTGAGGAGGCGGGGTTAGGAGCCCGGGGGTTGAGTGGGTCCGGGGGTTGGGGGTTGGGGGGTTGGTGGGTCGGGTGTTTAGTCAGGTGTTTAGTGAGCCCAAATGTTGAGTGAGCTGTTGAGTGAGTCAGGTGTTTAAAAGAGCGGGTTTAAGGGTGTTGGGAGTCAAAGTGCTGGGGTGTTTGGGGGAGCCCGGTGTTGATTGAAAGGGGGTTTGGGTTGAGTCCGGGGTTGGGTGGGTCAGGTGTTGGGAGTCAGGTGTTGGGGTGGAACTTTTTGAGTGGTCAAGGTTGATTGGCCGGTGTTTATGATTCAGGGTGTTATGGGGTCAGGGGTTGGGGGTGAGTCCCGGTTTAAATAGTGTTGAGGAGGTTTAGGTGTTGATTGAGGCCAGGTGTTGAGTCAGGTGTTGGAGGGGCAAGTGTTGAGTGAGCCAAAATGGAGTGAGGCCAAAGGGGTTTGGGGAGTCAGGTGTTGGGGGTCCCCAAATGCTGGTGGGGGTTGAGGAGTCCCCGGGGTTGAGGAGTCAGGTGTTGGGGTGAGTCGGGGGTTGGGGTGGGGGGTGGGGGGTTTTGGGGGGAGCCAATGCTGGGGTAAAAGGGGTTGGGGGGTCAGGTGTTGGTCGGGGGTTGAGTAAATCAGGTGTTTAGGGGTCCGGGTTGGGGTGAGTCAAATGTTGAAAGGGGACAGGCGTTGAGGGGAGTCGGATGTTGGGAGCCAGGGGGGTTGAGTGAGCCAGGTGTTGAGGGTCAGGTGTTGGTGGAAAAATGTTGAGTGAGTCGGGGGTTGGGGTGGGGTGAGGGCGGTGTTGGGGGAAAAAAGGGGTTGAGTGAGCCAGGTGTTGAAAGGGTGAAATGATCCCGGTTTTTTTAAAGGGGCCGGGGGTCCCAGTGATCCGGTTGAGTGATCCGGGGTTAAGTGATCCGGGGGTTTGGGGAGCCGGGGGTTGGGTGAGCCAGGTGTTGAGGGGGCCGGGGGTCGGGAGCCAGGCGTTGGGTGAGCCGGGGATTTGGGGGTTGAGTGATCCAGGTGTTGGGGTGACCCAGTTTTTGATCCGGGTTAAGTGATCCCGGGGGTTTAGTGGGGCCGGTTTTTGAGGAGGGGGTGTTGGAGTGAGCCGGGGTCAGTGGGCCCCGGGGTTTGGGAGCCAGTGATTTTTGGTGGAGGGTCCAGGTGTTTAAAGGGTCCCGTTTTTGAGGGAGCCGGGGGGGGGGTTGAGTGAGCCCCCGGGGTTGAGGGGGCCAGGTGTTGGGGGTTTGGGCCCGGTGTTGGTGAGCCAGGTGTTGGGGTGAGCCAGGGGGGAGGGGTTTGAAAAGGGGGCCAGGGTTGAGTGGGCCGGGGGTTGGGAGCCAGGTGTTGAGTGAGCCGGGGGTTTGGGTGGGCCAGGTGCGAAGATCAGGTGGGGACCAAAGGGGTTTAATTTACCAAAGGGGTTTAGCGTTCCCAAAGGTTTGGGGACCAAGGGGTTTAGTGGGGCCTGGAGTGGGGCCAGGTGGGAGTGAGCCAGGTGTTTGGGGTGAACCCGGTTTTTTTTTGGTGGGGGCCAGGTGTTGGTTTAGCCAGGTGTTTAGGGCCCGGTGTTGGGGGATCCAGGTGTTGGGGTGATCCAGGTGTTGGGGAGCCAGGGGAGGAGCCAGGGGGTTGGGTGAGCCAGGGTTGAGTGAGCCAGGTGTTTAGGGGAGCCCCGGGGTTGGGGTGATCCGGGGGTTGAGGAGCCGGGGGTTGAGTGATCCAGGGTTTTAGTGAGCCGGGGGTTGGTGAGCCAGGTAGAGGGGAGCCAGGTGTTGGGGGAGCCGGTGTTGAGGAGCCAGGTGGGAGTTTAAAGGGGTTTGGGGTGATCCCGGTGTTGAGGGCCAGGTGTTGAGGGATCCCGGGGGTTCATTTAGCCAGGTGTTGGGAGCCGGGTGATGGGTGGGCCAGGTGGGTGAGCCAGGGTTGGGGGAGCCAGGTGTTGAGGAGCCAGGTGTTGAGGGGATCCGGGGGTTGGGGTGGGTCCCGGTGGGAGCCGGGTTTAGGATCCGGGGGTTCAGTGAGCCAGGTGTTGGTGAGCCAGGTGATGAGTGAGCCGGGGGAAGTACCGGTGTTGAGGGGAGCCGGGGGTTGAGGTGGGGGGCCAGGGGTCGAGTTTACCCGGGGGTGGGCCGGGGGTTGAGGACCAAAGGGGGGAGCCGGGGGTTGGGGTGAGGGCCGGGGGGTTGGGGGAGCCAGGTGTTTTGTGGGCCGGGGATTGAGGAGCCAGGTGTTTAGGGAACCGGGGTCCCATTGATTCAGGTGTTTAGGAGCCAGGTGTCGAGTGATTCAGGTGTTGAGGGGATCCGGGGGTTGGGGTGGGCCATGTTGGGGAGCCACGTGTTGAGGAGCCGGGGGTTGAGTGAGTCACGTGTTTAAATGGGCCAAAGTGTTTAGGGGGTGGGGTTGATGACCCGGTGTTGAATATCCCAAGTGAATTCCTTTCCTTTTTAACCCAAAAAAAGGGACTCCAGCACTGTTATATAATAATAATAAAAAATAAAATAAAAAATAATAATAATAAAATTAAAAAAGAAAAGAAAGTTAGAGAACCCCCGGAAATAACTATAGGAAGGATACATTTTGTTATCCGTTACCTTTTAAAACCATGATAGTCTGAATAACTTAATAAACCTTTAGAAAAGAGAGAGAGAGAGGAGAGAGAGAGAGAGAGAGAGAGAGAGAAGAGAGCACAGGGGAAAAAACATAAATATTTCAACAAGTTTTTTTCCCTTTCTATTTTTTTCACCAACCTTGGGGGGGAGGGTTACGGGGACCTTTTGACCTTTTTTTGATGGCCGGTCTTTCTCTCTTCCCTTTTCTCACCCCCCCCGGGTTCCCGACCTCTCACCCGTGGCAACCCCAGCCCCCAACATCTCATACCAGCAGGATGTCGTACACATTTGAAAGTTTCCCGGTGCCTCGCATCCCTGCCAACGTTGTCTCCATGGGGATTTTAATTTTCCCTTTTGTGTGGGAAATTCGTTTCTAAACTGTTAACTAGCCTAATCTAACGTTTACGCCCAAAAATATAATCTTTTGAGTAGAAAAAGGGTTTTTTTTTTTAAAAAAAATTCGGGGGGAAGAAAAAGGGAGGGGGGGAAGAGAGAAAAAGAGAAAAGAGGGGAGAAGAGGAAGAGAGAGGAAAAGAGGAGAGAGAGAGAAGAAGACAGGGGCGAAAACAGAAAAAGAGAGAGAGAGGGCAGACAGAGGATAATCCCCCGGGACCCGGGCTTATGATGGGAGGGAAAAAGGGGGTGTTTCCCCCCCGCTCGTTTGGGAAAATTTCAGCGATAGGCCTGTTGCCGCCTGTGTTTAGAATAATTTGCATCACACAGCGGGCCGGACTCCCGACCACCCAAATTTTTCTCCCGCCAACCAGGATCACATTGTTAGAATTTTAATCAAAATAAAATGGGGAAAAGACTTGGGGTTTTGGGCACTGTTTTGACCTGACCTTACCTGCTATTCTCCTTTTCCCTCTCTCTCTCTCTCTCTCTTCTCTCTCTCTTTTCTTCTTCCCCTGCTTTTTTCCCACCCTTTTCATCTCGCAATTTTTCACACCTCTTGCCTCCTCTTCCCCCTTACCCCCCTCCGTAACTCTTTTACCCTTTTCCTCCTTTTTAACTTTTCATTTTTTCCCCTTCCTTCTCTTCCGTTTGTTGCTTCCTTCTCATTTTCCTCTTTCTTGACTTTATACATCTATCTGTTAAACAGACAAGACTAAACACTGGCTTGAAATGGAAACAATTCTGCAGAAAGGTCAGCTGTACCTCCGTCAGCTGTACCTGCGTCAGCTGTACCTGCGTAGCTTGTACCTACGTCAGCTGTACCTGCGTCAGCTGTACCTACATAATAATAATAATAATAATAATAATAATAATAATAATAATATCTTTATTTGCTACAAGTACATATACATGGTACACAGTCCTAGCTGACATCAATAACATACTACTATATAGAAAGCCGCTTGTTATGCAGAGCATTTCCCGCAAATTAGGTCAGTTTTGTCCCAGGACGCGACCCACACCAGTCGACTAACACCCAGGTACTCATTTTACACTGATGGGTGAACAGGGATAGCAGGTGTCTTATGGAAACACGAGGCTAGCTGGTCCAGTGGCTAACGCGACGGTCTGGAATTTTGAGACTGACCGCGGGATCAAATCCCGCCCGTGGTATGGTTTGTTTGCAATCGTGTCATTACGATTTCGTGAGTCACGTCCCTAATGTTTTCCAGCCGTACCGGAGGAGATTCGAACTCCGGACCTCACTGTGTGAGCTGAATACGCTAGTGATCGAGCTGTACCTATATCAGCTGTAACTACATCAGCTGTAACTACATCAGCTGTATCTTTTGGTCAACATCTGTGTCCTCTAAATTCACCCTCGCTCATTACACACGTGTTTTCCTGTTACTTCCCCTGACTATTGTCTGTTGTCCTACCTATATCCGCTCGTTTCGCGTAGCCAGCGTCTGTTGCCCCTGCTATTCCACCACTGATGCCACTGAAGTGCCATCTCCTACGACTGTCTTCCTGTTGTCTATTACGGCTCTCTGGCTGCCGTCTATTGCTTCTGTCTGCCATCTATTCTGGCCGAGGTGGCAGCAGCGTTCCTCCCCAAGGGGACCCAGCACATGCAATTTGGATGGGCCTAAATCCCCCTGGGTTGAGGTAGCTGGCTCCTCACTCATAAGGATTTAATTGACTATTTCGTGTCGGGAGTTGGGAGTGAGAATTGGGGCCCATTACCCGCCTTCTCTCCTCCATCCACCTAATCCTTCTCCATCCTTCTAATCTTCATTCTTCTACACCTCCTTCATTCTTATACTCCTCCATCATCCACACCTTTTTCCCACTCCGTCTCATATTGTTTATCCAGTCTTAGCCTTTCCGCTGTCTCTAACGTTTCTTTCTGCCTCTTCTAATGCCTCGTGCTGGTGTGTGTATGTGTGTGTGTGTGTGTGTGTGTGTGTGTGTGTGTGTGTGTGTGTGTGTGTGTGTGTGTGTGTGTGTGTGTGTGGAGGGGGATGGACTGGAGGAGTGTGTTTAGAGGATCCTGTCCATACTAATCGAAAGTCAACAGGAGGTGTATGGGTGTGTGATTCCTCAAAGGAGGACCGGATAATCGGGATCTGGTCGGACGCGCAGCGGGTTCGATTCTCGATTACTGAGGCACTTGTCTCTGGTGGAGTGTTTGATCCTATCCTGGCCTGAGTAGCCTCCCTTCCCTCTAGCACCCCGATACCAGAGTCTATATCCAACACAAATTGAACAAAAACATCTGGAAGCATTTTTTGTAATGTAAACATGTGACGATGGCAATAGACTTGAACCCTTCTTCCTCTCATAGCGTCTTGAAAAGAGTCGTGTCTTCTTGAAGCCTATAAAATGCACCTTAAGTACCCCCCTCTTCCCCCCCACCCGCACTCAAAGTCCGTCCCTTCCTGTGTGATGGAATATGGTTGGGAAACATTGCTAGCTTTTGTTCTCCTGTGACCACACTGTTTCCCCTGTGACCATCATACTGTTCCCCCTGTGACCATCATACTGTTCCCCCTGTGACCATCATACTGTTCCCCCTGTGACCATCATACTGTTCCCCCTGTGTCCATCATACTGTTCCCCCTGTGACCATCATACTGTTCCCCCTGTGACCATCATACTGTTCCCCCTGTGACCATCATACTGTTCCCCCTGTGACCATCATACTGTTCCCCCTGTGACCATCATACTGTTCCCCCTGTGACCATCATACTGTTCCCCCTGTGACCATCATACTGTTCCCCCTGTGTCCATCATACTGTTCCCCCTGTGACCATCATACTGTTCCCCCTGTGTCTATCATACTGTTCCCCCTGTGTCTATCATATTGTTCCCCCCTGTGTCCATCATACTGTTCCCCCTGTGTCCATCATATTGTTCCCCCTGTCATCACCATATAGTTCACCCTGTGTCCATCATATTGGTTCCCTTGTGACCATGATATTGTTCCCATGTGACCATCATATTGTTCCCATGTGACCATCATATTGTTCCCCTGTGACCATGATATTGTTCCCATGTGACCATCATATTGTTCCCATGTGACCATCATATTGTTCCCCTGTGACCATCATATTGTTCCCATGTGACCATCATATTGTTCCCATGTGACCATCATATTGTTCCACTGTGACCATCATATTGTTCCCATGTGACATCATATTGTTCCATGTGACCATATTGTTCCATGTGACCATCCTATTGTTCCCATGTGACCATCATATTGTTCCACTGTGACCATCATATTGTTCCCATGTGAACACCATATTGTTCCCATGTGACCATCATATTGTTCCCCATGTGACCATCATATTGTTCCCATGTGACCATCATATTGTTCCCATGTGACCATCATATTGTTCCCATGTGACCATCATATTGTTCCCATGTGACCATCATATTGTTCCCATGTGACCATCATATTGTTCCCATGTGACCATCATATTGTTCCCCTGTGACCATCATATTGTTCCCCTGTGACCATCATATTGTTCCCATGTGACTATATTGTTCATGTGACATCATATTGTTCCCATGTGACACATATTGTTCCATGACATCATATTGTTCCATGTGACCATCATTGTTCCTACATCATATTGTTCCCCTGTGACCATCATATTGTTCCCATGTGACCATCATATTGTTCCCATGTGACCATATTGTTCCCATGTGACCATCATATTGTTCCCCTGTGACCATCATATTGTTCCCCTGTGACCATCATATTGTTCCCCTGTGACCATCATATTGTTCCCAT
Source organism: Cherax quadricarinatus (assembly GCF_038502225.1). NCBI lineage: Eukaryota > Metazoa > Arthropoda > Malacostraca > Decapoda > Parastacidae > Cherax > Cherax quadricarinatus. Next base: position 16,775,439 of record NC_091337.1, on the reverse strand, counting down.
GTGACCATCATATTGTTCCCATGTGACCATCATATTGTTCCCCTGTGACCATCATATTGTTCCCATGTGATCATCATATTGTTCCCATGTGACCATCATATTGTTCCCCTGTGACCATCATATTGTTCCCATGTGACCATCATATTGTTCCCCTGTGACCATCATATTGTTCCCATGTGACCATCATATTGTTCCTATGTGACCATCATATTGTTCCCATGTGACCATATTGTTCCCATGTGACCATTATATTGTTCCCATGTGACCATCATATTTTTCCCATGTGACCATTATATTGTTCCCATGTGACCATATTGTTCCCAATGTGACCATCATATTGTTCCCATGTGACCATTATATTGTTCCCATGTGAATATCATATTGTTCCCCTGTGACCATCATATTGTTCCCATGTGACCATCATATTGTTCCCATGTGACCATATTGTTCCCCATGTGACCATCATATTGTTCCCATGTGACCATATTGTTCCCATGTGACCATCATATTGTTCCCCATGTGACCATCATATTGTTCCCATGTGATCATATTGTTCCCCTGTGACCATCATATTGTTCCCATGTGACCATCATATTGTTCCCCATGTGACCATATTGTTCCCCTGTGACCATCATATTGTTCCCATGTGACCATCATATTGTTCCCATGTGACCATATTGTTCCCCATGTGACCATCATATTGTTCCCATGTGACCATCATATTGTTCCCCTGTGACCATCATATTGTTCCCATGTGACCATTATATTGTTCCCATGTGACCATCATATTGTTCCCATGTGACCATCATATTGTTCCCATGTGACCATCATATTGTTCCCATGTGACCATCATATTGTTCCCATGTGACCATCATATTGTTCCCATGTGACCATCATATTGTTCCCATGTGACCATCATATTGTTCCATGTGACCATCATATTGTTCCCCTGTGACCATCATATTGTTCCCCTGTGACCATCATATTGTTCCCATGTGACCATCATATTGTTCCCCTGTGACCATCATATTGTTCCCATGTGACCATCATATTGTTCCCATGTGACCATCATATTGTTCCCCTGTGACCATCATATTGTTCCCATGTGACCATCATATTGTTCCCATGTGACCATCATATTGTTCCCATGTGACCATCACATTGTTCCCCATGTGACCATCATATTGTTCCCATGTGACCATCATATTGTTCCCATGTGACCATCATATTGTTCCCATGTGACCATCATATTGTTCCCCTGTGACCATCATATTGTTTCCCATGTGACCATCATATTGTTCCCATGTGACCATTATATTGTTCCCATGTGACCATCATATTGTTCCCCTGTGACCATCATATTGTTCCCATGTGACCATCATATTGTTCCCATGTGACCATCATATTGTTCCCCTGTGACCATCATATTGTTCCCATGTGACCATCATATTGTTCCCATGTGACCATCATATTGTTCCCCATGTGACCATCATATTGTTCCCATGTGACCATCATATTGTTCCCCATGTGACCATCATATTGTTCCCATGTGACCATATTGTTCCCATGTGACTATCATATTGTTCCCATGTGATCATATTGTTCCCCTGTGACCATCATATTGTTCCCATGTGACCATCATATTGTTCCCATGTGACCATATTGTTCCCATGTGACCATCATATTGTTCCCATGTGACCATCATATTGTTCCCCATGTGACCATCATATTGTTCCCATGTGACCATCATATTGTTCCCATGTGACCATCATATTGTTCCTATGTGACCATTATATTGTTCCCATGTGACCATCATATTGTTCCTATGTGACCATTATATTGTTACCATGTGACCATATTGTTGCATATCAACAACATTGCTGACGTACCAAGTATAGATTAAAAAAAATCCTCCCTCTCCCTATATCCTAGATATATTATTATCTTATATACATTGTAACATTGTATAAACATCGTGTCGTAGAGTGTGTAGAATAATGCATGTTATCATTCACTGCTTCATATGAGATGTTGAAGGTGGTGATGGAGAACTTTATGAGTATGTCAAGGATACAAAGAGAGAGAGAGAGAGAGAGAGAGAGAGAGAGAGAGAGAGAGAGAGAGAGAGAGAGAGAGAGAGAGAGAGAGAGAGAGAGAGAGAGAGAGAGAGGGAGAGAGAGAGAGAGAGAGAGAGAGAGAGAGAGAGAGAGTGAGAGATGAGGAGGAGGAGGTAAGGCAAGATCTGTCATGAACCAGGACAAGTGTTTCCTGAAGCCTGTCTTAGACATATGATGAGCCGCCACTGGAGCTTTTGGTCATCTGACGGAAGCCTTCCGCTAAGAAGCAAGAGGCCTAAACACTGCAGTGTTTAAGTGAGTGTAGTTCATCACAGTGACGAGTGATGTCCATAAGCGAATCATTTAGTAATGGTAAATTGTATTATTTTATTATTCTGGTGTCTCCAGAAGAAAGTAAGGTGTGGGAGGTGAACTGAAAAGTGACCTTACATAGGAACATAAGAAAGGAGGAACACTGCATCAGGCCTACTAGCCCATACTTGGCAGGTCCTTCTCAAACCAAAAACTACTAACAAAGATATTCGCCCAGCCCAGTGATATCCAAGAAATAAGCTTTAATAACCCTAATAACTCAGTGTAACTCCCACTCTGGCGAGACCACCACCTTACCCGACCATCTATGGGCAGCAATGTCTGTATACCGATGGATGAGACCCATGTGCAATACCTGTTATCTTTATTCAGAATGGCTTCACTTTCGCAGCCGGCTTTCAGAAAACCAAGCTACGTTGCGAACCTACTTCAAAAAAAAAAATACTCAGATGTTTAACATACGTCTTATCCACAGTGCTGACTGTTTGCTAAAGCTGTACTAACTTCCTGCTAACTGATTGTTCTGATGTAGTTGATGAACAAACATCAGGATTCCCCCTATAGTTTCATCTGGTTGAAATACATTATTTAGTTAGTTCTTCAGTGAATGTCTTGGTGCTTACTGCTTTAGCGGGTAATTTGTTTCATTCTGCTATGTCTGTGCTTGAAGAATGTCTTTTTTTTTAAACGTTTATGTTGCATCTTTTGCCTCGAAGTTTCACCCTATTGTTTATAATTTTTTGGTTCACTCTCAGTTTCAAGTAATTGTCCTTGTGTGTTAAAATCATTCAGTATGTGGAGGGTTTGAATGAGATCTCCTGGTAGTCTTAATTCCCTAAGAGTGAAAAGGTTAAGTGGTTAAGTCTTTCTTAGTGATGGTATGAACTGTGTGTGAGAGAGAGAGAGAGAGAGAGAGAGAGAGAGAGAGAGAGAGAGAGAGAGAGAGATGAGGGGGGTGGGGGAGTAACGGAAGGTGGATCTGGAGTTGGAAGAAGCCTGGCTCTTGGGTAAACAGGAGAATTCCCTAGAAAAACAGTGTGTCTTCTCCTTGCGCCAGGGTGTAGGGTGCTTCAGGTTATTGGCTGTTGTCTTATCTCCCACACATATTTGCTCTTCTTAGTGCTAATTCCTCTTCTTCCAGGGCCAGACTCGTCAGAGATCTTCTCGTCTATCTCTTTATTTCTGTTTGTTTTGAGCTTTAATAGAGTTCTCGGCTCCTCTTGATGTCAGTTTCTCATCATGGGAAGACAATTGCCAAAAATCTTGAATACTGTTATCAGGTAACTCAAAGCTATTGTTCAACTTTCGGGCCACAACCGAAAATAACTTAGGTTCAATTTCCAGGCTAGTTTTTTTTATAGGATTGTGATCACATATTGCAATGGTTACATAATTAACTATATGACATAATTTGTATTATGAGGGTAATATGTTGCAAGTCATTAAGTCCAGTGGGGAGTGATTGTCACCTTTGCGATTCTGTCTTTGCTTATACTACAGTTCACAGGATGAGCTGCAGTGCACAAACACGCTACTTGTCGGGTGAGCGGAGGGTGCACAGTGAACTAGCTACTACCATCCACAGAATGGATATAGAGTTGACAATAAACTAATCATTACCGTCAACAGGATGGATATGGAGTGTGCAGTAAACTAGCCACTATTTTGGCGGCGAAATCTTAAAAACTTTGTCATTTTCGTGGAGAAAATGAAAATCAGGACAACGCGACCTGACCCTCCTCACTAAATATTTCCACTCAGTTATGGTGTGAGCTGCGAGGTTCACTCAGCTGCAAGCAGCAGCTCGTTAAGATGAACCACACATACACTCATATAAACAACACATTTACCAGTCAGATGTGCTCTCTCTCTCTCTCTCTCTCTCTCTCTCTCTCTCTCTCTCTCTCTCTCTCTACCAGGCAGAATCTTTGCTGTTAGTCTGCACCTTCAGGAGACATTTCTTTGTTGTTCTAATTCGTTTTTTTTCTTTGCTAAATAATTCGTCAGATAAAACTCATCATATAAACGTTTCGCGCAAGTGTCTCATTAATCAACGTGTCGGCTTTCTAAACTATTTATTTACAAAACTCATCATAATTCGGGTCATTAGTATATGATGACTTGCCCACTGGATCATTATACCATCCTTACCTTAGCAATCCAGAAATCAGTGGTTCATAAACTTTTTAAGAGGCCTTTCCTCTTGGATTCTGAGGAATGGTTTCTCACACTCTTTTCCAAAAAGTCACTCAGTGGGTACTTTATTAGGTACCCCTGCTAGTACTAGGTAGGGGGCACCTTTTGCCGTCCCCCTCTCCAGAACAGCCTGAGTTCTTCGTGGCATGGATTCAACAATGTGCTGGAAACATTCCTAAGAGATCCTGGACCATGTTGACATGATGGCATCACGCAGCTGCTGCAGATTTATCGGCTGTACATTAATGCTGCGAGGTTTATGCTAAATTCTGACCCTACCATCTGCATATCACAGCAGAAATTACGATTCGTCACATCAGACGAGGCGACGTTTTTTCCTATCATCAACTGCCTAATTTCAGCGAGCCTGTGTCCAATGTAGCCTCGGTGTACTGGTCTTAGCTGACACGAGTTAAACTCGGTGTGGACGTCTGCAGTAACCAATCCATTTCAGGGTTCGATGTGTTGTGCATTCAGAGATACACTTCTGCATGCCATTGTTGTAACAAGTGGTTATTTTAGTTACTGTAACCTTCCTGCCAACTTGAATCAGTCTGGCCATTCTCCTCTGACTTCTCTCATTATCAAAGCTTTCTCGCCCACAGAACAACTGCCACTCACTGGATGTTTCATGTTTTTTATCATACCATTTTCTGTAAACTGTAGAGACTGTTGTGCGTGAAAATCCCAGCGTTTCTCAGATACTCAGACCAGCTCGTCTGGCACCAACAATCATTCCAAGGTCAAAGTCAGTTAGTTAACACGTCCTCACAATTCTGATGTTTGGTGTGAACACCAACTGAGCTCTTGACAATGTCTGCATGCGTGTAGCCACTGAGGTGCTGCCACCTGGTTAGCTTATATATATATATATATATAAATATATATATATATATATATATATATATATATATATATATATATATATATATATATATATATTAGTATGATGTAAATATATTATTTCAAGATAGCAATATAATAGAATTTTAGATTCTGATGATAGATGAAGAAACATCCGAGACAGGATGTTCCAGAGATGGGACACAGACACAAGGGGTTAAAATTGGAAGTTGAAGACTCGGCTGAGTCAATGGGATGTTAGGAAGTATTTCTTTAGTCACAGAGTTGTCAGGAAGTGGAATAGTCTGGCAAGTGATGTAGTGGAAGCAGGAACCATACATAGTTTTAAGACGAGGTTTAGTAAAGCTCATGGAGCAGGGAGAGAGAGGACCTAGTAGCGATCAGTGAAGAGGCGGGGCCAGGAGCTACAAATACACGCACACTCCTGTCCTGGAGGACAGGGGGGACATGATAACGACATATAAAATACTGAGAGGAACTGACAAGATGGACAGAGACAGGATGTTCCAGAGATGAGACACAGCAACAAGGGGCTACAAGAATTGGAGGTTGAAGACTCAGATGAGTTACAGGGATGTCAGGAAGTATTTCTTTAGTTATAGAATTGTCAGGAAGTGGAATAGCCTGGAGAGTGATGTAGTGGAGGCAGGATCCATACATAGCTTTAAGAAGAGGTATGATAATGCTCATGCAGCAGGGAGAGAGTGGACCTAGTAGCGACCAGTGAAGAGGTGAGGCCAGGAGTTATGAATCAACCCCTGCAACAACAATTAGGTGAGTACGAACACACACACACACACACACACACACACACACACACACACACACACACACACACACACACACACACAGGCTGCAGAACTGGTCCAGCAATTGGCTCCTGGAGTTCAATCCCACCAAGTGCAAAGTCATGAAGATTGGGGAAGGGCAAAGAAGGCCGCAAACGGAGTACAGTCTAGGGGGTCAGAGACTACAAACCTCACTCAAGGAAAAAGATCTTGGGGTGAGTATAACACCAGGCACATCTCCTGAAGCGCACATCAACCAAATAACTGCTGCAGCATATGGGCGCCTAGCAAACCTCAGAACAGCATTCCGACATCTTAATAAGGAATCGTTCAGGACCCTGTACACCGTATACGTTAGGCCCATATTGGAGTATGCGGCACCAGTTTGGAACCCACACCTAGCCAAGCACGTAAAGAAACTAGAGAAAGTGCAAAGGTTTGCAACAAGACTAGTCCCAGAGCTAAGAGGTATGTCCTACGAGGAGAGGTTAAGGGAAATCAACCTGACGACACTGGAGGACAGGAGAGATAGGGGGACATGATAACGACATACAAAATACTGAGAGGAATTGACAAGGTGGACAAAAACAGGATGTTCCAGAGATTGGACACAGTAACAAGGGGACACAGTTGGAAGCTAAAGACACAGATGAATCACAGGGATGTTAGGAAGTATTTCTTCAGCCACAGAGTAGTCAGTAAGTGGAATAGTTTGGGAAGCGATGTAGTGGAGGCAGGATCCATACATAGCTTTAAGCAGAGGTACGATAAAGCTCACGGCTCAGGGAGAGTGACCTAGTAGCGATCAGTGAAGAGGCGGGGCCAGGAGCTCGGACTCGACCCCCGCAACCTCAACTAGGTGAGTACAACTAGGTGAGTACACACACACACACACACACACACACACGCGCGCGCGCGTATAATTTTGAGAGTAAAGTATTCTTGATAATACTTTCAAATGGGCGGCAGCCTTAATGACCCACACACAATCGATATGCCTTAAAGCAAACAAACTCACTGCACTAAGTGTGTGTGTGTTATGGTGTCGGTGTACAAGGCCGCCCATTAACTGGGAGACAAGTAATTAACTGGTCCTTTACGGCAGTGCTGCCACCTTTCCCCCAGCTGGGAAAAACACTAATTCTTTCCTCCTGATAATTACATCCATCACGGCAGCTTTCAACCTGACGTAGCCTGGTTACTGCACCATGGATAGCCTTTAAGTGAGCGTCTCGCACAAGCATTTGTCTGATAAAATGTCTTTAGTTTTTGTGGAGGATCGGATGATAAGTTCTAAGAGATGCTTTACACCTCCTTGTTTTGTGTAGGATCGGATAGCATTAAGTGATTGTCTCAAGAAACATTTTCCGTTTTAATCATCTATAGTTTTGATGAACAAGAGGTGTGGAACATTTGGGTCAGTCTCCAGACGGCGTTTCTCCGACCAGAGGCTTCGTAAACTTAATACTTAGATTATATACTGCAGACAGTGTAAGATGAGGTGATCACTCCCACCGTCTTTATTGGTGTTCAGTCCCAGTCTTGATAGGTGTTCAGTCCCACAGTCTTGATATGTGTTCAGTCCCACCGTCTTTATTGGTGTTCAGTCCCAGTCTTGATAGGTGTTCAGTCCCACCGTCTTGATAGGTGTTCAGTCCCAAAGTCTTGATAGGTGTTCAGTCCCACCGTCTTGATAGGTGTTCAGTCCCACCGTCTTGATGTGTGTTCAATCCCAAAGTCTTGATAGGTGTTCAGTCCCATCGTCTTGATAGGTGTTTAGTCCCACCATCTTGATAGGTGTTCAGTCCCACCGTCTTGATAGGTATTCAGTCCTACCGTCTTGATAGGTGTTCAGTCCCACCGTCTTGATAGGCATTCAGTCCTACCGTCTTGATAGGTGTTCAGTCCCACAGTCTTGATAGGTATTCAGTCCTACCGTCTTGATAGGTGTTCAGTCCCACCGTCTTGATAGGCATTCAGTCCTACCGTCTTGATAGGTGTTCAGTCCCACCGTCTTGATAGGCATTCAGTCCTACCGTCTTGATAGGTGTTCAGTCCCACCGTCTTGATAGGCATTCAGTCCCACCGTCTTGATAGGTGTTCAGTCCCACAGTCTTGATAGGTATTCAGTCCCACAGTCTTGATAGGTATTCAGTCCCACCGTCTTGATAGGTGTTCAGTCCCACAGTCTTGATAGGTATTCAGTCCCACAGTCTTGATAGGTATTCAGTCCCACAGTCTTGATAGGTATTCAGTCCCACAGTCTTGATAGGTATTCAGTCCCACAGTCTTGATAGGTATTCAGTCCCACAGTCTTGATAGGTATTCAGTCCCACCGTCTTGATAGGTGTTCAGTCCCACAGTCTTGATAGGTGTTCAGTCCCACAGTCTTGATAGGTATTCAGTCCCACAGTCTTGATAGGTATTCAGTCCCACAGTCTTGATAGGTATTCAGTCCCACAGTCTTGATAGGTATTCAGTCCCACAGTCTTGATAGGTATTCAGTCCCACAGTCTTGATAGGTATTCAGTCCCACAGTCTTGATAGGTATTCAGTCCCACAGTCTTGATAGGTATTCAGTCCCACAGTCTTGATAGGTATTCAGTCCCACCGTCTTGATAGGTGTTCAGTCCCACCGTCTTGATAGGTGTTCAGTCCCACAGTCTTGATAGGTATTCAGTCCCACAGTCTTGATAGGTATTCAGTCCCACCGTCTTGATAGGTGTTCAGTCCCACAGTCTTGATAGGTGTTCAGTCCCACAGTCTTGATAGGTATTCAGTCCCACCGTCTTGATAGGTGTTCAGTCCCACAGTCTTGATAGGTGTTCAGTCCCACAGTCTTGATAGGTGTTCAGTCCCACCGTCTTTATAAGTGTTCAGTCCCACAGTCTTGATAGGTGTTCAGACCCACCGTCTTTATAAGTGTTCAGTCCCACAGTCTTGATAGGTGTTCAGACCCACCGTCTTTATAAGTGTTCAGTCCCACAGTCTTGATAGGTGTTCAGACCCACCGTCTTTATAAGTGTTCAGTCCCACAGTCTTGATAGGTGTTCAGAGCCACAATCTTGATCACCGTGAAGCACAGGCTAGGGGGGGGGGATGAACACTTACGTACTTTTTAGGAATCGAGATCATTTTCATAACATATTTCCACGGGTCACTCCTCGAGTGTAGTGCTGAAGCTGAACTTTAGCTGTAACGTGACTGAGTCTCGGTCACGGGACGTCTCAAGACAGGAGTCGGAGTCAGAAACTGTGACTCGACCCCAGCAAACACAACTAGGGGAGTACACAAAATATAAAATATACCTATATTTCCAGATTAATAACATATTCCCGCCCCCCTCCCCCCCCAAAAAAAAAAATATTAATGCTGACCGAAATTCTAGATGAAAAACATTATTATTATTATTATCACTATAATTATTAACATTATTATTACTGACGTTCTATTTTTTATCGTTACATTTCATGGGTGTTAGTGCTGAAGGGCTCTTGATCCAAGAAACTGGAGCTACCCTTCTCTATTCCTCGGATCAGGCTGGATTACCACCCGTTTCCCCCAGGCAGTGCATGACCCCTACGGGATTAGCGCTTTCCCTCTAATGATGATTCGATGATAATTAACAGCTGATTTATGTTCTTGCTGTCAGTCAACAAACACAACAAACAACAAAACACATGACAAACACAAAATCAACAAATATAAGCAAAGAACAAATACAACAATATCTGGAAATACAACGCATAACAAATACATTAAATTTAACATATACACTACCAACAAATAAAAAAAAAAAAAAAAAAATATATATATATATAAATGGTTATAAATGACCATAATTTTTAAAGGGGTGGACCGGTAAGCCAGCGGAAGGCCTCGGTCAGATGACCAAAAGCTCCAAAGGCGGGTCATCATCTGACTAAGACCCGCGTCAGGAAACATTTGTCCTGTTTCCTGACGAACCTTACCTAACCTAACCTAACAAATATAACAAACCACAAACAAGAACAAAGATAACACACGAACTAAAACAAACACAAGAAACATTATACAAAAACACAAGTAAACAACAAAAATAAAGTGGAATAAAAAAAACCGAACACAAACAAATCAAACATTAAAGGTAAACAAAACTACCAGCAGATGACAAACACAGTAAACAATTAAAAAACTACAAATACTAACAAGAGCAAAACTAAATAACCACAACACTGACAATACAACCACAACACTCACAATACAACCACAACACTGACAATACAACCACAACACTGACAATACAACCACAACACTCACAATACAACCACAACACTGACAATACAACCACAACACTCACAATACAACCACAACACTCACAATACAACCACAACATTAATCAACTACAGCCAGAAATACCCCAACATCCACAACAATCACAGCAACCAACATCCACAACAATCACAGCAACCAACATCCACAACAATCACAGCAACCAACATCCACAACAATCACAGCAACCAACATCCACAACAATCACAGCAACCAACATCCACAACAATCACAGCAACCAACATTCACAACAATCACAACAACCAACATCCACAACAATCACAGCAACCAACATCCACAACATTCACAGCAACCAACATCCACAACAATCACAGCAACCAACATCCACAACAATCACAGCAACCAACATCCACAACAATCACAGCAACCAACATCCACAACAGTCACAGCAACCAACATCCACAACAATCACAGCAACCAACATCCACAACAATCACAGCAACCAACATCCACAACAATCACAGCAACCAACATCCACAACAATCACAGCAACCAACATCCACAACAATCACAGCAACCAACATCCACAACAATCACAGCAACCAACATCCACAACAATCACAGCAACCAACATTCACAACAATCACAACAACCAACATCCACAACAATCATAACAACCAACATCCACAACAATCATAACAAACATCCACAACAATCATAACAACCAACATCCACAACAATCATAACAAACATCCACAACAATCATAACAACCAACATCCACAACAATCATAACAACAAACATCCACAACAATCATAACAACCAACATCCACAACAATCATAACCAACATCCACAACAATCATAACAGCAAACATCCACAACAATCATAACAACCAACATCCACAACAATCACAACAACCAACATCCACAACAATCACAACAACCAACATCCACAACAATCATAACAACCAACATCCACAACAATCATAACAACAAACATCCACAACAATCATAGCAACAAACATCCACAACAATCATAACCAACATCCACAACAATCATAACAACAAACATCCACAACAATCATAACAACCAACATCCACAACAATCACAAAAATCAGAATAACCTTCTGCAATAAACACAACAATCACAACAATATCCACAACAATAACAACAACCAACATCCACATCACAACAACCAACATCCACAACAATCACAACAACCAACATCCACAATAATCACAACAACCAACATCCACAACAATCACGACAACCAACATCCGCAACAATCACAACAACCAACTTCTATAACGATCACAACAACCAACATCCGCAACAATCACAACAACCTACTTCTATAACGATCACAACAACCAACATCCGCAACAATCACAACAACCAACTTCTATAACGATCACAACAACCAACATCCACAACAATCACAACAACCACAACAATCAGCATCCACAACAATCACAACAACCAACATCCACAAGAATCACGACAACCAACATCCGCAACAATCACAACAACCAACTTCTATAACGATCACAACAACCAACATCCACAACAATCACAACAACCACAACAATCAGCATCCACAACAATCACAACAACCAACATCCACAACAATCACGACAACCAACATCCGCAACAATCACAACAACCAACTTCTATAACGATCACAACAACCAACATCCGCAACAATCACAACAACCAACTTCTATAACGATCACAACAACCAACATCCACAACAATCACAACAACCACAACAATCAGCATCCACATCACAACAACCAACATCCACAACAATCACGACAACCAACATCCGCAACAATCACAACAACCAACTTCTATAACGATCACAACAACCAACATCCACAACAATCACAACAACCACAACAATCAGCATCCACAATCACAACAACCAACATCCACAACAATCACGACAACCAACATCCGCAACAATCACAACAACCAACTTCTATAACGATCACAACAACCAACATCCGCAACAATCACAACAACCAACTTCTATAACGATCACAACAACCAACATCCACAACAATCACAACAACCACAACAATCAGCATCCACAACAATCACAACAACCAACATCCACAACAATCACGACAACCAACATCCGCAACAATCACAACAACCAACTTCTATAACGATCACAACAACCAACATCCACAACAATCACAACAACCACAACAATCAGCATCCACAACAATCACAACAACCAACATCCACAACAATCACGACAACCAACATCCGCAACAATCACAACCAACTTCTATAACGATCACAACAACCAACATCCGCAACAATCACAACAACCAACTTCTATAACGATCACAACAACCAACATCCACAACAATCACAACAACCACAACAATCAGCATCCACAACAATCACAACAACCAACATCCACAACAATCACGACAACCAACATCCGCAACAATCACAATAACCAACTTCTATAACGATCACAACAATCAACATCCGCAACAATCACAACAACCAACTTCTATAACGATCACAACAACCAACATCCACAACAATCACAACAACCACAACAATCAGCATCCACAACAATCACAACCAACATCCACAACAATCACGACAACCAACATCCGCAACAATCACAACAACCAACTTCTATAACGATCACAACAACCAACATCCACAACAATCACAACCACAACAATCAGCATCCACAACAATCACAACCAACATCCACAACAATCACAACAACCAACATCCACAACAATCACAACAACCAACATCCACAACAATCACAACAAACAACCACAACAATCAGCATCCACAACAATCACAACAACCAACATCCACAACAATCACAACCACAACAATCAACATCCACAACAATCACAACAATCACAACAACCAACAACCACAACAATCACAGACAACCCATCAAATACACCACAAACATGTCAATAAATAAACAAACAAACAAACAACCAAACACAGACATTTTGTCTTCACGTAACTGCAAGATGACAGACCAAAGTGGTCCATAAATCTTTAATACAACACTGCTGTAGCGAAACAAAGCTGGCCTGAAAATTTGCATTCCTTCCCCCCCCCCCTCTCCAAGAAAAAAAGGCCCAGGTCGTTTCCCAAATCTTTCCAGTGTGATCAGTGATTGAAGAGCATAAGAAACAGCAAATGAAAAATACTTTTATCTTACTTCTATTTTATACAGCCAAGTAAGAAAATCTATATTCCATTCAGATATATATATATATATATATATATCTGTGTGTGTGTGTGTGTGTGTGTGTGTGTGTGTGTGTGTGTGTGTGTGTGTGTGTGTGTGTGTGTGTGTGTGTGTGTGTGTGTTTGTGTGTGTATATACACGACACAAACTAGTATATCTGTCCACACAAACAAGTGTGGGGCATCAGGGAACTAGGTCTGGTAGCAGCAACCACAAGTGGTCCGTTTTAATAGCAAATCTGAACCAGCTTCAAAGGCAGGAGAAGAGTGCCGAGGTAATTTCAGGGAAGACTTCGCCACGCTGCATCTGGGCCCTAATGAAAGACTCGAGGGAGTGAGGGAAGAAAGGAAGGAGGGAGAGGGGAGAGAGAGAGAAAGGGAAGGATGGATGGATGGTAAGAGGAAAGGAGGGATGGATGGTAAGAGGAAAGGAGGGATGGAAGGAGTGAGGGAGAAAGAGATGGAATGGACCGAGGGAGACGGATGAGAGTGAAGGAGGCAGACAGGGCACACCCTGGGTGTCAGCAACTTCGTACAAGACTCTGTCTCGTGCAACATTTTCCAGTGTTGTCCAAGGCAACTGCTGCAATGGTGTCCAAGGTAACTGTTACAGTGGTGCCCAGGTCAACTGTTGCAACAGTGTCCAAGGCTTTAGAGCTGCCTAAAACAACCGTTCCAGTGGTGTCCAAGGCAACTGTTCCAGTGGTGTCCAAGGCAACTGTTCCAGTGGTGTCCAAGGCAACTGTTCCAGTGGTGTCCAAGGCAACTGTTCCAGTAGTCTCCAAGCAACTGTTCCAGTGGTCTGAAAGGCAACTGTTCCAGTGGTTTCCAAGGCAACTGTTCCAGTGGCCTCAAAGGCAACTGTTCCAGTGGTCTCCAAGGCAACTGTTCCAGTGGTTTCCAAGGCAACTGTTCCAGTGGTTTCCCAGGCAACTGTTCCAATGGTCTCCAAGGCAGCAACATGTTCCACTATTAAAATAAATCCCTTTTATGTTTTCTTTTGAATGGGTCACTAAATCAAGTTCATTCGGGTGGCCCGGTGGCCTGGTGGCTAAAGCTCCTGCTTCACACACGGAGGGCCCGGGTTCGATTCCCGGCGGGTGGAAACATTTCGACACGTTTCCTTACACCTGTTGTCCTGTTCACCTAGCAGCAAATAGGTACCTGGGTGTTAGTCGACTGGTGTGGGTCGCATCCTGGGGGACAAGATTAAGGACCCCAATGGAAATAAGTTAGACAGTCCTCGATGACGCACTGACTATCTTGGGTTATCCTGGGTGGCTAATCCTCCGGGGTTAAAAATCCGAACGAAATCTTATCTTATCTTAGGAATTGTGAGGACCACTAACAGTGGGGAACCTATATAACTGTACCATTGACTTCACATCTCACCAGGAGGGAGAGAGGGGAAAAAGGAAAGGAAATAGGGGAAATGAGAGAGAGAGAGAGAGAGAGAGAGAGAGAGAGAGAGAGAGAGAGAGAGAGAGAGAGAGAGAGAGAGAGAGAGAGCGCCATCACGGAGGGTGACGATGGTGTTTGGTATCTTCAACCAAGCGATGAAGGCCTCTAAGCTGCACACTGTCGCCTATAACACTGATGAGACAGTCATTGAAAACTGTGATCAAGTGAAGTGTGTGTCATTATGGTAATAGATCCCTCGCGTGTGTGTGACCCAATACTACCAAGACTGACTACGCTGAACTAGCAAAAAAATTGCGAAATCTGGATACATCTAAACGCCGACTCTTAAGGTTACCCCCCATCCAGATTTGGCTACACTTTCCAGATGTTGAGCATGTTAGTATTAATAAAAGTATAGTTGGATCTTCTAATCCCTTGTCCTGACTGTCTTAGAATATAGAATATGGTTTAATTAACTCAGGCCCTGGCGGTGGTACTAGGTCTAGTTGCATCTTCTAGAATGCTACCAAATGCAATAAAACCTCATCAATAAGTTGATTTTACCATGTCAACTAGATTCTCGTCAACCAAGGTGGCAGTAATGATGAAAAGATTGGTTAGATATTGTAAGCAAAGTTTCATTCGGTAAGTGATACAAGCTAGCTAGTAATCCCTCCCTCCCTCCCTCCTTTATCATTTTTCTTTGCCCCTGCCTGTCCCAGTGTCTATCTGTCGTTGTCTGTCTGTCTGTGTCTGTCTCTGTCTCTCTCTGCATTTATGTTTGACTGTCTGTCTGTGTGTCTGTCTGTCTGTATCTCTGTCTCTCTCTCTGTTGAACAAGAACTTAGCAGTAGTGAACATTCCCCCAGCCCTCGTGAAGGGTTGAGCAGCTTGCAGAAGCAGCTAACCCACACCCTGCCACAAGGCCCAATTCATCAGCGCGCCCAAGAGCCTCCCATCGACTGTAAAGACCATCTCCTTTAGTCCCTCGATTTCCTACCTGGCCCTTGCGTTTAGGGGCTTCATCAGCCCTGGTTGAGGGGCTCTTCAGGGAGCTATTAAGGCCTCCCGAGAGTGATTGGTTCTTCGGGGAGGTTTCGGGGTCTCTGGAGGGTGATTGTCTCTTCAGTGAGGCTTGTTGACGCCTCTGGAAGGTGATTAGGAACGATGGTTTCTATTGAGGCCTCCCGGGTAGGATTGGATCTTCAGGGTGCTTGCTCGGAAGCTATGCAAGGTGATTGGAGCCGCAGGTTAACTGTTGAGGTCTTCGAAGGGTGGCTGGTTCTTCAGGGTGTTACTGGGGATTCTTGAAGGTGATTGGCTCTTTATGGCTCTTGAAGGTTACCAGTTCTTCAGGGTGCACCATAAGCCTCGAGTGAGTAATTGGGTCCTGAAGCTGTTGTTTCTTCAGGAAGGTTGCGCCTTCAGGGTGCTGCCGGTATCGGAGGAGTGATTTGGTCGTCAGGGGTCTCTTGGGGACTCTTAGATGTAATTAGGTCTTCTGTGTGTTGTTGGCCTCTGAAAGGGAATTGGGTCCCCGGTGTGATGCTGGCCGCTAGAAGAGAATAAGGTTCTGCGAGTGGGGCTGCTTGAGTTTCTGGAAGGTGATTTGGGTTTGGGGACCTCTGGAAGGTGACTGGGGCTTTGGCAAGGCTGTTGAGGACCTCTGGAAGGTGACTGGGGCTTTGGCAGGGGTGTTGAGGACCTCTGGAAGGTGACTGGGGCTTTGGCAAGGCTGTTGAGGACCTCTAGAACGTAAGTGGAGTTTTGGCAGGGGTGTTGAGGATCTCTGGAAGATAACTAGAATTTTGGCAGGGCTGTTGAAGACCTCTGGAAAGTGACTGGAGTTTTAAGCAGGGCTACTGAAGACCTCTAGAAGGTGATTAGGTTGGCCGGGAGCTGCAGGTGGTCCCTGAAGAGTGATTAGTTCTTCAGGAAAGCCACCGGGTCAGCATCACCAGGGGAGCGGACTAATAACTTCTTCAGTCCCCGGCTTGCTCTGCTTTATTCCTCTTCTGCCTCCTTACCCCTCGTATTCTTTATGATCTAATTGGTTATCCGTTTTCCTTCCTCTCAGCTATCGGGCTTTTAGCTCTGACAGGTATTTTGAAGAATCTTTGGACTTTTTCTGTCTTATTTGCGTATTGTTTTAGGTGTGAGCACCCCAATACCACTGCACGTTTCATTTATCTTCTAGTATACATTACGAACGCCCTTCTTAGCTTTTTTTCCATCTATTCACATGAAGGCTATTTTATAGTTGCCAGTTTAGCATCTGAGTTTTTCTCTGCTTTATCAATATGATCTTCCGGTGACAACTTTTGTCGATATTTACTCTTCTCTCTCTCTCTCTCTCTCTCTCTCTCTCTCTCTCTCTCTCACACACACACACACACACACAATATTTTACTACACAATCTAGATCGTTCTGTCACATTTCCATTACCTAGGTCTTACCTAAATTAAATTTCATCTTCCATCTGTCACTCCAGTTTCTCAATTTATCCAAGTTTTG
This sequence comes from Cherax quadricarinatus, assembly GCF_038502225.1. Taxonomy (NCBI): domain Eukaryota; kingdom Metazoa; phylum Arthropoda; class Malacostraca; order Decapoda; family Parastacidae; genus Cherax; species Cherax quadricarinatus. Next base: position 16,757,765 of record NC_091337.1, on the reverse strand, counting down.
CTCGGGATTTTTATATCAAATATGCTTATATATTTTCTTATTTATTGCTGCTGGTTATTTATATAAAATTATATGATTAATTGGGGGAGTTTGTGTTGGGCTGGTGTTGGTATTTTGAGTCTTGTGTTGGGCTGGTGTTGGTATTTTGAGTCTTGTGTTGGGCAGTTGCTGGTATTTTGATTCTTGTGTTGCGCTGTTGCTGGTATTTTGATTCTTGTGTTGCGCTGGTGCTGGTATTTTGATTCTTGTGTTGCGCTGGTGCTGGTATTTTGATTCTTGTGTTGCGCTTGTGCTAGTATTTTGATTCTTGTGTTGGGCTGTTGCTGGTATTTTGATTCTTGTGTTGCGCTGGTGCTGGTATTTTGATTCTTGTGTTGGGCTGTTGCTGGTATTTTGATTCTTGTGTTGCGCTGGTGCTGGTATTTTGATTCTTGTGTTGGGCTGTTGCTGGTATTTTGATTCTTGTGTTGCGCTGGTGCTGGTATTTTGATTCTTGTGTTGCGCTGGTGCTGGTATTTTGATTCTTGTGTTGCGCTGGTGTTGGTATTTTGATTCTTGTGTTGCGCTTGTGCTGGTATTTTGATTCTTGTGTTGGGCTGTTGCTGGTATTTTGATTCTTGTGTTGCGCTGGTGTTGGTATTTTGATTCTTGTGTTGGGCTGTTGCTGTTATTTTGATTTTTGTGTTGCGCTGGTGCTGGTATTTTGATTCTTGTGTTGCGCTGGTGCTGGTATTTTGATTCTTGTGTTGCGCTGGTGCTGGTATTTTGATTCTTGTGTTGGGCTGTTGCTGGTATTTTGATTCTTGTGTTGCGCTGGTGCTGGTATTTAGATTCTTGTGTTGCGCTGGTGCTGGTATTTTGATTCTTGTGTTGCGCTGGTGCTGGTATTTTGATTCTTGTGTTGCGCTGGTGCTAGTATTTTGATTCTTGTGTTGCGCTGGTGCTGGTATTTTGATTCTTGTGTTGCGCTGGTGCTGGTATTTTGATTCTTGTGTTGCGCTGGTGCTGGTATTTTGATTCTTGTGTTGCGCTGGTGCTGGTATTTTGATTCTTGTGTTGCGCTGGTGCTGGTATTTTCCCAAAGAAGAAATTTAAAAAAATTATGAATAGAAAATATCTGGACTATTTTTATCATTCTTATATTCACAAAAAAGTGCCAAATTAATACTCTTCATTTATATTTTACACTTGCAGATTAATCTTCTATGGAAGGCGGTATCGAAAGACTTGTTTTTGAAGTGGAAATAAATGCAATGTGAGCATTCGTCTCCGTCTTGAATAATTTGTGTGATTTTGACAGTGGCCTGGTCGTGGACCGGGCCGCGGGGGCGTTGATCCCCGGTATACCCTCCAGGTAGACTCCAAGTATACCTCATGCCCAGTATTTTTCTCGACGACAATTCAATCGTTTGGTAAATAAGGATTTTCTCCGAATTTTTTATTCGCTTTAATAATTTGTTTTACAGGGTTTTGTAAGATCAGACGGAGTAATTCTGCACCGTCTCTCAGCATCTGTTTATTATGTTTCTGGTTGTTTCACCTGGGAAGTTTAGTGAACAACTGTGGGCTTAAGTCCGCCTCAGCTAAAGTGTCGTCCTCTGTAAACACGTTTTGGAACGACACATTTAGTATTCCAAACATTTCCATCAATTATCTAAGTGATTTTGCAATTGTTTTTTTTATTTTCAGTTTATCTTCTCTTTTATATTAAGTTCACTTTTCAAAAAAGTAAAAAAATATGATTTAGCTCAGTCTTTCCCCTATATTACTATTTCGTTCATCTTCTCTCTCTCTCTCTCTCTCTCTCTCTCTCTCTCTCTCTCTCTCTCTCTCTCTCTCTCTCTCTCTCTCTCTCTCTCTCTCTCTCTCTCTCTCTCTTTATATTTACAAATTCATTTCCATGTTATAAGATTCTCTCGTATGCCTCTAGGCTGGGTTACTTTCTGTACCGGTCCAAAATCTTCATTTCATGGTTCTCTAACACGCTCTGCGTTATCATTCTTTGTTCCCTATTTCTCTACCTTTCAAGTCACTTGTTTGATTCCCCGCATGTTTGACACGCTCTCTATAATGTGTCTGCAGTCATCCCATCTAATATGGAAGCCGATTTCTTCTCTCTGAAATATTCTTGCTAGACTTCCTGCTTTCTGAAGCGAGAGAGAGAGAGAGAGAGAGAGAGAGAGAGAGAGAGAGAGAGAGAGAGAGAGAGAGAGAGAGAGAATTTCCACTCCCATCTTTATGCCTCTGGGACTATGGGACCAAAAGTGCAATACATAAACACACACTCCATCAATTAGGCTTTGGGCAACAGTCAATCAAACGAGGGATGTCAACAGCAGAGTTGGTGTGACATTTGCAACCCACCCTGGTGCTCCCCTTGGTCCGGAGGGAGGGAGGGAAGGAGGGAGAGAGGAAGGGAGGGAAGGAGGGAGGGAGGGAGGGAGGGAGGGAGGGAGGGAGGAAGGAAGGGAAGGAGGGAGGGAAGGAGGGAGTGAAGGAGGGAAGGAGGGAGGGAAGGAGGGAAAAAGGAAGAGAGGGAGGGAAGGAGGGAGCGAGGGAAGGAGAGAGGGAGGGAGAGAGGGAGGGAGGAAAAAAGAGAGGGAGGGAGAGAGGGAGGGAAGGAGAGAGGGAGGGAAGGAGAGAGGGAGGGAGGGAGGGAAGGAGGGAGGGAAGAGGAAAGGGAGGGAAGGAAGGAGAAAGGGAGGGAGGGAAGGAGAGAGGGAGGGAGGGTGGGAGGGAGGGAGGGAGGGAGGGAAGGAGGGGGCGAAGGTGAGAGGGAGGGAGGGAGAGAAGGAAGGAGGTAGGGAGGGAAAGAGGGAGGGAGGGAAGGAGGGAGGGAGGGAGGGAGGGAAGGAGGGAGGGAGGGAGGGAGAGAAGGAGGGAGGGAGGGAGGGTAGATTTGGGGATAGAGGGAGTTTTGGTTAGTGGTGGGGATGGTATAGGGGGTAATGGAGGGGGTAATGGAGGGAATGGTGAAAAGGGTAATGGATGGAGGTGGAAAGAAAAACGGAGGGGTGTTAGAGGGAATAATGGAGTGGGTGGTGGAGGGAATAATGGAGTGGGTGGTGGAGGGAATAATGGAGTGGGTGGTGGAGGGAATAATGGAGTGGGTGGTGGAGGGAATAATGGAGTGGGTGGTGGAGGGAATAATGGAGTGGGTGGTGGAGGGAATAATGGAGTGGGTGGTGGAGGGAATAATGGAGTGGGTGGTGGAGGGAATAATGGAGTGGGTGGTGGAGGGAATAATGGAGTGGGTGGTGGAGGGAATAATGGAGTGGGTGGTGGAGGGAATAATGGAGTGGGTGGTGGAGGGAATAATGGAGTGGGGTGGTGGAGGAATAATGGAGTGGGTGGTGGAGGGAATAATGGAGTGGGTGGTGGAGGGAATAATGGAGTGGGTGGTGGAGGGAATAAATGGAGTGGGTGGTGGAGGGAATAATGGAGTGGGTGGTGGAGGGAATAATGGAGTGGGTGGTGGAGGGAATAATGGAGTGGGTGGTGGAGGGAATAATGGAGTGGGTGGTGGAGGGAATAATGGAGTGGGTGGTGGAGGGAATAATGGAGTGGGTGGTGGAGGAGGGAACTAAAGGTAAACACTCACCTTGGGATCATAATTTATATTGTGACTGTATCCATGACACCTGTCCTCCACACACACACACACACACACACACACACACACACAGGAAATGGAATAGTCTGGAGAGTGATGTAGTGGAGGTAGGATCCATACATAGCTTTAAGAAGAGGTATGATAAAACTCATGGAGAAGTGAGAGAGAGAGTGGACCTAGTAGCGATAAGCAAAGAGGCGAGGGACAGGAACTAGGAATCACCCCCTGCAACCACAATTAGGTGAGTACACACACCTCTAGGGGGAAGTTCAGAAAGTAGTGGTGGTAAGATAAGATAAGATAAGATTTCGTTCAGATTTTTAACCCCGGAGGGTTAGCCACCCAGGATAACCCAAGAAAGTCAGTGCGTCATCGAGGACTGTCTAACTTATTTCCATTGGGGTCCTTAATCTTGTCCCCCAGGATGCGACCCACACCAGTCGACTAACACCCAGGTACCTATTTGCTGCTAGGTGAACAGGACAACAGGTGTAAGGAAACGTGTCGAAATGTTTCCACCCGCCGGGAATCGAACCCGGGCCCTCCGTGTGTGAAGCGGGAGCTTTAGCCACCAGTAGTAGTACTAGTAGTTGTAACAGCAGTAGTAGTAGTAGTAGTAGTATTAGTAGTAGTAGTAGTAGTAGTAGTAGTAGTAGTAGTAGTAGTAGTAGTAGTAGTAGTAGTGGTGGTGGTGCTGGTTTTAGGTGAAGGAGTAGGAGTAGATGTGGAAGTGGGTGGGAGTGGAGGTTAGAGACTACGGGAGAGGGGAAGGGGATACCAAGGGATGGTGGTCCATCCATAAATCACTGAGACAGATGGGTCCGAGCTGGACCGGTCGGCCTTCCGAAGGGATAATTGAATTGAATTTTTTTTTTTTTTTTGCACATTCTCTCACAGTGTTTAGCATTGTTGTCATTTTTTCTTGTCTGGGTTGACGCGGGCAGCTGAAATTTAACGCCGGGCCGAGCGTCAATATTAATGAAAACCCAGTGTAAAACAATGATTTACACAATACTTTTTTTTACATTGTAAATGCTTATTTTTTATTTACGATTTGTATATGTTGTCTTAGAGAGTCAAATTCTTATTGACTTGTGGGCTTAATATAAATATGTCTACATGTGTATATGTACACTAAATGAAGTATGTAATTGACATATTAATAATTGACATATTATTTAAAATATATTTAGTTGGATTAGGCTAAATTAAATTACCTAATAATGTTAAGTAAGATTTCCATGTTTCTTTTGGTAAAAATTACTAACTTTTACATTAACTTAAATGAACAAAATATATCTTTAAAATTACAAGAGAAAATTTTAGAAAGTGCTTAATTTTAAAAGAGTTCTTGTTAACTGGCCGATTTTACCTATTCAGCACCATATATATATATATATATATATATATATATATATATATATATATATATATATATATATATATATATATATATATATATATATATATATATATAGGTAGTAGGTTGGTAGACAGCAACCACCCAGGGAAGTACTACCGTCCTGCCAGATGACTGTGAAACAGAAACCTGTAACTGTTTTGCATGATGGTAGGATTGCTGGTGTCTTTTTCTGTCTCATAAACACGCTAGATAACAGGGATATCTTGCTACTCCAACTTACACTTTGGTCACACTTCACAGACATGCACATGCATATATATATATACATACATCTAGGTTTTTCTCCTTTTTCTAAATAGCTCTTGTTCTTCTTTATTTCTTCTATTGTCCATGGGGAAGTGGAAAAGAATCTTTCCTCCGTAAGCCATGCGTGTCATATGAGACGACTAAAATGCCGGGAGCAATGGGCTAGTAACCCCTTCTCCTGTAGACATTTACTAAAAAAGAGAAAAAAAAACTTTATAAAACTGGGATGCTTGAATGTGCGTGGATGTAGTGCAGATGACAAGAAACAGATGATTGCTGATGTTATGAATGAAAAGAAGTTGGATGTCCTGGCCCTAAGCGAAACAAAGCTGAAGGGGGTAGGGGAGTTTCGGTGGGGGGAAATAAATGGGATTAAATCTGGAGTATCTGAGAGAGTTAGAGCAAAGGAAGGGGTAGCAGTAACGTTGAATGATCAGTTATGGAAGGAGAAAAGAGAATATGAATGTGTTAATGCAAGAATTATGTGGATTAAAGTAAAGGTTGGATGCGAGAAGTGGGTCATAATAAGCATGTATGCACCTGGAGAAGAGAGGAATGCAGAGGAGAGAGAGAGATTTTGGGAGATGTTAAGTGAATGTATAGGAGCCTTTGAACCAAGTGAGAGAGTAATTGTGGTAGGGGACCTGAATGCTAAAGTAGGAGAAACTTTTAGAGAGGGTGTGGTAGGTAAGTTTGGGGTGCCAGGTGTAAATGATAATGGGAGCCCTTTGATTGAACTTTGTATAGAAAGGGGTTTAGTTATAGGTAATACATATTTTAAGAAAAAGAGGATAAATAAGTATACAAGATATGATGTAGGGCGAAATGACAGTAGTTTGTTGGATTATGTATTGGTAGATAAAAGACTGTTGAGTAGACTTCAGGATGTACATGTTTATAGAGGGGGCCACAGATATATCAGATCACTTTCTAGTTGTAGCTACACTGAGAGTAAAAGGTAGATGGGATACAAGGAGAATAGAAGCATCAGGGAAGAGAGAGGTGAAGGTTTATAAACTAAAAGAGGAGGCAGTTAGGGTAAGATATAAACAGCTATTGGAGGATAGATGGGCTAATGAGAGCATAGGCAATGGGGTCGAAGAGGTATAGGGTAGGTTTAAAAATGTAGTGTTAGAGTGTTCAGCAGAAGTTTGTGGTTACAGGAAAGTGGGTGCGGGAGGGAAGAGGAGCAATTGGTGGAATGATGATGTAAAGAGAGTAGTAAGGGAGAAAAAGTTAGCATATGAGAAGTTTTTACAAAGTAGAAGTGATGCAAGGAGGGAAGAGTATATGGAGAAAAAGAGAGAGGTTAAGAGAGCAGTGAAGCAATGTAAAAAGAGAGCAAATGAGAGAGTGGGTGAGATGTTATCAACAAATTTTGTTGAAAATAAGAAAAAGTTATGGAGTGAGATTAACAAGTTAAGGAAGCCTAGAGAACAAATGGATTTGTCAGTTAAAAATAGGAGAGGAGAGTTATTAAATGGAGAGTTAGAGGTATTGGGAAGATGGAGGGAATATTTTGAGGAATTGTTAAATGTTGATGAAGATAGGGAAGCTGTGATTTCGTGTATAGGGCAAGGAGGAATAACATCTTGTAGGAGTGAGGAAGAGCCAGTTGTAAGTGTGGGGGAAGTTCGTGAGGCAGTAGGTAAAATGAAAGGGGGTAAGGCAGCCGGGATTGATGGGATAAAGATAGAAATGTTAAAAGCAGGTGGGGATATAGTTTTGGAGTGGTTGGTGCAATTATTTAATAAATGTATGGAAGAGGGTAAGGTACCTAGGGATTGGCAGAGAGCATGCATAGTTCCTTTGTATAAAGGCAAAAGGGACAAAAGAGAGTGCAAAAATTATAGGGGGATAAGTCTGTTGAGTATACCTGTGGCTCGTACGTTGGACTGCGTGCGGCCAGCAGTAACAGCCTAGTTGATCAGGCCCTGATCCATCGGGAGGCCTGGTCATGGACCGGGCCGCGGGGGCGTTGATCCCCGGAATAACCTCCAGGTAACCTCCAGGATAGCAGATGAACAAGCAGGCTTTAGGAAAGGTAGGGGGTGTGTGGACCAGGTGTTTACAGTGAAACATATAAGTGAACAGTATTTAGATAAGGCTAAAGAGGTCTTTGTGGCATTTATGGATTTGGAAAAGGCGTATGACAGGGTGGATAGGGGGGGGCAATGTGGCAGATGTTGCAAGTGTATGGTGTAGGAGGTAGGTTACTGAAAGCAGTGAAGAGTTTTTACGAGGATAGTGAGGCTCAAGTTAGAGTATGTAGGAAAGAGGGAAATTTTTTCCCAGTAAAAGTAGGCCTTAGACAAGGATGTGTGATGTCACCGTGGTTGTTTAATATATTTATAGATGGGTTTGTAAGAGAAGTAAATGCGAGGGTCTTGACAAGAGGCGTGGAGTTAAAAGATAAAGAATCACACATAAAGTGGAAGTTGTCACAGTTGCTCTTTGCTGATGACACTGTGCTCTTGGGAGATTCTGAAGAGAAGTTGCAGAGATTGGTGGATGAATTTGGTAGGGTGTGCAAAAGAAGAAAATTAAAAGTGAATAGAGGAAAGAGTAAGGTTATGAGGATAACAAAAATATTAGGTGATGAAAGATTGGATATCAGATTGGAGGGAGAGAGTATGGAGGAAGTGAATGTATTCAGATATTTGGGAGTGGACGTGTCAGCGGATGGGTCTATGAAGGATGAGGTGAATCACAGAATTAATGAGGGGAAAAGGGTGAGTGGTGCACTTAGGAGTCTGTGGAGACAGAACTTTGTCCTTGGAGGCAAAGAGGGGAATGTATGAGAGTATAGTTTTACCAACACTCTTATATGGGTGTGAAGCATGGGTGATGAATGTTGCAGCGAGGAGAAGGTTGGAGGCAGTGGAGATGTCATGTCTGAGGGCAATGTGTGGTGTGAATATAATGCAGAGAATTCGTAGTTTGGAAGTTAGGAGGAGGTGCGGGATTACCAAAACTGTTGTCCAGAGGGCTGAGGAAGGGTTGTTGAGGTGGTTCGGACATGTAGAGAGAATGGAGCGAAACAGAATGACTTCAAGAGTGTATCAGTCTGTAGTGGAAGGAAGGCGGGGTAGGGGTCGGCCTAGGAAAGGTTGGAGGGAGGGGGTAAAGGAGGTTTTGTGTGAGAGGGGCTTGGACTTCCAGCAGGCGTGCGTGAGGGAAACCGGCAGGCCGGACTTGAGTCCTGGAGATGGGAAGTACAGTGCCTGCACTCTGAAGGAGGGGTGTTAATGTTGCAGTTTAAAAACTGTAGTGTAAAGCACCCTTCTGGCAAGACAGTGATGGAGTGAATGATGGTGATAGTTTTTCTTTTTCGGGCCACCCTGCCTTGGTGGGAATCGGCCAGTGTGATAATCAAAATAAATAATATATATATATATATATATATATATATATATATATATATATATATATATATATATATATATATATATATGTCGTGCCGAAGATGTAAAACTGGTCAATTAGCAAGAACTCATTTAAAATTAAGTCCTTTCTAAAATTTTATCTTACACGTTTGAAGATATATTTTTTTCGTTAATGATAATGTAAAAATTTTAAATTTTGCTACAGAAGAATCTTAGAAAACTTACCTAACCTTATTATAACAAGAACAATCTATTTTAGCCTAACAAAACTAAATATATTTTAGATTTGTTTACAATAATTTAATACTAAACAAACAGTGAAATATATTTTTTTCATTAGGTTAAGAATGATTTTGGCGAAATTATTGCATACACAAATTTTCACTTGTCCTATATGGCAAGATGAGCGTTGCTATTTAAGCCAAGATCGCAAGTTCTGCCTATTCGGCACGACATACACACACACATACACAAAGTAACAAGAAAAGTATGTATACCGTGACTACTGCCTGGAGGAAAGTATGTATACCGTGACTACTGCCTGGAGGAAAGTAAATATACCGTGACTACTGCCTGGAGGAAAGTATATATACCGTGACTACTGCCTGGAGGAAAGTATAATCCCGGAATCTTCCAAGATTGTAAGTGTGCGAATCTGAGCGATTCGTTCCCCATCTTCATCTGATGAAATCTCAACTAAATCCTCATCTTCGGACAGAATATTGATCAAATCTCCATCTTCTAATGAAATTTCAATCACGTCACCATTCCTTGATAAAATTTTGATCAAATCCTCGTCTCCAGTCAGAGGGACACCACAACCACGCGATTTAATACGCGCAGCTACAAGCTTCTGTAAGGTATGTCTTAACTGTGGAATTCTAGACTCTAGTGTTTCTTCATCTCTGGTGGGCAGTAAATGTCCTGGTGGGCAGTAAATGTCATAAATACTCAGAAAAGAAATGAGGAAAGGTTAAACAAATGAAAAAGTGTCTAGAACAGTGAAAATGTGACATTGGTTATCCTTTTCCTCATCTTGAAAAATACACAAATAACCCGCACACTGGACAGAGAAACTTAAAACGACGTTTCGGTCTGACTTGGACCATTTGAAAGTCACATTTTATATATATATATATATATATATATATATATATATATATATATATATATATATATATATATATATATATATATATATATATATATATATATATGTCGTGCCAAATAGGTAAAACTGGTAAATTAGCAAGAATTCATTTAAAGTTAAGTCTTTTCTGAAAAATTCTCTTATACATTTAAAGATATTTTTTTTTCATTTATGTTATAACAAAAATTAATAATTTTGTACCAGAAAAACCTTAGAAAACTGACCTAAACTTATTATAATAACCGCAATTTAATTTAGCCTAATCCAACTAAATGTATTTTATATAAGTTTACAATAATTTAATAAAAACATACACAACGAAATAAATGGTTTTTCGTGAGATTCAATATGATTTTGCGAAATTATTGCATGCACAAAATTTCGCTTGCCCTACTCGGCAAGAAGTGCGTTGTTATTTAAGCATATATATATATATATATATATATATATATATATATATATATATATATATATATATATATATATATATATATATATATATATATATATATATAGGTGAGGGAGATAGGGATGGGACCAAGAGAGGAAGAAAAAGAAGTGTGAGGCTGGTAGTGGTGAAACAGCTAGTGGAAGCAGTAGTTGAAGAAACAGTGGTAGTAGAAAGTAGGGAGAGTAGTTTAGGGGCACAAGATAGAAAGGAGGGTGAATGGTATACCTTGAGTATACCTGGAGAGGGTTTCAGGAGTGAACGCCCCCGCGACCCGGTGTGTGACCAGGCCTCGAGGGTGAAGGGAAAAAACTAATAATCTCGTAAATCACCGAGGCATAAGAGACAGGCATGATATTCCCCACATCTCACATCATAACAACTCTAGAAAGTGCTCTTGAAGAAAACCTGAAGTTGATTAATTTCGCAGGACTGAAATGCTGTTGGAGTGACTACCCCTTATGACGAGCGTGAGGATATCTCAAGATATTCTCTAGACCTTAAGATAACTTCCCCCATCTCCTTTCTTATTGCGTATAATTTTAGTTACGCCGAGTGTGTCTTCGGTAATTCTTGGACCAATAGTCTCCTTGTGGCCATCTCATTAACTAGTTATATTTACAACCTTTCTAGTTGGCTATTCTTATTTAATAAATTAAAATCTTTATTTTATATTGCAAACTGAACCAGACTAATTAACAAAAAAGTTACCATAAAGTTACCTAAAATAGAATTACCTAAAATAGGATTACCTAAAATAAGGTTATCTAAAAATAAGGTGATCAAAAATAGGATGACCTAAAATCGGATGACCTAAAATAGGGTTATCTATAATAGGGTTACCTAAAATAGGAATACCTAAAATAAGATTACCTAAAATAGGATTACCTAAAATAGGGCTACCTTAAATAGGATTACCTAAAAGAGATTTACGTAAAATAGTATTTAGAAGCTAAACAAGAAATATCCCTATGGACGCTCCCTGGGTGGTGTTCCCAGTCCTAATTTTTCAAATGTAGTAATTAGCTCTCTTAAAAATTTTCTACCTCCCTCACCTAAGATATTTCTAAGTTCTGTAGACAGAATCCTGATCCACACAACAAGGCGCAACAAACGAGTATCCTTCTTCATGAAGTTCAGACCATGAGTAATATACTAACGCTTCATATCTTCGTCCAAGACGAAGGCATTTATAAACAGATCCACATGACTCACACTTTTGTTCGCTGGGTAAACTAGTCAGTTACGTTAAATCTTACAGACGTCTTGGTGTAGACTTCCCTTCGGTAAATCCACCATTTTTTTTTTTAACAAGTCGGCCGTCTCCCACCGAGGCAGGGTGACCTAAAAAGAAAGAAAATCCCCAAAAAGAAAATACTTTCATCATCATTCAACACTTTCACCTCACTCACACATAATCACTGTTTTTGCAGAGGTGCTCAGAACATAACAGTTTAGAAGCATATACGTATAAAGATACACAACATATCCCTCCAAACTGCTAATATCCCAAAACCCCTCCTTTAGAGTGCAGGCATTGTACTTCCTATTTCCAGGACTCAAGTCCGGCTATATAAAAATAACCGGTTTCCCTGAATCCCTTCACTAAATATTACCCTGCTCACACTCCAACAGATCGTCAAGTCCCAAATACCATTCGTCTCCATTCACTCCTATCGAACACGCTCATGCACGCTTGCTGGAAGTCCAAGCCCCTCGCCCACAAAACCTCCTTTACCCCCTCCCTCCAACCTTTTCGAGGACGACCCCTACCCCGCCTTCCTTCCCCTACAGATTTATACGCTCTCCATGTGATTCTACTTTGATCCATTCTCTCTAAATAACCAAACCACCTCAACAACCCCTCTTCACCCTTCTGACTAATACTTTTATTAACTCCACACCTTCTCCTAATTTCCACACTCCGAATTTTCTGCATAATATTTACACCACACATTGCCCTTAGACAGGACATCTCCACTGCCTCCAACCACCTCCTCGCTGCTGCATTCACCACCCAAGCTTCACACCCATATAAGAGTTTTGGTACTACTATACTTTAATACTTTCCCTTCTTTGCCTCCATAGATAACATTTTTTGTCTCCACATATACCTCAACGCACCACTCACCTTTTTTTCCCTCATCAATTCTATGATTAACCTCATCCTTCATAAATCCACCGTATCACAACTAAATAAGAAAATGATAAGCATGACTAAATTTTCATAGAGATGTTGCCGTCTACAACCCCAAGAGGAGAGAGAGAGAGAGAGAGAGAGAGAGAGAGAGAGAGAGAGAGAGAGAGAGAGAGAGACGTACACAGCGTACAGTAGATCCTTAACCGTGAATACTTATGTAAAGAAAGCTATCATCAGCTCTCAGAACTCATGTGCAACGATGCCCTCACTTGTTATTTGTCCTAAAACAACCATGATTCTTAAGGAGCTTACTGTTCCTAGTGCCGATAATTGGACAATTGTGCTTAGTATTATAATACCACGTGTCACTATTAATCTTGCTAAATGTCTGAAGTCCAAATGGATAGATAAAATGTGTAGATTCTATAACCTGCTATAGATATAATGAATACTGTATTTTCCTGCATATAAGGCGCACGGGTATATAAGTCATGTAAGACAATGTTTCCATGAAGTTGTAATGCAGCATTAGTAAACAACTGCCTAAAGCCTAACCAAAGCCTACCCTTGACCCTAACCTTGAGCATATAAGGCGCAGGATGATTTTCCAAGACCTTTCTTGGGAAAAAAGGTGCGCCTTATACGCCGGAAATACGGTATTTCACCTCCAGGGAAGCCGAATTCATTTAATATCATATATCACCAGTAATACTTCCCAAATAAATTTCTCGACATCCGGAAGATATCACAGATAATATACACTGATGGATCTGAAAAAAAAGTCTAGTGGAAGGACAGCATCGGCTCTTTTTGTTACCACAGTGGATGCTATGGCGTATTGCAGACAGTGGATGCTGTGGCGTATTGCAAACAGTGGATGCTGTGGCGTACTGCAGACAGTGGATGCCGTGGCGTATTGCAGACAGTGGATGCCGTGGCGTATTACAGACAGTGGATGCCGTGGCGTATTACAGACAGTGGATGCCGTGGCGTATTACAGACAGTGGATGCCGTGGCGTATTACAGACAGGTATGACGACAAGAAGGCGAGTTTCAGACCAAGCTATTATCCGGGACAACAATTTCACTAAATGCTATGCTTTATCGTGTTATAGTTTGATAATGCTCTACACAGAGCGAAACGTGGTCTCTGTACAAGCTTGTTCCGTATCCTGTGTCTTGGTCCTCATATCGGGCGAAAAAAGACAATCATATTAAACGTGATTAAAAAGATGCATATAACAAAAAGAGGCGTATTAGGACAACGTTTCACCTACTTGAAACTACAGCTGTATGTGTTCTTGTTTTGGACCACAGTATATTAACTACTAGACTTAAACGTACAGTAATACACAAAAAACTGAAAAAAGTTTAACGTTTAACCAACTTGTTGCTGCGTCCTTGTGGCGGCTGCATCTCCTCTCGTGGTCATAAATCCTGTAAACACTGAAAATCTGCATCAATACTGACATGAATTTTGACCTTGGGCCATGCTGCTAGTACACTCAGAAGACACTTGGAGTACACACTCAGCTTGCCAGGTGTTATTAGGGGAAGAGGGGGGGTGGGAGGCCTGAGACCACCACTCCCTCAACTGGTGTACTGGAAACAATAGGGACATCAAGCGGGGCCATCTAGGGGTGACATGCAAAAGCGAACATGAACAGTGCGGCCAAAATGGTCGGGACTGGGGCCTTCCTACATCCTTTCCCTGTCCCTGCGTTCTTTTCCTAGCCACCCTTCTCTTTCTCTCTGTCTCTCTCTCTGTTTCTGTCTCTGTCTCTGTCTCTCTCTCTTTCTCTCTCTCTTTCACTCTGTCACTCACTCTCTCTCTCCCTCTCTCTCTTTCTCTCTCTCTCTCTCTCTCTCTCTCTCTCTCTCTCTCTCTCTCTCTCTCTCTCTCTCTCTCTCTCTCCCTCTCTCTCTCTCTCTCTCTCTCTCTGTCTCTCCTATCCACCATCCTTCTTCAAGGACACACGTGGATGGTGTCGTTCCTTCTCCATTTATCCACTCATTTTCTCTTCATTATATCTGTCCCCATCATTTGTGTTCCCATATGCCATCAGGATCCTTCTATCAGACTGGCTCTACTCTGTCCCTCCTCCTCTCTCCTTCTCTCTCCTCCTGCTCCATTTTTAACCCCACATGCTGCTGGGTGGTTCGACCTTAATCCTACCTTTACTGGCGCCATCCGGGCCTCTCAGTATGGTGCATTCCTCTATGTTCCCGTAGGGTTGGAAGAGCTGCCGTACATCCTCTTCTGTCTGTTGCTTACTTAGCATGCCCACGAACAGTTTCCTGTCCTCTGAAATGACGAGAGGAACGCTGTTGTAGTCCTCCTTCAGGCGCTGTCTCACTGCACAATTATATTTATTTTTTTTTTTCAACTTGAAGTTTGCTTAATGTAAGATACAATGAAGACATGTGCGATTACTGTACACCAGAGGGAGTCTGGTTCTGGGTTTGGGATCTCCCTCGTTAGCAGCATCAACACACATCAAGTGTTCAACTAACGTCTATGATCATTGAAAAAGACACTCTCTTTTTTTAATGTTCTGACTCCTCGAAAAATCGACTTCACAGTCAGTAAAAAAGTGCATCAAATTGTAAAGTTTCTGTAACGTGGTGGTAGCGAGGCGGAGAAGAGGATATAGCAGCTCTTTTTTGTTTTTTTTGGTCAATGTCTTTTGTTTTTTTTTTGGTGCGACGCATGAGATTCACCCAAAAAAAAAAAATTACAAATTTTCTCTTTTTGGCAGAATCAAAACGAATGTGAAAAAAATATAAATTTCTCCCGGTTTACATTTTTTTTTGGAGGGGGGGGGGCGTGTACCTTTCTTGGGTGATCTCAATGTTTTGCGATGGTCAGGCTGCGAGGGTGTGAAGTCTGTATTCCAAGTTCAGAAAATCACGTTACTAAATATCCAAAATGAAGGAAAAAAATATATATATATATATATATATATGGGACTTGCAAAATACTATCCATCTCTTAAAAATACTGAAAATGCCACAAAATGGAAAATACCGAAGAGGTGAGACAAAATTCTGGGAGGGGAGGGAGGGGGGTTATGAGGAATTAGCAGCAGAGGATTGCCAAAAAAAAATAATGGTATTAAGAGCGAGGTGGTTTTTATAGGACGGGCACAAAAAAAAAAGTGATCCAGTGAATGAGGACAGTTGGACATCAAGCTAGTGGTTAGTTACCCATCAACTAAGGGGATAAAGGGGGTAAAGGGGGTGTTCAAAGGGACTGCAAGTGACACCAAGTTTAAAGAGTGCAGTCTGCAGTGGGCCTGACGTGTCTGGGTGTTCACACTAAAATGTTCAAACGTCAGCCAGAGAACATGTTATGAACATGTCTTCAGCAGTGTCCTCCATTATTATTATTATTATTATTATTATAGCTATTATTGTTATTATTAATATTATTATCATTTGCTTTACCATATTTTAATTTGTATTGTTTCATTATTTTTATGGCTATTGTTATTGTCACATTGATTATTATTACAATTATTTTCAAACTGAAATATAGCTAATTATCATTAAGATTATTTTTAAACAATCATTCTTATACCAGTAATCAATTACTATCAGTATTTAGGTAAATTCCTGACATGACACTACGGAATTATGATTGCATCATTTACAATGTCAAAACATCATTCTCTTCAGAATTTATTATGAATAAAATAAATGTATCATTATACTTGCTCCGGATTTGTGTGTGTGTGTGTGTGTGTGTGTGTGTGTGTGTGTGTGTGTGTGTGTGAAAATAGCTTTCACAATGCTCAGTTGTAGCTACAACGAGGCCAGAGGCGCTCAAAGTTCTGCTGTGAAAACATGCGCTCAAAAAAGGGTTTTGACGCATGAACAATATGCGCAAAACATGCACCACGCATAAACCATTCGCTAAAATATTTTTCTTTACGTGAGTTATCTCACATTGCTCACTTCCATTAAAGAAAATAATTAAGCAGATTATAATATCTTTATTTTTTGACATTACTGGTCGGGCATAGCCTCTGATCCGCATGAGCCATACGGGTTTAGAGCTACAATGCATGCGGCCTCTCTGGCAGGAGATGAGGGACCAGTGCTACTATCATCACTAACAGTGCCAAGGATAATGGAGATCGCCAGTGTCACATTACTGGAAATGCAGTGAAAATGTTCTACTGTACTGCCACAAGCCCAGTGTGTGTGTGTGTGTGTGTGTGTGTGTGTGTGTGTGTGTGTGTGTGTGTGTGTGTGTGTGTGTGTGTGTGATTCATCCTCTTGTTGATATTAATGGATTGATAGCTCCCAGGAAGAGAATGTTAACTTAAGTGCCTTCAAGCAAGTGCCCTTCTCCAGTGCCAAGGGATGGATGTTGGGGGGAAAAAAGATAGAAAAGTGTCACTTACGCACACTTTCGCCAGATTATTGATGAGGAGGTTAATCAAGTTATTATTTTGTGGTTGCAAGTGAGCACTGGGAACTGCTAGGCTACTGAAATATTTAGTTCATATTTACTAATAAGGCTTAGAAGATATTTAAAGTATAATTTTAACGACGAGTGCAATTTAACTCATTGTGACAGTATATTTAGATCATAGAGGTTTTCTGTAGTTATAACCAGTATTAAAATTCTGTAAGAATGTTTTTTTTTTTTTTCACGTGACTTTATCTTGGTGACATTTCTTGTGCTCAATAACCATAATAAAAGAAATTTGTCTTCCCGTTTACCTCCGGGGGTTGACTTGCTACAGTGTTCAGTGTTTAAAGTTCTAAATCTTGGAATACAGATTGGTGAACAAGTTCACATCACGAGAGAGGTACAACATCGATATAGGTCAAAATTCAACTACACCACCACGCCACAGAGTTGCACTGTTGCCTACGCTGACAGGTCCACATTATCAAAAACAGTGAAAAATTTCTGATTTCTTTTTGGAGAATGATTGTGAATTTTTGGGCGGGCAGAAATAGAGCCCATTTTTTTTTTCCCTTCGCCCCCCTCTACCTCCCCCGCCTCGTCTCCTGGAGCGGAGGAGAGCAGATGTTGTCAGTCCTTCTTGAGCAGCATCACAAGACAGTTACCTGTCTTCAGGTAATAAACACTAGTGCGTTCACTTAGATGGCGTTTACTGAAGCCTTTTCGGTCCTTGAACCTTGAGGTGATCAAGTCTAAGAACCGATACGTCTTCAGTTAATGTGTTCTAAGTGACTGAATTAGTGTCTATTCCTCTCAGGTTGTGGGCAGTCTGTCACCCTTTTACCACAGGTACAAGTCTTGGAGATACCACATACGAGACAGGTACCTACAAGCCAAGTCTTGAAGATACCACGTATGAGCAGGTACCTAAAAGCCAAGTCTTGAAGATACCACGTATGAGCAGGCACCTACTAGCCAAGTCTTGAAGATACCACGTATGAGCAGGTACCTAAAAGCCAAGTCTTGAAGATACCACGTATGAGCAGGTACCCACAAGCCAAGTCTTGAAGATACCACGTATGAGCAGGTACCTAAAAGCCAAGTCTTGAAGATACCACGTATGAGCAGGTACCTAAAAGCCAAGTCACAAAGATAGTGACAGCATCGGGGCGTGTGGACATGTCAGCGTTGCTTATATTGTCACTAAACAGCTACTGTTCTCTAAAATGTGTGGAATACTTCAATAAACAACAGGGATATCGTAAATACATTATACATTAAGCTTAGCCACAGACAAAAGAATGCAAGCCGACACAGAAATTAAAATGGTCCCAAAAAAAATTTACCTTTGGAGAACCTTTAATCACACCAGAACCTGCTGTGCTGCAACCTCATTGGTGGAGAGGAGCTGTCTGGCATGTGATTGGCTGGATCGTCAATGACATCACACACATTCTATATTTTGATTGGTTAATCATTACCTGTACATCACTGACGTCAGAGCCTAGGACTAAATCTGTGCTGCAATTGGCTACAGAAGGGAAGAACACGACGGCTGATTGGCTGAATCGTATCATTCAGTCAGATGATAAATGGAAAAAACTTGCAAATATAAACATAATAAATAAATAAATAAATAAATCGATGTTAGTCATTAACATTGAAAAAAAAAAATTCTCATAACAGAATAAATGTAAATTATACACAAATGTAAATTATATTTGGAATTTATGCAGTGTGTGTGTGTGTGTGTGTGTGTGTGTGTGTGTGTGTGTGTGTGTGTGTGTGTGTGTGTGTGTGTGTGTGTGTGTGTGTGTGTGTGTGTACTTACCTATTTTATACTTACCCGTTTATGTTTAGAGATGATCTCCAACTCCGGGTCCCTCCTCGTAAACATTATATATGACCAGAGTATTTCACTATCTCTGAATTCTGCCATACCTATTCTTAAACCGTCTATAGAGTCTGCCCAACACTCCCGTCCCCCCTAGCGTTCCACTTCTCAACTAACATCTGAGTGAAGCAGCCGGTGTTCCTTAAACTTAATACAGTCTCTGTCTATACTGTCCATCCCTCTGAGGATCTTTAACGTCGTGAGCTGTTCCAGCTACTATACTGAGAGTTATGGACTGTTCCAGCCCCTATACTGAGAGTTAGTTATGGACTGTTCCAGCCACTATACTGACAGTTAGTTACGGACTGTTCCAGCAACTATACTGAAAGTTAGTTACGGACTGTTCCAGCCACTATACTGAGAGTTAGTTATGGACTGCTCCAGCCACTATACTGAGAGTTAGTTATGGACTGTTCCAGCCACTATACTGAGAGTTAGTTAGCCATATACGGAGAGTTGGACTGCTCCAGCCACTATACTGAGAGTTGAGGACTGCCCAGCCTATACTGAGAGTTACGGACCGTTCCAGCCACTATACTGAGAGTTAGTTATGGACCGTTCCAGCCACTATACTGGAGTTAGGGACGTTCCAGCCACTATACTGAGATCGGACGTTCCAGCCCTATACTGAGAGTTAGTTATACGTCCAGCCAACCGACAGTTAGTTACGACGTCCAGCAACTATACCGAAAGTTAGTTACGGACCGTTCCAGCCCCCTATACTGAGAGTTAGTTATGGCCCTGTTCCAGCCACTAACTGAGAGTTAGTTATGGACCGTTCCAGCCACTATACTGAGAGTTAGTTATGCCCGACATACTAGAGTTAGTTAGGCCCGTTCCAGCCACTATACTGAGAGTTCGGACGTTCCAGCCATATACCGAGAGTTGTGGACTGCTCCAGCCACTATACTGAGAGTTTGACTGCCCAGCAACTACTGAGAGTTAGTTAGGGACCTGTTCCAGCCACTATACTGAGAGTTAGTTGGCCCGTTCCAGCCACATACTGAGAGTCACCGCCACTATACTGAGAGTTAGTTATGGACCGTTCCAGCCACTACCGAGAGTTAGCTTGGACGCTCCAGCCACTATACCGAGGAGTTATGGACTGTTCCAGCCACTATACTGAGAGTTAGTTATGGACTGTTCCAGCCACCATACTGAGAGTAACCTGCCACATACCAGAGTTAAGTTCGGATGTTCCGCCACTTACCGAGAGTTAGTACGAGTTCCAGCAACATACTAGAGTTAATTAGACTAGGACATAAGTTGAGACATTTATTAGCAAGCCGTTCTCAGGAGCTTTATCGCCATTAGGTAATGGCTTGATAAAGCTCCTGGAGAGCGAAACGTTGCCACAATAAAATGTCACATTAGTTGCACTTGTGTCCTTTTACTTTACATATTGTCGGTATTTCTACCAACTTTATTACAATCTAGTTACGGACTGTTCAAGCAACTGTATTGTGAGTTAGTTACGGACTGTTCCAGCAACTATACTGAGAGTTGGTTACGGACTGTTCCAGCAACTGTATTGTGGGTTAGTTACGGACTGTTCCAGCAACTGTATTGTGGGTTAGTTAGGGACTGTTCCAGCAACTATACTGAGAGTTAGTTAGGGACTGTTCCAGCAACTATACTGAGAGTTAGTTACGGACTGTTCCAGCAACTGTATTGTGGTAGTTACGGATTGTTCCAGCAACTGTATTGTGGGTTAGTTATGACTCGTTCCAGCCACTGTATTGTGGGTTAGTTACGGACTGTTCCAGCCACTGTATTGTGGGTTAGTTATGGACTGTTCCAGCCACTGTATTGTGGGTTAGTTACGGACTGTTCCAGCCACTGTATTGTGGTTAGTTATGGACTGTTCCAGCCACTATACTGTGGAGTAGCTGTGAATAATTCAAGCCACGAAATTGAGGAATAATTGTATATTGTCCCCACAGTATTTTGATTTTTTATTCTAGATGATTAATAATACCATTATACTCTTGACATTATACCAAGCTCATTGTATCGAACTCAGACTTGAACTTTTACAAAGTTCAGTATTCTAGTTTATTCAGGATTTAAACCTAGAAGATTCAGCTGGGCAACCAGCTGACGTGTGTTTTAGAGCGGAGTGAGTGGAGACCAATAGTTTTTAGGATTTGGCGTGCTGTTGGAGCAAGAGCAAGGTAACAGAGGGATTCAAGGAAACTGTAACTGGACACGAATCCTGGAGGTGGAAGTACAGTGCCTTCACTCTGAAGGATGGGTTGAAAATATTACAGCTTGGAGGCTCATCTAAATAGTTATGTCTGTGCATTTTTGACAAAGAATCTGCTGAACGAAAGATGGTTGAATATGGTTTCCTTCATGTTGCTCCACCTAGACAACGACAGGAAAGGTAACACACTTCTTGTCATCGTTCATTTTCCAACGCATTTCCATACGTAAATTTCAACCAAGCTAACTAATATTTTTACGATATCTTAATTAAATGGCAAATGGGAATAAAGTTCCTTTTTATAACGGCAGCTGCAGTAATTATTAGGAAAACATACAGCTGAATAAAGTTATTATACATCGTTGCTGTTGCATGAATATAGTGTGAGTGAAGGCAACAAGTGTGAGTGAAGGTAGCAGTGAGTGAAGGTAGCAAGTGTGAGTGAAGGCAGCAAGGGAGTGAAGGCAGCAAGTGTCAGTGAAGGCAGTGTAGTGAGCAGACGTGAGTGAAGGCAGCAGTGTGAGTAAGGCAGCGTGAGTGAAGGTAGCTTAGCAGTGCGCGTAGTGAAGTGCAGCAAGTGTGGAGTGAAGTGTAGCAAGGGTTAGTGAAGGTGCAGGGGTGAAGGTGTAGTGAAGGCAGCAGTGTGGAGTGAAGGTAGCAGAAGTGTGAGTGAAGGAGCAGCAAGTGTGAGGAAGGCAGCAAGTGAGTGAAGGCAGCGTTAGTGAAGGCAGCAGGGAGTGAAAGAGCAAGGTGGAGTGAAGGCAGCGTGTAGTGAAGAGCAAGGTCAGTGAAGAGCAGCAGTGATAGTGATACAGCAAGTGTTAAGTGAAGCAGTGTTAGTGAAGGTAGCAGCGTGAGTGAAGGCAGCAAGTGTGAGTGAAGGCGCAAGTTAGTGAAGGAGCGTATAGTGCAGCGAAGGTCAGTGAAGGCGAGCAAGGTTAGTGAATAGCAGGCGTGAGTGAAGGCAGCAGGTGAGTGAAGACAAGGCGTGAGTGAAGCAGCAAGGTACAGTGAAAGCGTGTTAGTGAAGGCAAGTGGAGTGAAGGCAGAACAGGGAGTGAAGGCAGCAAGTGTTAGTGAAGGTAGCAGCGTTAGTGAAGGCAGCAAGGGAGTGAAGGCAGCAAGGGAGTGAAGGCAGTGCGTCAGTGAAGGCAGCGCGTGAGTGAAGGCAGCAAGTGAGTGAAGGCAGCAAGTGTCAGTGAAGGCAGCAAGCGTCAGTGAAGGCAGAAGCGTGAGTGAAGGGGCAAGTGTGAGTGAAGGGGCAGCGTCAGTGAAGGCAGCAGCTGTCAGTGAAGGCAGCGTGGAGTGAAGCGCAGTGTAGTGAAGGAGCAAGGTGAGTGAAGGCAGCGGGAGTGAAGGCAGCAAGTGTCAGTGAAGGCGCGTTCAGTGAAGGGGTGCAGTAGTGAAGGCAGCAAGGTCAGTGAGCAGCAAGGTCAGTGAAGGCAGCAAGTGTCAGTGAAGGCAGCAAGTGTAGTGAAGGTAGCAAGTGTTAGTGAAGGCAAGTGTAGTGAAGGCAGCAGTGAGGAGGCATGAGTGAAGGCAAAGTGTGGTGAAGGAGCAAGGTGAGTGAAGGTAGCGCGTGAGTGAAGGCAGAGTGGAGTGAAGGCAGCAAGTGTGAGGAAGGTAGCAAGTGTTAGTGAATAGGCAAGGGAGGAAGTAGAATGTGAGAAGGAGCAAGTGGAGTGAAGCAAGTGGAGTGAAGGTAAAGGGAGTGATAGCAGTGTTAGGAAGGCAGCGGAGTGAATAGCAACAGTGAGTGAAGGCAGTGTTAGTGAAGGCAGCAAGTGAGTGAAGCAGCAAGTGTTAGTGAAGGCGCAAGTGTAGTGAAGGCAGCAAGGTCAGTGAAGGCAGCAAGTGTCAGTGAAGGCAGAAGTGTGGAGTGAAGGCAGCAAGTGTCAGTGAGTCAGCAAGGTGGAGGAAGGCAGTGGTAGTGAAGGCAGCAAGTGTGAGTGAAGGCTAGCAAGGGTAAGGAGTAAGGTCAGCAAGTGTGAGTGAAGGCAGCAAGTGTGAGGAAGGCAGTGAAGCGTGAGTGAAGGCAGCGCAGTGATAGGCAAGGGCAAATGAAGTGCAGGCGAGTGAGGCAGCAAGCGTTGGAGTGAAGCGCAGCAAGGTGTTAGTGAAGGCAGCAAGTGTGAGGAAGGCGTAGTAAGCGTGGAGTGATGCAGGTGAGTATGCAGAAGGTTAGTGAAGGCAGCAAGTGTGAGTGAAGAGCAGTGGAGGAAGGTAGCAAGGTTAGGCTCAGCAAGGTGGAGTGAAGGTAGCAAGTGTTAGTGAAGGCAGCGGCGGTTAGTGAAGGCGGGAGGAGTGAAGGCAGCAAGTGTTAGTGAAGTGCAGGGGAGGAATATGGGAGTGAAGGCGTGAGTAAGCGCGCGTGAGTGAAGGCAGCGGAAGGTGGAGTGAAGGTAGCAAGGTCAGTGAAGGCAGCAAGTGTCAGTGAAGGCGCAAGTGTGAGTGAAGGTAGCAAGTGAGTGAAGGCAGCAGTGTGAGTGAAGGTAAGTGAGTGAAGGAGCAAGTGGAGTGAAGGCAGCAAGTGAGTGAAGGTAGCAGGTGAGTGAAGGCAGCAATGTGGAGTGAAGGCAGCAAGTGTGAGTGAAGGTAGCAAGCGTGAGTGAAGGCAGCGCAAGTGTGAGGATGAAGGCAGCGTGGAGTGAAGGCAGTAAGGCTGTGAGTGAAGGCAGGCAAGGAGGAAGGTAGCAAGCGTGATGAAGGCAGCAAGTGGAGTGAAGGCAGCGCGTGAGTGAAGGCAAAGTGGAGTGAAGGCAGCAGTTAGTGAATGCAGGCGTGATGAAGGCAGCAAGCGTGAGGAACAGCATGTGAGTGAAGGCAGCAAGTGTAGTGAATCAGGTGAGTGAAGGCAGCTAGTGGAAGGCAGCAAGGTGAGTGAAGGCAGCAAGTGTGAGTGAAGCAGCATGTGAGTGAAGGTAGCAAGGTGAGTGAAGGCAGCAGAGTGAATCCGGAGTGAAGGCAGCAGTGTTAGTGAAGGTAGCAGCGTAGTGAAGTGAAGGAGCAGGAGTGAAGGCAGCAAGTGTGAGTGAAGGTAGCAAGTGTGAGTGAAGGCAGCAAGTGGAGTGAAGGCAGCAAGGTTAGTGAAGGCAGCAAGTGGAGTGAATGCAAGGGGAGTGAAGGCAGCAAGGAGTGAAGGTAGAAGGTGATTGCAGCAAGTGTGAGTGAAGGCAGCAATGTTAGTGAAGGTAGAAGTGGAGTGAAGGCAGCAAGTGTTAGGAAGTGAAGGTGAGTACAGCAAGTGTTAGGTGAAGTAGCAAGTGTGAGTGAAGGCAGCAAGTGTTAGTGGACAGCAAGTGTCAGTGAGCAGCAAGTGTTAGTGAAGGCAGCGGTTAGTGAAGGTAGCAAGTGTGGAGAAGGCAGCAAGGAGTGAAGGCAGCAAGTGAGTGAGGAGTGAAGTGTTAGTGAAGGCAGCAAGTGTAGTGAAGGTAGCGGTAGGAAGGTAGCAGGTGTGTGAAGGCAAGGCAGCAATGCGTTGAGTGAAGGAGCAAGTGTTAGTGAAGGTGAGCAAGGTGAGTGAAGGCAGCAAGTGTTAGTGAAGTAGCAAGCGTTAGTGAAGGTAGCAATGGAGTGAAGTAGCAGTGTTAGTGCGAAGGCGCAATGTTAGTGAATGAGTAGCAAGGTTAGTGAAGGCAGCAAGGTTAGTAAGGCAGCAAGTGTTAGTGAAGGCAGCAGTGTTAGTGAAGGCAGCAGTCAGTGAAGCGGCGCAGTGTAGTGAAGGCAGCGTTAGTGAAGGAGCGCGTGAGTGAAGGCAGCGAGTGAAGTAGCATATGAAGTGGGAGTGAAGGCAGCGTTAGTGAAGGAGCAAGGTGAGTGAAGGCAGCAAGTGTTAGTGAAGTGCAGCGCGTTAGTGAAGGCAGTGGTAGTGAAGGCAGCAAGTGTTAGTGAAGGCAGCGTTAGTGAGCAAGGTGTGAGTGAAGGTAGCAAGTGTTAGTGAAGGCAGCAGTGAGTGAAGGCAGCAAGCGTTAGTGAAGGCAGCAAGCGTGAGTGAAGGCAGCAAGTGTAGTGAAGGTAGCAAGCGTGAGTGAAGGCAGAAGGTAGTGTGAAGGCAGCAAGGTGAGGAATCAGCGGTTAGTGAAGGCGCATGTTAGTGAAGGCAGCAAGGTTAGTGAGGATGCAAGGTGTAGTGAAGCAAGTGTCATAAGGCAGCAAGTGATGGAAGGCGCAAGTGTGAGTGAAGGTAGTAAGTGCGTAGGAAGGCAGCAGGTTAGTGAAGTGCAGCGTGAGTGAAGGTAGCAGCGCGAGTGAAGCAAAGGTGAGTGAAGCAGCGCGTTAGTGAACAGCAGCGTTAGTGAAGGCAGCCGGAGAATGCGCGCGTTAGTGAATGGCAGCGCGTTAGTGAATACTGCGCTGAGGAAGGCAGCGCGCAGGAGTGAGCGCGTAGTGAAGCAGCGTGTTAGTGAAGGCAGCAAGGAGTGAAGGCAGCAAGGTTAGTGAAGGCAGCAAGGTTAGGAAGCAGCGGTTAGTGAATGCAGCGCGTTAGTGAATGGCAGCGCGTGTATGGGAAGGCAGCGTGTAGTGAAGGCAGCGCGTTAGTGAAGGCAGCAAGTGTTATGAATGCAGCGCGTTAGGAAGGTAGCAAGTGTTAGTGAAGGAGCAAGTGGGTTAGTGAATGGCAGCGTTAGTGAAGGAGCAGTGAGTGAAGGCAGCAGGTTAGTGAAGGCAGCAAGGCGAGTGAAGGCAGGAAGTGTTAGTGAAGTAGCAAGTGTTAGTGAAGCAGCAGGTTAGTGAAGAGCAGCGTTAGTGAAGGCAGCAGTGTTAGTGAAGGTAGCAAGGTAGTGAGGCAGCGGTAGTGAACGCAAGCGTTAGTGAAGGCAGCGCGTTAGTGAAGGGAGGCAGCAGTAAGGCAGCAGCGTTAGTGAAGGTAGCAAGGTGTTAGTGAAGGCAGTGCGTTAGTGAAGCAGAAGTGTTAGTGAAGGCAGCAAGTGCTAGTGACGCAGCGTGCCAGTGAAGCGCAAGTGTTAGGAAGCAGCGCGTTAGTGAAGCGCAGCAGCGTTAGTGAAGGCAGCGCGTTAGTGAATGCAGCAAGCGGTTAGTGAATGGCAGCGGTTAGCGAATGCAGCGCGTTAGTGAAGAGCAGCGTTAGTGAAGGCAGCGCTGCAGTGAATGGGCGCGTTAGTGAGCGCAGCGTTAGTGAAGGCAGCGTTTAGTGAATAAGGCGTTAGTGAAAGCAAGTGTTAGTGAAGCCAGCGTTAGTGAAGCAGGCGTTAGTGGCAGCGCGTTAGTGAATGCAGCGCGTTAGCATGAAGCAGCTGCGTTAGTGAATGCACGCGTTAGTGAAGGCAGGCGTTAGTGAATAGCACGGTTATGAATGCAGCGTGTTAGTGAAGGCAGCGCGTTAGTGAATGCAGGCGTTAGTGAAGGCAGCAGGTTAGTGAAGGCAGCAGGTTAGTGAAGGCAGCGCGTTAGTGAATGCATGAGGCAGCAGCGGTTAGTGAAGCTAGCAAGTGCGAAGGTAGCAGCGTTAGTGAAGAAGCGAGACAGGTTAGGAAGCGCGTTAGTGAATGCAGCAAGCGTTAGTGAAGGCGCAAGCGTGAGGAAGGCAGCAGTGTAGCGAAGGCAGCGAGTAGCAGTAGGCTGCAGAGTGTTAGTGAAACAGCGCGTTAGTGAATGCAGTGGGGGCGCCGTGTAATGGCAAGCGAGTGATAGCAGCGCGTAGTGAATAAGGCGTAGCGAGCAGGCGTTATGCGCGCAAGTAGTAGACGCGTTAGTGAAGCGCAGCGTAGTGTAAGCGGTTAGTGAACGCGTAGCGCAAGTAGAGGTTGAGGCGGAATGGCGCGTTAGTGAACAGCGATAGCGCGTTAGTGAAGGCAGCGCTGTTAGTGAAGGAGCGCGTTGCAATACAGGCAGGAATAGCGCGTAGTGAAGGCGGGTGAAGGTAGCGGGTGATGCGCGTAGTGAAGCAGCGCGTTAGTGAATAGCGCGTTAGCGAAGCAGCGTAGCAGTGAATGCGTCGTGCGCAAGTGAATAGCAGCGCGTGTGAAGGCGCGGAGTGAATGCGGCGTTAGTGAATGCAGCTGCAGGAATGCAGCGCGTCAGTGAAAGCGCAAGTGCTAGTGAAGCAGCGCGTGAGTGAAATAGCGGCGTGCAGGCGGTTAGTGAGGCAGCAGGTGAAGTGGCGTGCGAGTGAAGGCAGCGCGTTAGTGAAGCAGCGCGTTAGCGTCGAGTGAGCAGCAAGCGTAGGAACAGCAGGTGGCGCGTGCGAGCGCGTTAGTAAGGCAGCAAGTGTTAGTGAAGGCAGCAGCAAAGTGTTAGTTAGTG
>NC_091337.1:16700575-16725575 GCF_038502225.1 Cherax quadricarinatus | reverse complement strand
GCGTCTTTACAATGACACACAACACACACACACACACACACACACACACACACACACACACACACACACACACACACACACACACACACACAACATACACAACACACACACACACACACACACACACACACACACACACACACACACACACACAAAAACACACACACAGCACACACACAACAACCACACACAACAACCACACACACACGCACACACACAACACACACACAACACACACACAACACACACAACACACACAACACACACACAGTAGCGACCAGTGAATAGGCGGGTGCCAGGAGCTATGGATCGACCCCTGCAACCACAACTAGGTGAGTACATCTAGATGAGTACAACTAGGTGAGTACAACTGGGCGAGTACACACATGAGTGTCTAGGTTCAGTTGGAAGTAGCTGTTAACCATCAACCAGTCAATCTTCATCATCAACCACATACCCTCTACCACAGTCATCAACCGCACATCCTCTACCATAATCAACCACAATCCTTAACCATCAAACACACACCCTCTACCACAATCATCACCATCAACCACACACCCTCTACCACAATCATCACCGTCAACCACACACCCTCTATTACAATCATCACCACACATCCTCTACCACAATCAACCACAATCCTTAACCATCAACCATACATCCTCTACCACAATCAACCACAAACCCTCTACCACAATCATCAACCACATACCCTCTATCACAATCCTCAACCATATACACTACCAAAATCAACAACCACACACCCTCTACCATAATCATCAACCACATATCCTCTATCACAATCATCAACCACATACCCTCTATCACAATCATCAACCACACACCCTCTACCACAATCATCAGCCACGAATCCTCTACCACAACCATCAACCGCACATCCTCTACCATAATCAACCACAATCCTTAACCATCAACCACACACCCTCTACCATAATCATTGCCATCAACCACAACCATCAACCACAATCAACCACAACCATCAACCACTCAGAAAAGAGTACCCCTGCCTATTCATCGACCAATGAACGTCCAGCATTCTTATTCAGATTCACATATATTCGACCAATCAAAGAGCAGGAATCTCTTTCTTTAATAGTAAAACAGCTGACCAATCAGGACACAGAAGCCCCCGCCCACAGCGAACACCTGGCCAATCAACAGGTTGGATTCCTTCGCGCTAGCCAATCAACGTGCGTTAAACTTTATTATACCACAAAAATAGCCAATCAGCGTGTCGGATTCCATAATAACGCAAAATTACTTAGGGAATAAGCGTGTTCAAACAGGCTGTTACTGTTGGCGGTACGCTGGCCATCACAGCCTGATTGATCTAGAACTAGACGGAAGTAGTGATCCAGAATGGTACAATACTGGTACAAGATCGGTAAAGACTGGAACAAGACTGGTATAACATTGGAACACTGTTGGTACAGAACTGGAATAAGACTGGTACCAGACTGGTACAAAACTAGAACAAGACGAACGATGTTGCCAAAAGACTGGTACAAAACATTCTGCCGAGATTCCTCAGTTCAGAAAGTTATGTAGTTTGTAAAACTTAGTGTTTGATGTTCTTGTGAGCATTGTGAACAGTGAACATTACCGGGTGGTGGTGGTGGTGATGGTGGCTCTACTAGTCTTACGAGAATGAACAAAAGTGTACAGCCAAATTCTGAACAGAGTTGGGTCGTGTTCGCTGCCTAGCTAGTGTGGTAGTCAACACTTACAACAGTGTTTACTAAACATCCGCCTCAACCTCATAACATCGTCTACTCAACACAAATATTTATTCTACTAAACTTCGGTATGTATACTTTACGTTCTAGGAAGTGATCAGTAAACATTTATCTGGGAAGTTTAGTGGAGGATGAACCACAGGACCTTACTGGAAGTATTGAAATTTTACTTGCTGTGGGGTGGTAAACCCGTGTGGGTCATTCAGTAGATGAAGTGGTGGTGCAGGCTACACCCTCCATGTTTGTTTTCAGGTTATTGACTTTCCTGTTTTTCCTCTGTTTATCGGTGTTTTATTCTCTCATTCTACTGTTGTCCTTCCTTTTGTGTTCTGTCATGATCGAGGTACACTTATCAATATCTTATTGAACCTTCTTAAGAGTGGTGTACGTCTGGTGAGCCTGGCTGGTACAAGTCCATTGTGAGAGTCAACTTGGAGTACGTTAACTCACTAAATCGTAATGACACGATTGCAAACAAACCATACCATGGGCGGGGATAGAACCCACGATCGGTCTGGAGTTCTATGACTCTCTGATTGCGGGTTCTATCCCCGCCCGTGGTGTGTTTTCGAGTACCTTCCCATTCTCTGAAAATTTGTCCCCTTGCTGTTGTTTCGCCTCTCCTGCTGTCTATCTGTCTATTCAGTGACAGCTTGGATTCCGTCTCCCTCAGCCAACCTAAATCATTATTTGTCCTCTTATTAGCAGCCTCGTGAAGACTACGCACAATCAACACCCTCTCTCTCTTTCTCTCCTCTCTTTCTCTCTCTCTTTCTCTCTCTCTCTCTTTTGTCCTTTTGATTACGTTCTCTCTTGTTAACTATTTTCTTGCTGCTTCCCTTGTCATCTCCTCGTCTCCTAGGGGCATTCCCACAAAGGTTTACTTTTCACTTCTTTTCCTTCTGTGCCTCTCCACTTGCCATTCATTCATTAGAGATTCGCCGGTACTTCCGGCCCGGGTCTTCTCCATATGGCGACCCGGCTAACTCCACTTGCCATTTCCATTACTGTGTATTCTATATTTTCTCATCCCCTGGTTTTCCTCTAAGTCCTCTTCAGTTACCTTACATCCTCTCCCAGTCTACACACCATTTTCATCTGCTGTTGCTATTTTCTCCTGTTGTTCGTTTTTCATCAATAGTGTCTGTGCCCTTTCATCCATCTCTTTGCAAAGATTATTTCATTTTCTTTCTCATCTTTCTTTCCAGTCTTCTTCCATCTGTCATCCATGTCCAGCTAACATCAGGTCTTCCTCCTCCAGTCTACCTCTACCTCAGCTCCATTTGTATTTGTCTTTTGGTTTTTACTAGATCTTTATTCTTCGAATTTCACCAAGTTATGTACAATAACGTACTGTGTGTGTGTGTGTGTGTGTGTGTGTGTGTGTGTGTGTGTGTGTGTGTGTGTGTGTGTGTGTGTGTGTGTGTGTGTGTTATGTGTGTGGTATGCGTGTGATATGTGTGGTATGTGTGTGGTGTGCGTTTGTGGTGTGCGTGTGTGGTGTGCGTGTGTGGTGTGCGTGTGTGGTGTGCGTGTGTGGCGTGCGTGTGTGGTGTGCGTGTGTGGTGTGCTTGTGCGTGTGCATGTATGTGTGTGTGTAAGCAAGCAACACACACACACACCATCCTGCACTAACTGCTGAATCACCAAGAGGAGAATTAAAGTTGCGTGGTTGTTTTGAAGACGTGTTGTTGCCTGAGGTGTGTTGGGGGGGACGAGACAACTGCCCCCCTTCCCACCCCCAACACCAAGCGTCCTCCATACCCCCAACTTCCCACACCACCTCCCTCCCTACATGTTCACGAGACTCACCTTGGCCTCCTGGAGGCTGTTATACAAGTGAACTCCGTCCTGGCAGCGAGCTATTATGGCTACCGTTGGCACTGTCTAGCGTCACTACCAGTGCCAGCAGTGCCGCCAGTGCCAGCACTGGTTCCACCTCCAGACTGCAACTCCTCCTCTAGTTGGTCAGAGCACTGGTGTTGGATGGGAAAATGGCGGAAGAGCGGGACTTCAATGATATTCACTTTGTGTCGTTAAACTTGATTGTTTCGCTGAGTTTTAACTCGGCGATCACCGATGGATTTCGTGTTAGTTATCATAATATTGTCAAAGTCTCACGAGCGACGCTGTGGTTGTCGTCAATGGTGGTTCACGAGCGTTGTGGTTCAGATACCAGGATGGTCACGTAGCAAGCATCGACGGCACTGAATCACTGCGGTAAATAACAGCGTGCTGTGCTCTGCCTGGAGGCTGCAACAGCCGGGATCACAGCAGGGGGCGGAGGCGACCTTGCAGCGGGGGACAGCACAAGCCAACTGCCGCTTCTGCTGCTGCTGCCATCTTGTTGCACTGACGCTGATGGTGGTGGCGGCAGCCTCACGCTCTGCCCTTTGGCCTTTACCTCTGAGTGGCAGGTAGCGGCAGACCTGCCCAGCGTAGCGCACTTCCATACACTGAGCTAACTTGCCCAGCAGAGGTACACCAGAGACTGCTGCTGCTGCTGCACCTCAAGTCAAAGCAGGGAGCAGAGAGAGGGAGGGAAGGCTGAAGGGAGGGGAGGGCAGCAGGTAGGTGTGGGAAAGAGGGGAGGCAGTCAGGTGAGGGGAACAGGTGGAGACGAGTAAGGGGAACAACAGCTAGGTGAACTAGTTATAGGAGACACATGATTCCCAGCTGTTACACACACACACACACACACACACACACACACACACACACACACACACACACACACACACACACGTTATTGTTGTCAGGACTGTTATTGCTAGTACTGGTGTCAGTACTGGTGTTATTAATGGTGTTTTTGTTGTGGTTGTTGCTATTGATGATTTGTGTTGGAGACTTTGATATTGATGGTATTGTTGTTGATGATGGTATTGTTGTTGTTGATGGTATTGTTGTTGTTGATGGTACTGTTGTTGTTGATGGTATTGTTGTTGTTGACGGTATTGTTGTTGTTGATGGTATTGTTGTTGTTGATGGTACTGTTGTTGTTGTTGATGGTACTGTTGTTGGTGATGGTATTGTTGTTGTTGATGGTATTTGTTGTTGAGGGTATTGTTGTTGTTGATGGTACTGTTGTTGTTGATGGTACTGTTGTTGTTGATGGTATTGTTGTTGTTGACGGTATTGTTGTTGTTGATGGTATTGTTGATGGTATTGTTGTTGTTGATGGTACTGTTGTTGGTGATGGTATTGTTGTTGTTGATGGTATTGTTGTTGTTGACGGTATTGTTGTTGTTGACGGTATTGTTGTTGTTGTTGACGGTATTGTTGTTGTTGTTGATGGTATTGTTGTTGTTGTTGATGGTATTGTTGTTGTTGTTGATGGTACTGTTGTTGTTGTTGATGGTACTGTTGTTGGTGATGGTATTGTTGTTGTTGATGGTATTTGTTGTTGATGGTATTGTTGTTGTTGGTACTGTTGTTGGTGATGGTATTGTTGTTGTTGATGGTATTGTTGTTGTTGATGGTATTGTTGTTGTTGATGGTATTGTTGTTGTTGATGGTATTGTTGTTGTTGTTGATGGTACTGTTGTTGGTGATGGTATTGTAGTTGTTGATGGTATTGTTGTTGTTGATGGTACTGTTGTTGGTGATGGTACTGTTGTTGTTGATGGTATTTGTTGTTGATGGTATTGTTGTTGTTGATGGTATTTGTTGTTGATGGTATTGTTGTTGTTGATGGTATTGTTGTTGTTGATGGTATTGTTGTTGTTGATGGTATTGTTGTTGTTGATGGTATTGTTGTTGTTGATGGTATTGTTGTTGTTGATGGTATTGTTGTTGTTGATGGTACTGTTGTTGTTGATGGTATTTGTTGTTGATGGTATTGTTGTTGTTGATGGTATTGTTGTTGTTGATGGTATTGTTGTTGTTGATGGTATTGTTGTTGTTGTTGTTGATGGTATTGTTGTTGATGGTATTGTTGTTGTTGTTGATGGTATTGTTGTTGTTGTTGTTGATGGTATTGTTGTTGTTGATGGTATTGTTGTTGGTGATGGTACTGTTGTTGTTGATGGTATTTGTTGTTGATGGTATTGTTGTTGTTGATGGTATTGTTGTTGTTGATGGTATTTGTTGTTGTTGATGGTATTGTTGTTGTTGATGGTATTTGTTGTTGATGGTATTGTTGTTGTTGATGGTATTGTTGTTGTTGATGGTATTGTTGTTGTTGTTGTTGATGGTATTGTTGTTGTTGATGGTATTGTTGTTGTTGTTGTTGATGGTATTGTTGTTGTTGATGGTATTGTTGTTGTTGTTGTTGATGGTATTGTTGTTGTTGTTGTTGATGGTATTGTTGTTGTTGATGGTATTGTTGTTGGTGATGGTACTGTTGTTGTTGATGGTATTTGTTGTTGATGGTATTGTTGTTGTTGATGGTATTGTTGTTGTTGATGGTATTTGTTGTTGTTGATGGTATTGTTGTTGTTGATGGTATTTGTTGTTGATGGTATTGTTGTTGTTGATGGTATTGTTGTTGTTGATGGTATTGTTGTTGTTGATGGTACTGTTGTTGTTGATGGTACTGTTGTTGTTGATGGTATTGTTGTTGTTGTTGATGGTATTGTTGTTGTTGATGGTATTGTTGTTGATGGTACTGTTGTTGGTGATGGTATTGTTGTTGTTGATGGTATTGTTGTTGTTGATGGTATTGTTGTTGTTGACGGTATTGTTGTTGTTGATGGTATTGTTGTTGTTGTTGATGGTATTGTTATTGTTGATGGTATTGTTGTTGTTGATGTTACTGTTGTTGTTGATGGTATTGTTGTTGTTGTTGTTGATGGTATTGTTGTTGTTGATGGTACTGTTGTTGTTGATGGTATTGTTGTTGTTGATGGTACTGTTGTTGTTGACGGTATTGTTGTTGTTGTTGTTGATGGTATTGTTGTTGTTGATGGTATTGTTGTCGTTGACGGTATTGTTGTTGTTGATGGTATTGTTGTTGTTGATGGTATTGTTGTTGTTGATGGTATTGTTGTTGTTGACGGTATTGTTGTTGTTGTTGTTGATGGTATTGTTGTTGTTGATGGTATTGTTGTTGTTGATGGTATTGTTGTTGATGGTATTGTTGTTGTTGACGGTATTGTTGTTGTTGATGGTACTGTTGTTGTTGATGGTATTGTTGTTGATGATGGTATTGTTGTTGTTGATGGTATTGTTGTTGTTGATGGTATTGTTGTTGTTGATGGTACTGTTGTTTGTGATGGTATTGTTGTTGTTGTTGTTGATGGTATTGTTGTTGATGATGGTATTGTTGTTGTTGATGGTATTGTTGTTGTTGATGGTATTGTTGTTGTTGATGGTATTCTTGTTGATGATGGTATTGTTGTTGTTGACGGTATTGTTGTTGTTGATGGTATTGTTGTTGTTGATGGTACTGTTGTTGATGATGGTATTGTTGTTGATGATGGTATTGTTGTTGATGATGGTATTGTTGTTGATGATGGTATTGTTGTTGTTGACGGTATTGTTGTTGTTGATGGTACTGTTGTTGATGGTATTGTTGTTGTTGATGGTATTGTTGTTGTTGATGGTACTGTTGTTGGTGATGGTATTGTTGTTGTTGTTGTTGATGGTATTGTTGTTGTTGATGGTATTGTTGTTGTTGATGGTATTGTTGTTGTTGACGGTATTGTTGTTGTTGATGGTACTGTTGTTGGTGATGGTATTGTTGTTGTTGATGGTATTGTTGTTGTTGATGGTACTGTTGTTGGTGATGTTGTTGTTGTTGTTGTTGTTGATGGTATTGTTGTTGTTGATGGTATTGTTGTTGCTGATGGTATTGTTGTTGTTGATGGTATTGTTGTTGATGGTATTGTTGTTGTTGTTGATGGCATTGTTGTTGTTGATGGTATTGTTGTTGTTGTTGTTGATGGTATTGTTGTTGTTGATGGTATTGTTGTTGTTGATGGTATTGTTGTTGTTGTTGATGGTATTGTTGTTGTTGATGGTATTGTTGTTGTTGTTGATGGTATTGTTGTTGTTGTTGATGGTATTGTTGTTGTTGATGGTATTGTTGTTGTTGTTGATGGTATTGTTGTTGTTGATGGTATTGTTGTTGTTGTTGATGGTATTGTTGTTGTTGATGGTATTGTTGTTGTTGTTGATGGTATTGTTGTTGTTGATGGTATTGTTGTTGTTGTTGATGGTATTGTTGTTGTTGATGGTATTGTTGTTGTTGTTGATGGTATTGTTGTTGTTACTGTTGATGGTGTTGTTGATGGTATTGTTGTTGTTGATGGTATTGTTGTTGTTGTTGATGGTATTGTTGTTGTTGCTGTTGATGGTGTTGTTGATGGTATTGTTGTTGTTGTTGTTGATGGTATTGTTGTTGTTGATGGTATTGTTGTTGTTGATGGTATTGTTGTTGTTGCTGTTGATGGTGTTGTTGATGGTATTGTTGTTGTTGTTGATGGTATTGTTGTTGATGGTATTGTTGTTGTTGATGGTATTGTTGTTGTTGCTGTTGGTGTTGTTGATGGTATTGTTGTTGTTGTTGATGGTATTGTTGTTGTTGATGGCATTGTTGTTGTTGATGGTATTGTTGTTGTTGTTGTTGTTGATGGCATTATTGTTGCTGTTGATGGTGTTGTTGATGGTATTGTTGTTGATGGTATTGTTGTTGTCGGTATTGTTGTTGTTGACGGTATTGTTGTTGTTGTTGTTTATGGTATTGTTGTTGTTGGTGATATTGTTGCTGCTGCTGATGTTGTTGTTGTTGTTGTTGTTGTTGTTGTCGATGGTTCTGTTGATGCTCCTGCTTATTTACCTAAAAATGATAATCCCATCATTTACGCATCATAACCCATTATTTACATTCCCATAAGCCCCAGTTTACACCCCACAAACCCAAGTTAACACCCCATAACCCATCTTTTACACCTCATAACTTATTATATATAATTCTTGACACCCTATATCCCATTATTGAAACTATATCCCATTATTTACATCCCATAACCCAACATTTACACCCCATAACCATCATTTACACCCCATAAACCATCATTTACACCCATAATCCATCATTTACACCCCATAACCCATCATTTACACCCCATAACCATCATTTACACCCCATAAACCATCATTTACACGCATAACCCATCATTTACACACCATAACCCATCATTTACACCCCATAACCATCATTTACACCCCATAACCCATCATTTACACCCCATAAACCATCATTTACACCCATAACCCATCATTTACACCCCATAACCCATCATTTACACCCCATAACCATCATTTACACCCCATAACCCATCATTTACACCCCATAAACCATCATTTACACCCCATAACCATCATTTACACCCCATAACCCATCATTTACACCCCATAAACCATCATTTACACCCATAACCCATCATTTACACCCCATAACCCATCATTTACACCCCATAACCATCATTTACACCCCATAACCCATCATTTACACCCCATAAACCATCATTTACACCCCATAAACCATCATTTACACCCATAACCCATCATTTACACCCCATAACCCATCATTTACACCCCATAACCATCATTTACACCCCATAAACCATCATTTACACCCATAACCCATCATTTACACCCCATAACCCATCATTTACACCCCATAACCATCATTTACACCCCATAACCCATCATTTACACCCCATAAACCATCATTTACACCCATAACCCATCATTTACACCCCATAACCAATCATTTACACCCCATAACCATCATTTACACCCCATAACCCATCATTTACACCCCAAAAACCATCATTTACACCCCATAACCATCATTTACACCCCATAACCCATCATTTACACCCCATAAACCATCATTTACACCCATAACCCATCATTTACACCCCATAACCCATCATTTACACCCCATAACCATCATTTACACCCCATAACCCATCATTTACACCCCATAAACCATCATTTACACCCAATATCTAATATTTAGAACCTTTAAAAATGGCAACGGGGAATGATAGAGGGCTTTAGAGGAATACACTATAACGAATTAGAATTAGAGAATGTGGAAGGAGAGGAGAGAATAGAAGAGAGGGATAACGGGAGGGGAATGGGGGGGTAGAGGATTAGAGAGAAGAGGCTTGGGATAAAGCGAGGAGAGAGGGGGGAAAGAGTGAAGGGAGGGGAAGAGAAGAGAGGAAAGGAGAGAGGGGAGAGGAGGGGAAAGAGAGAGGGGAGGGGAAGAGAAGACAGGGAAGGAGAGAGGGGAGAGGAGAGAGAGGAAGATGAGAGTAAGGAAAAGAGGTGGTGTGAGGGTATTCGGAAAATATGGAAGGGGAAAAGAAGGAAAATGAGAAGAGTGAAAAAGGAGGAAGACGAGGAGAAACAAGAGAGAGATGAAGAGAAGGAAGAGGATGAAGAGAAATGGAGGAAAATTAGGCGAAAGAAGAGAAGGAAGAGGAGGAGAAAGAATAGGAGAAAGCAGAAGAGGAAGAAGAGGAAAAAGAAGAGGAAAAAGAAAAGGAGGCGAAAGAAGAGGTGAAAGAAGAAAAAGAAGAGGAGGCGAAAGAAGAGGAACAAGAAGATGCGGAAGAAGTGGAGGCGAAAGAAGAGTAGAAAGAAGAGGAGGAGAACGAAGAGGAGGAGATCAAAAGGAAAAGGGGAGAGGCAACGTCAAAGACGATCAAGGAAAAGCTTAAGAGCGGGGAAAGTTCAGGTAGAGTAGGGAAAGTTCCAGGAGGTGCAGGGAAAGTTCAGGCAGGGAGAGAATAGTTCCAGCAAGTGTAGGAAATTGTTCTGGAACAAGCAGGAGGAAGTTCAGGGAAAGAAGCTCCAGCCTCACCAAAGACAGGGGAAAATGCTTAGGAAGAGGCAGGGAAAAAGTTCCGCCAATCGCGGGAAAATCAGGGAAAAGCAGAGGAAAATCAGAGAGAATCAGAGGAAAAATCAGGAGAAGCAAGGGAAAATCAGAGAGATGAATGGAAAATAAAGGAGATAAAGGGAAAATAAGAAAGATGAATGAAAAATCATGAAGATGAAGGGAAAAATCAGGGAGATGCAGGGGAAAATAGGGAGAAACGGGGGAAAATAGGGAGAAACGGGGGAAAAATAGGGAGAAACGGGGGAAAATCAGGATGAGGCAGGGGAAATCAGGGAGAAGCAGGGGAAAGCTATAGGAAAGGCAAGAGAGGGGAAAAAAGTGAGCGATAATGGAAAATTTTAAGAGACAGAAAAAAGGCCTAACCAAAAAAAATCATAGGTGACAATTCCATGTGGAGAGATGAGAGGAGAGGTGAGGGGAGAGGTGAGGGGAGAGGTGAGGGGAGAGGTGAGGGGAGAGGTGAGGGGGGAGGTGAGGGGGGAGGTGAGGGGAGAGGTGAGGGGAGAGGTGAGAGGAGAGGTGAGGGGAGAGGTGAGGGGGGAGGCGAGGGGAGAGGTGAGGGGGAGGTGAGGGAAGAGGTGAGGGGAGAGGTGAGGGGAGAGGTGAGGGGAGAGGTGAGGGAGAGGTGAGGGAGAGGTGAGGGGAGAGGTGAGGGGGGAGGCGAGGGGAGAGGTGAGGGGGAGGTGAGGGAAGAGGTGAGGTGAGAGGTGAGGGGAGAGGTGAGGGGAGAGGTGAGGGGAGAGGTGAGGGGAGAGGTGAGGGGAGAGGTGAGGGGAGAGGTGAGGGAGAGGTGAGGGGAGAGGTGAGGGGAGAGGTGAGAGGAGAGGTGAGGGGAGAGGTGAGGGGAGAGGTGAGGGGAGAGGTGAGGTGAGAGGTGAGAGGAGCGGTGAGGGAGAGGTGAGGGGAGAGGTGAGAGGAGAGGTGAGGGGAGAGGCGAGGGGGGAGGCGAGGGGAGAGGTGAGGGGGAGGTGAGGGAAGAGGTGAGGTGAGAGGTGAGGGGAGAGGTGAGGGGAGAGGTGAGGGGAGAGGTGAGGGGAGAGGTGAGGGGAGAGGTGAGGGGAGAGGTGAGGGGAGAGGTGAGGGGAAAGTTTATGAAAGAGAAGGGGAAAATTCAGCTGGGTTAAGGAGGGGGGGAAAATCGACCCAAAATATAACCGAAGAATTCACGATAAATAAATTTATTAGAGGAAAAAAAAACACGTTGTAAGGGTGAATTTCATTTCCAAAAATGGCAAGAGATAAATCAAAATTAAGCGCTAAACCCGCAAGGTTGATGCAGCTTGAGAGATGCAAGGAGGGAAAAATAATCCTCGACGGACTTACCTGGAGTTTACCTGGAGAGAGTTCCGGGGGTCAACGCCCCCGCGGCCCGGTCTGTGACCAGGCCTCCTGGTGGATCAGAGCCTGATCAACCAGGCTGTTGCTGCTGGCTGCACGCAAACCAATGTACAAGCCACAGCCCGGCTGATCAGGAACTGACTTTAGGTGCTTGTCCAGTGCCAGCTTGAAGACTGCCAGGGGTCTGTTGGTAATCCCCCTTATGTGTGCTGGGAGGCAGTTGAACAGTTTCGGGCCCCTGACACTTATTGTATGGTCTCTTAACGTGCTAGTGACACCCCTGCTTTTCAATGGGGGGATGTTGCATCGTCTGCCAAGTCTTTTGCTTTCGTAGTGAGTGATTTTCGTGTGCAAGTTCGGTACTAGTCCCTCTAGGATTTTCCAGGTGTATATAATTATTTATCTCTCCCTCCTGCGTTCCAGGGAATACAGGTTTAGGAACCTCAAGCGCTCCCAGTAATTGAGGTGTTTTATCTCCGTTATGCGCGCCGTGAAAGTTCTCTGTACATTTTCTAGGTCGGCAATTTCACCTGCCTTGAAAGGTGCTGTTAGTGTGCAGCAATATTCCAGCCTAGATAGAACAAGTGACCTGAAGAGTGTCATCATGGGCTTGGCCTCCCTAGTTTTGAAGGTTCTCATTATCCATCCTGTCATTTTTCTAGCAGATGCGATTGATACAATGTTATGGTCCTTGAAGGTGAGATCCTCCGACATGATCACTCCCAGGTCTTTGACCTTTGGGGAAAATTTATAGAAAATTTAAGGAAAACTCGAATGTTTAGGGGAAAACCAAAGATATATATATGAGAGAGAAAGAGAGAGAGAGAAAGAGAAAGAGAGAGAGAGAGAGAGAGAGAGAGAGAGAGAGAGAGAGAGAGAGAGGAAAGAGAAAAAGGGAAAAAGTGGTAAAAATAGGAGGAAGGAGGGAAAGGGATTGTAAAAAAGAACACAAGATAGAAGGAGGGAGGGAATGAAGGTGGGAGGTAGGGAGGGAGGGAGGGAGGGAGGGAGGCAGGGAGGGAAGGAAGGAGGGAGGGAGGGGAGGGGAAAGGGAAGAAGGGAGGAAGGGAGGGAGGGAAGGAGGAAGGAGTGGAGGGGAAAGGGAGGGGGATCGGAGAGAGAGATGGAGGGAGGGAGGGAGGGAGAGAGGGGAGGGGGATCGGAGGAGGGAGGGAGGGGAGGGAGGGAGGGAGGGAGGGGAGGGAGGGAGGGAGGGGAGGGACTCTGGTAGATGTAGTGAATATTTGATCCGGTCTAAGTGACATGTCTAATACACCATTCATATTTGATGGCGAGCCTTCCCTCTCTATACCATGAGGGAGAAGAGATGGGAGATGGAGGAAAGAGAGGGAGAGGAAAGCGGGGAGGAAAGGAAGAATTAGATGGAAAATGATATGAAGAGGAGAAAATTCCCTCACTCTCTCCTCCCTCCATGTTGCTGTAACTGATCCCAATACCCATTACGTGTGGCTTAACAGGTGTGGTGTGACAGGTGTGGTCTGGAAGGTGTGGTGTGACAGGTGTGGTCTGGAAGGTGTGGTGTGACAGGTGTGGTCTGGAAGGTGTGGTGTGACAGGTGTGGTCTGGAAGGTGTGGTGTGGCAGGTGTGGTCTGAAAGGTTGGGAATTAAACAGTGATAAGTTGTTTCTCAAGGCACAAGACACAACCAGGTGTCTCATTCAGACATCAGTCACGAAAAGACCAAAATCAGAGCACTGCAACATCCTTCACAGACGATACTAGCAATCTTATGAGTGACATCCACAGCTAACCTCCAAGCAGGTGACATCCATAACGAACCTCCAAGCCGGCGACACCCATAGTGAACCTCCAAGCTGGTGACATCCATAGTGAACCTCCAAGCCGGTGACATCCATAACGAACCTCCAAGCCGGTGACATCCATAGTGAACCTCCAAGCCGGTGACATCCATAGTGAACCTCCAAGCCGGTGACACCCATAACGAGCCTCCAAGCCGGTGACATCCATAGTGAACCTCCAAGCCGGCGACATCCATAATGAACCTCCAAGCCGGTGACATCCATAACGAACCTCCAAGCCGGTGACATCCATAGCGAACCTCCAAGCCGGTGACATCCATAATGAACCTCCAAGCCGGTGACGTCCATAACGAACCTCCAAGCCAGTGACATCCATAGTGAACCTCCAAGACGGTGACATCCATAACGAACCTCCAAGCCGGTGACATCCATAGTGAACCTCCAAGCCGGTGACATCCATTACGAACCTCCAAGCCGGTGACATCCATAACGAACCTCCAAGCTGGTGACATCCATAGTGAACCTCCAAGCCGGTGACATCCATAACGAACCTCCAAGCCGGTGATATCCATAGTGAACTTCCAAGCCGGTGACATCCATTACGAACCTCCAAGGCGGTGACATCCATAACGAACCTCCAAGCTGGTGACATCCATAGTGAACCTCCAAGCCGGTGACATCCATAGTGAACCTCCAAGCCGGTGACATCCATTACGAACCTCCAAGCCGGTGACATCCATTACGAACCTCCAAGGCGGTGACATCCATAACGAACCTCCAAGCTGGTGACATCCATAGTGAACCTCCAAGCCGGTGACATCCATAGTGAACCTCCAAGCCGGCGACATCCATAGTGAACCTCCAAGCCGGTGACATCCATTACGAACCTCCAAGCCGGTGACATCCATAACGAACCTCTAAGCCGGTGATATCCATAGCGAACTTCCGAGCCGGTGACATCCATAACGAACCAAGTGTATGGCATCCATAACAAACCTCCAAGCCATTTTAAGCCAAGTCTTCCAGGAAACAATGATGCTAATCAAAGACAGATTTCAACTGCTTAAATTTTGACATACATCACAAGACGCATTGATAACAGTCAGTAGAGACGAGGAGGAACGTCAAGAACGTAAACGTATGTATCTCAGATGATCTTACGTCTTAGTGCTACCAAGACTGGCAGTAGATATCCAGGAGAGCAAGATTCGTCAAAAAATAATACTCTCAATACCATGGCACTGATAAGACGATTGAAAACACTTGCACATTCTCCCTAGGTTGCAGCACTGTTGCAGACTAACAGTCACATTCATGTCTGGAGAAATCGCAGGTATGAAGAATGTACAGAGATTTTTTTTTCCTGCCCGTATGTATTCAAGAATTTAAATTATTGGGAAAAACATGGCAGAAGGTTGAAAATATCGTCAATTATAACCTTGGAAGTAACAAGTACACTAAGAGAACTCATTAAGCGTTAGGGGTCCAAGACTTCTCAACAACTTCACTTTAACAATGATGGGACGGTATCAAGAACTTTCTGTTTTCAAGAAGGATTTTAAACATGCTCAAGCAAGCAATTTCTGATCAGCCAGGCTGTGGCGTCCATGTTGGAATGAGTAGCACAGAGAGATGACAATTCCCAAATGACGGTAATTCCAACTAAGTTGGAGCAAAAACTTTTTTAAGCTCCCGTAGCTGATGAATCCTTGTTAGGGACCATCATATCCTCATCACCTTACTGAAGTCTCCCAGCTGAGGTTGACAGAGTCCAACTCTACGTGATCCATCCTGTGAGATGACTATGACAGGGAAATAGAAAGCTTTTCTTCCCACTTTGTTATTATCACAGAGAATTGGGTAACAGCACATTGTTGATGCATCAAATTTTGTAGGAAAATAAAAATGGCAACATACTGGAAGACCAGGCCATCGGAAAGGCAATCAATACTGAGAGCGGTACTCAGGGGCCATGACCACCAGAACCACGAAGATGTAAACAACAGGAAGGAGGATGACAGACAGGTGAGCTGTGACAGGTATGCTGATACACATGTCTCGCAACAGGTGTAGAGTCACACGTAAGGAGCAGGGGAGAAAACGAGAAAAAGATAGAGGAGGAAAAAGGAAAGGGAGAGACTTCAGGAAATGGAGGCATGAGTGAGGGAAAGGATTTATATATAATTAACGTCATTAGGTGCGCGGATACCTATTATCCAACACCTGAATACTTCCAGCAGGTGGTGGAGTTTTCTTTCACGGTTTTGCCCTGGCTACGACCTACAACTGGCTAACATACAGATATTTATTTTTTTCCTGCTAGGTGCACAGGGACAGCAGAGGTGTAAGGGAAGGGGACATGTTCCGTGCCAGGGAATCGAATCTGGGGGCCTTGCGATTCTGATACGAACTCTGTCACCAGTGAGCTACCAGGCACCCGAGTGAGGGAAAGGCGAAGTCAGAAGTGGGAAAAATGGGAGGGGGGCAGGGTAGGGGGGAATAGAGAGGGGAAAGGGTAGTGGGGAAATAGAGAGGGGAAAGGGTAAGGGGGAATAGAGAGGGGAAAGGGTAGAGGACAGAGGGAAAGGATTGCAAGATGGTGGAAGGGGAATCGCCATGACAGAGACAGACGGAAAAACAAACACACACATACCAAACACACACACACACACAAACACACACACACACACACACACACACACACACACACACACACACACACACACACACACACCAAACACACACACACACACAAACACACACACACACACACACACACACACACACACACACACACACACACAAACACACACACAAACACACACAGCCACACACACACACACACACACACACACACACACACACACACACACGACCGTCACTTTGATGTTGCAC
Organism: Cherax quadricarinatus; assembly: GCF_038502225.1. Taxonomy (NCBI): domain Eukaryota; kingdom Metazoa; phylum Arthropoda; class Malacostraca; order Decapoda; family Parastacidae; genus Cherax; species Cherax quadricarinatus. Next base: position 16,708,941 of record NC_091337.1, on the reverse strand, counting down.
TCTCTCTCCTCTACCATTAACTAATGACAAAATAAACCATCAAACATATTCATAAAACAACAAATTAAAAAAATAAATAGCTTGCCAACAAGTGAAAACAAGCACCATGATGCTATTTCGTAATTTGGCCACTTTGGGGCAAAATAAATATTACAATAAACAGGTTCCGTTTTTGGTCAGCTCTAATTCTGGGTTAATGGGTTTGGTAATAAAAATGGTTGTGGGCGAAATACCTGCCCCACACATTATGGTCAACGTCAACCAGAAGATAAAATAGAAGAGAAAACGGTGAAATATATAGAAGGAACGTAGAAGAAGAGTATATAAAGGTGGAGAGTTGAGAAAGATAATGAGGAAAAAAATGAATGTTAATGTAAAAATCTTTAAATCTTGCCAAAATGTATTTTCTAATTTAAGACAACAGAATTTTAACAAGTATTTTTGTATGTTTAAAACCTGGTTATGGTACTTTTTTTTTTTCTTGTTTGATTATGTTTAGTGTGTGTGTGAAAGAGAGAGAGAGAGAGAGAGAGAGAGAGAGAGAGAGAGAGAGAGAGAGAGAGAGAGAGAGAGAGAGAGAGAGAGAAAACCACCTAACTAGCTGACTTAGTAACACTCATAAATAAAAACTAGGCTATAAATCAAATCTAAAAGCAATTACATCAGATAAGAGATTTTAGATTAAAAAAATATTGAAGAAATAAAAAAAAATAGATTAAATAAGAAATACAACAGCGTATCTCACAGCATCTCTCATCTCACAGCATCTCTCATCTCTCTGGCCGAGAGAATTGTTTAAATCAATCACGGAAGCTGCAACAATGGCCTTCCTCGACAGATACCTTCCCTAACCCAAAACTTACTTTTACCCGTTAATGGTGGGAGGCGTTGCTCGTTCTTGCTTTAATCGCCAAAGATGTTCCTTATCCTTGCGTTAATTAATCACCTGAGATGTTCCTTATCCTTACGTTAATCGCCAGAGATGTTCCTTATCCTTGCGTTAATCGCCAGAGATGTTCCTAATCCTTGCGTTAATCGCCAGAGATGTTCCTTATCCTTACGTTAATCGCCAGAGATGTTCCTTATCCTTACGTTAATCGCCAGAGATGTTCCTAATCCTTGCGTTAATCGCCAGAGATGTTCCTAATCCTTGCGTTAATCGCCAGAGATGTTCCTTATCCTTACGTTAATCGCCAGAGATGTTCCTTATCCTTACGTTAATCGCCAGAGATGTTCCTAATCCTTGCGTTAATCGCCAGAGATGTTCCTTATCCTTACGTTAATCGCCAGAGATGTTCCTTATCCTTACGTTAATCGCCAGAGATGTTCCTAATCCTTGCGTTAATCGCCAGAGATGTTCCTAATCCTTGCGTTAATCGCCAGAGATGTTCCTTATCCTTACGTTAATCGCCAGAGATGCTCCTTATCCTTACGTTAATCGCCAGAGATGTTCCTTATCCTTGCGTTAATCGCCAGATATGTTCATTATTCTTGCGAGATGTTACCTGACTGACCACACAACGTTCACTCCAGTGTTCAAATCACTGTGCTTTCTCTGGAGTTCATTCCTCCGTGTTCTGAGCAGTGTTCACAGCGGCGGGAGGCTGGGCGGCCCTCAGAGCAAGTTATCTTCGTGAAAAATAACTCACTTATGGAGAATGGAGCGGCAAAAGAGAGCTCGTTATATGAATTAAGAGAATTTCTCAGCGCCATCAAGACTGTGAATACCAGAGTCGCGGCCCATCTGATAACCTTAGAGATTTGTGCCCATCTTATAACGCTTTAAATCACACACACAAACACATACATACACAAAGGCCAAGTGTCTATGGACAAGTGCTTTCACAACCAGTAACTACTAGTGCTACTATCACACACACACACACACACACACACACACACACACACACACACACAAGAGGCCGTGTCTATGGACAAGTGCCTTTGCAACTAGTAACTACTACTATCTCACACACACGCACACAATAAAAGGCCAAGTGGCTGTGGACAACTTTCTTTGCAACTAGTAACTATTACTACTACTGTCACCCACACTCAAATAGGATAGTTGACCAGTAGTGTGTATTGACAACAGTACTAGTTAGTGCCACTAGAATTTAATTTTTAGTATAAACCTTGTATGACGAACAGAGTATTAAAGACGGGACACTACAAGCATAGCTCTAGTAGGTACAAATTGGTAGTTATAAATAGGCACTTACACACAAAACAGCCATACTGTCAACTGATTTAAGTTATCAGCTCAGGTCTTTCAAACTCGGCTGACAGAGGGTAATTAGCCAGAGAAAATAAAAACCCTGAATATTGTGCCAATTTTTTCCCCCAAAAAAGTGTCAGGAAAAAAATCCACGTAACATTACTGGTCAGTTTCCTTGACTAGAATTGTGGGCGAAATATTAGAAGAATATTTTAAGTGTAGAAGCTAGTTATATAAGAAAACTTAATGGTATTATAGAGTAGTTTACTAGCAGTAAAACCATGAAAATATTTTCTTAGCAGCAGCTAGACTCTAAGTTGTGATTTCATGAAACAGTGAAATGTAGATAAATGGTCCAGAGAACCGAAAGAATGATGATGAATGCTGCACAGGTGTCTAAATCATCACCACAATGAAAACAGAAAATAAAACCTGAGCGCTTTCATGTGCTTACACACATCTTCAGAGGAACAGGGAGAAGAGGCAAAAGAAGCACGTTTTATATGTTAAACACTGAGGTGACACGTCACTCAGAGGTGACAACACCTCACATACAAGCCTGTTGTTCCACGCATACATTTGTCCAACAACAAGTCTATTAAGTCTGTTGATGCCATGAGGAGAGAACTGATAAACTGAGGGAGACAAAACCTCACCTCAACAAGGCTGTATATAGAGATTCACGGTATAAAATGTGAAAGTTATAGATTCAGCATCCCACACTTGACCCACCACACGACGCTGGCTGAGCTCATCCTCTCTCTCTCTCTCTCTCTCTCTCTCTCTCTCTCTCTCTCTCTCTCTCTCAGGTAGAGCTGTGTGTTTAGAAAAAACACGGGAGTAAACGCTAAGACATATTTATAAGAAAACGTTTCGGTCCTGAGACCACCTGTGTTTTAAACATGATCAAGGTCCCAGGGCCGAAACGTGTTCTAATAAATATGTCCTAACGTTTGCTCACCTATCTTTCTAAACCAATTTGCCGGTATCTATCACCCAGGTTAATTCCAGCGCCGTGTGTGTGACTTGATATAAACCCTCCGTGTGGGCGGGACGTTGTCAATAAAGAATCAGATTATACTGCATTTCTCTCCATTTCTAACGCTTTATTTTCCATTTCCAAGACTTTATTTGTATTTAATTTTGCATACGTCCTCACTCACGCGAAACCTAGATGTAAACTCTATGATTTTTTTTTATTCTTTCCACCACGATTCGCTGTTCATTAAAATATCCATTTGTTAAAACCAAATAAAATTTTTTTTTTACATTTCTGTGAAATAATAACAGATGCGCCCCCAAAAATAACGAAATTCAAAAGGAATGGAGATAATGGGGGGGGGAATGGAAAAGGTAAAAAGAAATATTAATAAATCAAGTGTAGAAGACTTTTTAATCAGGCGGTGTGGCGCCGGAAGCGGCGGGAGTCATCTGCTTTCTAAATTATTCCTCAAGTTCCTCAATAATTTGGCGTCGGCGAGAAGCGACTCACCTGACGAGCTGCCTCTGTCTCCCTCACCTGGTCATCACTCCATTAATTCTCCATGCTTCTTTCCAATTATTTTGGCTAATTCTCCTCTCTCTCTCTCTCTCTCTCTCTCTCTCTCTCTCTCTCTCTCTCTCTCTCTCTCTAAAGCACACACAGAGACACACATACACACACACACACACACACACACACACACACACACACACACACACACACAAAACTGAAAGGTGGTTGAAATGATGAGTTGTCGACAAGATACTAGGTTAAAGATGGATGCTGCTGAACAAGCTTATATAGCTAGTTTCGATGTGATATCAGTCTTCACCAGAGTACATACTTGCCATAGCGTTCCTATGGTGGAAGATGTTCTCATATAGGAAGGTACTGGTTTAGCAGAAGTGTAGGTGAGTGGAACAATCTGTCAGGTAGTCCTTGAAGCTAACACTTTGGGTAGGCTCTGAGAATGGATGGAAAAATATAAGTGAAAGGGATTGGCTTCGAATAGCGCCTGCCTAAAATAGACCATTAGTTCTTGGGCAGTGCTCCTCTATTCTTATGTTCTTACGAGACCAGATATGAACATACCTCTGTTCTCCCCAGCTTCTACACACCTCACTGAAATTTGTAAGTTTCCGTTACTTCTTATCACCAACGCTTTTTACAAAGACATTTGGCATGGCTATGGGATCACCCATAAGTGCATCCCAAGCTAACATGGAGACCTTAACAGCAGAACACTTCTAAAGCATTTTTCCTTCAATTATAGTTACGTTACGTGAACAACGTCCTCGTCATTACATCCAAAGTTTCAAATGTAAAGGTAAGATTAAACTCCCGTTTCTGAAAGCCCATATGATAAAATTAAAGCATCAACTTAAATTCAAAGTTTACCACAAGGCAGCCACCAAGAACGACCTCTTCCACGTCTTCTTTCGTTATGACGAGAACACTAAACATGGAATTGTAATCGGCTTCTTGAGAGAACCCAGAATCTGCATCCCTCAACGTCTGGCAGTAATATAGGTGCTATTGGTGACATTTTCACCACACATTTTCCTCCACAATTCATAAGGGATTGCAAGCAACAGCATGCACCGTAACTTTGCACTAGATGTGAGACAATATCTCGGAACGGCTACACAGAGTTTAAACATCTGAATACGAGAACATAAATACGTTTGTTGAACTTCCAACACCACTAATGCAGGTGTCGTCCAGTGACACATTTACACCTTATGGCACAGTGACACATTTACACCTTATGGCACAGCCAGGTACCAAACTCATCATCACAGAAGGAAATAGAACAAGATAGACAGAAACAGAAGCTATATGTACACACATGGCTACTGAAGAAAATCAAGGAGCTTGCATCTTAGACCATTCTCTAGCACACACATTATGTGAATAATATGTGTGCTAGAGAATAATGTGTGCACAGATCCAATTCCCTAGATCAAGAGCCCCTCACCAGCATCAAAGAGCCTCCCTTGAGAGGGGAGGGGGTCTGTTACATTGCTCCTGTGCTCACACCACTGACCCAGGGATCTGGTCTATAATTTCCACACTCCAATGATTCTTTCTCAAGCATTCGCAATCCACGAAAAGCCTCGACTCTACACGGCCATAGGAATGAATCCTGATTGAATTCTGTCTCTCGTACTTTGAGGATTCCTTCCTTCAATACTTAGCCTTCTGCTTTTTTTTTAAAAGGTGGATAGTCCTACCTTTTATTGTCATCCTCTTCGCTTTTACGTTCAGTGTTTATGTTGCAACACAACTTTCAGAATAGTCGTTGCTTACTTTTATTTCTGACTTTCTAATTCAAAATCTGATAACTGTTCTTGAAAGTACTGTTCGTGGTCGTTCCCACGTTTCTCTACTGATGCTCTCTCTTCTTGCTGACTCCAGTATTTACATTAAGTCAGTATACTTATTCATCTTTATCTATTCATATTCGTTTACGCACTGTTGTTAATCATATTATTTGCCAAGCTTCTAAACCTCCATTGTATTTTCATATATTGTGTCTTATGTTTTTTTTTTGTTTTCGTTGTCCGTGAAGAATTGCTTTTGTTTACGAGAAGGCTTGTGTTTTTGTCCCATGTATATATTTAGAGGCATGAACCTACCCTTCTTTGTTCGTAATTCATTAAGTAAAGAATTTAATGTTTTTTTTTTTCTTGTAGCGACTCCATTTCCTCGGTTTTGTTGCCTCGCAAAATCGCTTCGTCGCCTATTGTTGATATTGTTATTGTTGGTTTATGAATAAAGCTGTACTGCCACACACTGCTGACTCTCACTGCTGAAATTTCGTCTCATTATATTAATTGTACACTATACTGATGGGTTGATGAACAAGACATGTGTAACACCTGTGTGTCTTCAATGATGACATGTGCACCACCTGTGAGTCTTCAATGATGACATGTGCAACACCTGTGAGTCTTCACTGATGACATGTGCAACACCTGTGAGTCTTCACTGATGACATGTGCAACACCCGTGAGTCTTCACTGATGACATGTGCAACACCTGTGAGTCTTCACTGATGACATGTGCAACACCTGTGAGTCTTCACTGATGACATGTGCAACACCTGTGAGTCTTCACTGATAACATGTGCAACACCCGTGAGTCTTCACTGATGATATGTGCAACACCCGTGAGTCTTCACTGATGATATGTGCAACACCCGTGAGTCTTCACTGATGACATGTGCACCACCTGTGAGTCTTCACTGATGACATGTGCAACACCTGTGAGTCTTCACTGATGACATGTGCAACACCCGTGAGTCTTCACTGATGACATGTGCAACACCCGTGAGTCTTCACTGATAACATGTGCAACACCCGTGAGTCTTCACTGATATGTGCAACACCCGTGAGTCTTCACTGATGACATGTGCAACACCCGTGAGTCTTCACTGATGACATGTGCAACACCTGTGAGTCTTCACTGATGACATGTGCAACACCTGTGAGTCTTCACTGACGACATGTGCAACACCCGTGAGTCTTCACTGATGACATGTGCAACACCCGTGAGTCTTCACTGACATGTGCAACACCTGTGAGTCTTCACTGATGACATGTGCAACACCCGTGAGTCTTCACTGACGACATGTGCAACACCTGTGAGTCTTCACTGATAACATGTGCAACACCCGTGAGTCTTCACTGATAACATGTGCAACACCCGTGAGTCTTCACTGATAACATGTGCAACACCTGTGAGTCTTCACTGACGACATGTGCAACACCCGTGAGTCTTCACTGATGACATGTGCAACACCCGTGAGTCTTCACTGACATGTGCAACACCTGTGAGTCTTCACTGATGACATGTGCAACACCCGTGAGTCTTCACTGACGACATGTGCAACACCTGTGAGTCTTCACTGATAACATGTGCAACACCCGTGAGTCTTCACTGATAACATGTGCAACACCCGTGAGTCTTCACTGATAACATGTGCAACACCCGTGAGTCTTCACTGATAACATGTGCAACACCCGTGAGTCTTCACTGATAACATGTGCAACACCCGTGAGTCTTCACTGATAACATGTGCAACACCCGTGAGTCTTCACTGATGACATGTGCAACATCTGTGAGTCTTCACTGATGACATGTGCAACACCCGTGAGTCTTCACTGATAACATGTGCAACACCTGTGAGTCTTCACTGATGACATGTGCAACACCTGTGAGTCTTCACTGATGACATGTGCAACACCTGTGAGTCTTCACTGATAACATGTGCAACACCCGTGAGTCTTCACTGATAACATGTGCAACACCCGTGAGTCTTCACTGATAACATGTGCAACACCTGTGAGTCTTCACTGATGACATGTGCAACACCTGTGAGTCTTCACTGATGACATGTGCAACACCTGTGAGTCTTCACTGATGACATGTGCAACACCTGTGAGTCTTCACTGATGACATGTGCAACACCTGTGAGTCTTCACTGATAACATGTGCAACACCCGTGAGTCTTCACTGATGACATGTGCAACACCTGTGAGTCTTCACTGATAACATGTGCAACACCTGTGAGTCTTCACTGATAACATGTGCAACACCTGTGAGTCTTCACTGATAACATGTGCAACACCTGTGAGTCTTCACTGATAACATGTGCAACACCTGTGAGTCTTCACTGATAACATGTGCAACACCTGTGAGTCTTCACTGATAACATGTGCAACACCTGTGAGTCTTCACTGATAACATGTGCAACACCTGTGAGTCTTCACTGATAACATGTGCAACACCTGTGAGTCTTCACTGATAACATGTGCAACACCTGTGAGTCTTCACTGATAACATGTGCAACACCTGTGAGTCTTCACTGATGACATGTGCAACACCTGTGAGTCTTCACTGATGACATGTGCAACACCTGTGAGTCTTCACTGATAACATGTGCAACACCCGTGAGTCTTCACTGATGACATGTGCAACACCCGTGAGTCTTCACTGATAACATGTGCAACACCTGTGAGTCTTCACTGATAACATGTGCAACACCTGTGAGTCTTCACTGATAACATGTGCAACACCTGTGAGTCTTCACTGATAACATGTGCAACACCTGTGAGTCTTCACTGATAACATGTGCAACACCTGTGAGTCTTCACTGATAAC
>NC_091337.1:16673075-16695575 GCF_038502225.1 Cherax quadricarinatus | reverse complement strand
CTCCCTCTCTTCTACACACCCTAACCTGAGCCTCACTATCCTCATAAAAACTCATTACACCATTTAGTAACTTACCGCCTATTCCATATACTTGCAACATCTGCCACATTGCTCCCCTATCCACTCTATCACACGCCTTTTCTAAATCCATAAATGCAATAAAAACTTCCCTACCTTTATCTAAATACTGTTCACATATATGCTTCAATGTAAACACTTGATCTACACATCCCCTACCCACTCTGAAACCTCCTTGCTCATCCGCAATCCTACATTCTGTCTTACCTCAAATTCTTTCAATTATAACCCTACCGTACACTTTTCCTGGTATACTCAGTGAACTTATTCCTCTATAATTTTTACGGTCTCTTTCGTCCCCCTTCCCTTTATGTAAAGGGACTATACATGCTCTCTGCCAATCCGTAGGTACCTTCCCCTCTTTCATACATTAAACTAAAATACCAACCACTCCAACACTATATCTCCCCCTGCTTTTAACATTTCTGCCATGATCCCGTAAGTTCCAGCTGCTTTACCCCCTTTCATTCTACGTAATGCCTCACGCACCTCTCCCACACTCACATCCTGTTCTTCACTCCTAAAAGATGGTATACCTCCCTGGCCAGTGCATGAAATTACCGCTTCCCTTTCTTCGTCGACATTTAAAAGTTCCTCAAAATATTCTCGCCATTTATCCAAAACCTCCATCTCCCCATCTACTAACTCCCCTACCCTGTTTTTAACTGACAAATCCATTCGTTCTCTAGGCTTTCTTGTTTAACTCACTCCAAATTTTTTTCTTATTTTCATTAAAATTTCTTGACAGTGCCTCTCCCACTCTATCATCTGCTCTCCTTTTGCATTCTCTCACCACTCTCTTCACCTTTCTTTTACTCTCCATATACTCTACTCTTCTTATAACACTTCTGCTTTGTAAAAACCTCTCATAAGCTAACTTTTTCTCTTTTATCACACCCTTTACTTCATCATTCCACCAATCACTCCTCATTCCTCCTGCACCCACCCTCCCATAACCACAAACTTCTGCCCCACATTCTAATACTGCATTTTTAAAACTTCCAACCCTCTTCAACCCCCCCTCCCCCACTACTCATACTTGCACCAGCCCACCTTTTTGCCAATAGTTGCTTATATCTCACACGAACTTCCTCCTCCCTTAGTTAATACACTTTCACCTCCCTCTTGCTTGTTATTGCCATTTTCCTCTTGTCCCATCTACCTCTTACTCTAACTGTAGCTACAACTAAATAATGATCCGATATATCAGCTGCCCCTCTATAAACGTGTACATCCTGGAGCCTACCCATCAACCTTTTATCCACCAATACATAATCTAACAAACTACTTTCATTACGTGCTATATCATACCTTGTTTATTTATTTATCCTGTTCTTCATAAAATACGTATTACTTATTACCAAACCTCTTTCTACACAGAGCTCATTTAAAGGATTCCCATTTTCATTTACCCCTGGCACCCCAAATTTACCTACTACTCTCTCCACAACATTTTTGCCCACTTTAGAATTGAAATCCCCAACCACCATTACTTTCACAAATGGTTCAAAACTCCCCACGCATTCACTCAACATTTCCCAAAATCTCTCTCTCTCCTCTACACTTCTCTCTTCTCCAGGTGCATATACACTTACTATAACCCACTTTTCACATCCGATCTTTATTTTACTCCACATCATCCTTGAATTAATACATTTATAGTCCCTCTTTTCCTGCCATAACTTATCCTTAAACATTATTGCTACTCCTTCTTTAGCTCTAACTCTATTTGAAACCCCTGACCTAATCCCATTTATTCCTCTCCATTGAAACTCTCCCACCCCCTTCAGCTTTGTTTCACTTAAAGCCAGGACATCCAGTTTCTTCTCATTCATAACATCCACAATCATCTCTTTCTTATCATTTGCACAACATCCACGCACATTCAGACTTCCCACTTTGACAATTTTCTTCTTCTTATTCTTTTTAGTAATCTTTACAGGAAAAGGGGTTACTAGCCCATTGTTCCCGGCATTTTAGTTGACTTTTACAACACGCATGGCTTACGGAGGAAAGATTTTTATTCCACTTCCCCATGGATATAAAAGGAAAAGTAATAAGACCAAGAACTATTAAGATAAAATCAAAGAAAACTCAGATGAGTGTGTATAAATAAACTTGTACATGTATGTGTAGTGTGACCTAAGTGTAAGTAGAAGTAGCAAGACGTACCTGTAATCTTGCATATTTATGAGACAGACAAAAGACACCAGCAATCCTACCATCATGTAAAACAATTACAGGCTTTCATTTTACACTCATTTGGTAGATTATATATATATATATATATATATATATATATATATATATATATATATATATATATATATATATATATATCAGTAAGCTAGAACTCATTTATAATAAAATCCTTTCTAAAATTTTCTCTTATACATTTATAGATATATTTTTTCATTAATGTTAATGTAAAAATTAATGATTTTGTACCAAAAGTACCTGAGGAAACTTATCTAACCTTATTATAACAAGCGAAATTTAATTTAGCCTAATCCAACTAAATATATGTAAGTCAATAATAATTTAATAATAAACAAACACAATGAAATATATATTTTTCGTTAGGTTCAGAATGATTCTTGCGAAATTATTCTATACATAAATTTTCGCTTGCCGTATTCGGAAAGAAATGCATTGTTATTTAAGCCAAAATCGCAAGTTTTAATATATATATATATATATATATATATATATATATATATATATATATATATATATATATATATATATAAACTAGCGTATTTTCATCTTATTTTAGACTTAAATACGCATCATTTAGCAAAACCTCTAGTAACACCATCCCTAAAGTCAGTCAAAAGTATCCTAGTAACAGTCAGGAGAAGCCTCCAGTTCTAAAGATTTTTCATGGTCAGTATTCCCTAGAGCAAAAATTAATTAGGTGTGAGAGAGAGAGAAACTGAACAGGCTCATCCTCGCCCATGTCAATGTGTGGATATGAGAAATTCGTGTAGAGCTTTGTCTTTTATAAGTAAATTATTCCGGGATGTTGGTTATTAAAACCTCGCCATAGTTTTCTTCTTTTGTTTATTTATAAGATGAAATTTAATCAGCAGGCTACGAGGAGAGAATTACCTTAACATTTTATGCAACATGCGTGGTGGTGGTGGTGGTGGTGGTGGTGGTGGTGGTGATGGTGGTGGTGATGGTGGTGGTGGTGGTGGTGGTGGTGGTGGTGGTGGTGGTGATGGTGGTGGTGGTGGTGGTGGTGGTGGTGGTGGTGGTCGTGGTGGTGGTGGTGGTGGTGGTGATGGTGGTGACGGTGGTGACGGTGGTGCTGGTCGTGGTGGTGGTGGTTACAGTGGTGATGATGGTGGTGGCGGTGATGGTGGTGGTGGTGGTGATGGTGGTGGTGGTGATTGTGGTAATGGTGGTGGTGGGTGTAGTGGTGGTGATGGAGGTGACTGTGCTGCAGTTTTTGTTCATGTTGGAGCTATTTTTTAATCTTATCGATTCTGTTGCTGTTGTTGATATTATTGCTGTTACTGTTGTTGATATTATTGCTGTTACTGCTGTTACACATTATCTGTTTACATGACTATTTTAAATGATACATTGGGAATGAGAAAAACATATATGACGTCATAAAACCTAAATTTAGTAAACTACTTCCAGCTTCCCAGGATGCTGCAAGCGTCTCCTCTCTGGATCGCAACACTGTCTCTCTGCAAAAGGAACCTGGTCGCTCTGGGATCCTTAGTTTTACTGACAAGTTTGTCACTTAACCTTATCGGGGACTTTAATGTGGACTTTCCCAATGATTCAAAGGGCCTTCTATAGGATTAGAAAAGGGAAGGCCCTTGTATTTGTGGGTTGACGCCATGAAACTGCTGGCATCACCCCTTTCAGCTTCGGCGTTTCGTAGTGTCGGCCATTGTAGACGCAGAAATTTAGTCCAGTTCTATAAGTTTGCCGTCATTCCAAAGGTACCATGGCGACATCATCAGAATACTTTTCATCGAGCCTAGTTGCCTGGAGCTCACATTCTGATGAGAAACGGGCTGTGATGAGGCTTGCTTCCCTAGATATCCTTTACATTTTCGTATCATGCATTATTTTTTTTTGACCTATGGGAGATGAAACCAGGGAGGTCATCGGTAGAAATGGTGACGACACAGACCTTTCTGGGCGGGTTTATGTCTCTTATTGTTGAACTGTGGCAGCATCTCTGGGGATGGAGGGGGGGGGGGGAGGAGACTGTGCTATACCTGATTATTAATCTGATTGTCCTAAATGAGTTGTCTTAAATTATTTTCTAACCTGAGTGCAAACTTTCTCGCTGTCAGTGCACTTTCTCGAGTCTACCTCGGCGATTCTAACGTTGCTGGGGCAGACGTATCAAGTTGTCACGTTACCAGTAAGTTGAGTCATCCCCTACTGCTGCTCTGACCTTCCAAGTTGCTGGAAACTCTATTTATTGCCCGAGATTTGTAAATTTTCCATCAGCATGCAGGGCTAGTTGGTTTTAGGATGCAAGAGAGTTTCCTGCTTTCAAAAGATTAGATTACCACCAGAATGCCATCACAACTGGTTATCTTGCTATTGAAGTGTTTAACTGCTTATAGTCTGTGGACTGCTTTCTCGGGAGGCCAAATGTGGCCAAATTTGGCCCAGTGTAGCGGTTGTTCGAGAGAATAATGTCATTATGAAGAACAGGATAGTCTCCACGCACCCGACATGCGCCTCTCCTCACGCTGTTAGACGCACTGGGCATTGTGACTGGCTAGCTGACGCATCTTATACCACCCTTTAATCTGAATAGCGAACTTATGCCGTTGAGGGAGGGAAGGAAACGTGTATAAAGGTAGATGGGACTGGTAACTTATGCTGAGGAAGGTGTGGGAGGTGGGGGCGAGGTATGAGGGCATGGTAGGGGGGCAAGGTAGAGGAGTGAGGTAGGGGTGCGAGGTAGGGGGGCGAGGTAAGGGGGGCGAGGTTGCAGAAAGGTGTGGTGGTGGGGGGAGGGGGAGGATATGCATGTCCCGTGAGTGGCTGGTTTCAAAGTTTCCTCAACTATTAACTAATGAAATTTGTGGCAGCAAGAACAACGAGTCTCTGGTGAATATTCTCTACCAGCTTCCTCCTCCTCCTCCTCCTCCTCCTCCTCCTTCTCCTCCTCCTCCTCTCTTCCATTCAATTGTTTTTTATTTCCTTACAAGTTCAAACTAGAAGATGATTTTTTCTCTTTCTTTGAGCTTCTTTCTCCTTTGTTATTAATGTTGTTACATGTGTATTTGTCCTCTCTATTATTATTATTATTATTATTATTATTATTATTATTATTATTATTAAAGAATAAGCATAGTCTGTCAATGTAAGATTTTCGCATGAACAAGAGAAAAATATATTTATAATGACAGACGGAGAAAATAGGGAACAGAGGGAAGGGAGGAAGGAAAGGAGGGGGAGATTTAGGGAGGGCCACAGCGTGCGTCCCGAGGGAATGCCTGGTCCCATCTGAACCCAATTATAATTGATGGATCACCCACTCGGTAGGACCTGATGGGAATTAAAACTGGACACTTGTGTCTTGTGGTGTGAGGCAGAGGTGTTGTGCGAGAGCTTACAAGGGGAAGCTTGCAAAGGAGTATTTTCAGACGGATTATGAGAGGGACTTGTAGGGGGAATTTCAGTGGGAATTTTAAGGGGGAAGTTCAGGAGGGACTCTTACAGTGGGACTTTTCCACTAGTCTATTTTACCTTCCCCTTCAACTAGGGTCAGTCTGCATATTCTTTTCTTGCATCTCTTTTTAGCTGTCTGTATCTGCCTACATCTTTGTGTGTATCTCAGAGAAACAGTTGACATTTTTTCTCATCTCTTCCTGCACCTCTCCGTTCTTCCACCCTGCCTTCTTTCAATTCTTCTGTACTATGTTTCTTTCATCTTTTCTTTCTCTGCTCTCTTTTCACCCCCCTCTCTCTCCCCCCCCCACACTCTCTCCCCCACACTCTCTCTCCCCCACACTCTCTCTCCCCCACACTCTCTCTCCCCCACACTCTCTCTCCCCCACACTCTCTCTCCCCCACACTCTCTCCCCCCCACACTCTCTCCCCCACACTCTCTCTCCCCAACACTCTCTCTCCCCCACACTCTCTCTCCCCCAGCCTCCCCCCCAAGAAGCCTGGAGCAGGAAGGACCTGAGACTAAGTTTGAAGTCTTTTATCATTGGAATGTGAAAGTTTGCATTATAAACTTATATTTCTCTAATTTATACCCAAGCCAAAGGTCCACTTGTTTGGAAAAGTTAGGGAGAGAGAGATCAGCCAGTCAGCCGACAGATCATCCAGTCAGCCGACAGATCATCCAGTCAGCCGACAGATCATCCAGTCAGCCGACAGATCATCCAGTCAGCCGACAGATCATCCAGTCAGCCGACAGATCAGCTAGTCAGCCGACAGATCAGCCAGTCAGCCGACAGATCAGCCAGTCAGCCGACAGATCATCCAGTCAGCCGACAGATCAGTCAGTCAGCCGACAGATCAGCTAGTCAGCCGACAGATCAGCCAGTCAGCCGACAGATCAGCCAGTCAGCCGACAGATCATCCAGTCAGCCGACAGATCATCCAGTCAGCCGACAGATCATCCAGTCAGCCGACAGATCATCCAGTCAGCCGACAGATCATCCAGTCAGCCGACAGATCAGTCAGTCAGCCGACAGATCAGCTAGTCAGCCGACAGATCAGTCAGTCAGCCGACAGATCAGCCAGTCAGCCGACAGATCAGTCAGTTAGCCGACAGATCAACCAGTCAGCCGACAGATCAACCAGTCAGCCGACAGATCAGCCAGTCAGCCGACAGATCAACCAGTCAGCCGACAGATCGGCCAGTCAGCCGACAGATCAGCCAGTCAGCCGACAGATCAACCAGTCAGCCGACAGATCGGCCAGTCAGCCGACAGATCAGCCAGTCAGTCGACAGATCAGCCAGTCAGCCACAGCCAGTCAGCCACAGGCATGAAGGAAGACACACGTCTCTCCTCGTATGTAGACAAGAAGAAACACACGCCTCAGTGTATATTCAATGAGATATACCTTTCTTTTTGTATATTCACAAACATATGCAGCCGACGGTGAATACTGAAAGATACACACATGACAGTATACAAACTGAAAGATACACACATGACGGTATACACATGGAGAGATACACACGTGACGGTATACACATTGAGAGATACACACGTGACGGTATACACATGGAGAGATACACACGTGACGGTATACACATGGAGAGATACACACGTGACGGTATACACATGGAGAGATACACACGTGACGGTATACACATGGAGAGATACACACGTGACGGTATACACATGGAGAGATACACACGTGACGGTATACACATTGAAAGACACAGAGGTTAATTTCTTACAAGTACACGTGACACTTATATTAATATAACACTGAAAATGGCGAAGACAAATTGTTACATGGAAAAAAAATCAGTAATGCACATCTTCGAATGACATACACACACACAATATATATATATATATATATATATATATATATATATATATATATATATATATATATATATGTCGTGCCGAATATGTAAAACTGGTCAATTAGCAAGAACTCATTTAAAATTAAGTCCTTTCTAAAATTTTCTCTTATACGTTTACAGATATATTTTTTTCATTAATGTTAATGTAAAAAAATTTAATTTTGCACCAAAAGAATCTTAGAAAACTTACCTAACCTTATTATAGCGAGTGCAATTTATTTTAGCCTAACCCAACTAAATATATTTTAGATTTGTTTACAATAATTTAATACTAAACAAACACAGTGAAATATATTTTTTTTCGTTAGGTTCAGAATGATTTTGGCGAAATTATTGCATACACAAATTTTCACTTGTCTTATATGGCAAGATGAGCGTTGCTATTTAAGCCAAGATCGCAAGTTCTGCCTATTCGGCACGACATTTTATATATATATATATATATATATATATATATATATATATATATATATATATATATATATATATATATATATATATAAACTTGCGCCACACTCAAAAATATTATGAGGCTTGTCTTGAAATTCAAATTTTTGGAAGGAGAGATTCTTAATTAGGAGGAGAATTTCAAATCTGAATATGATTATCATCTCAGTAACTGTCTTGCATTTTTTCAACGCATTCCACTCTAGGTTTTATCCCTTAAATTTGACCTTTGACCTGGCTCTCTGACCTCTAATATTGATACTTGATCTCTGATATTTATGTTTGACCTCTGATCTGACTGTGTGACCCCTGACTTAGCCCTTTGACCTTATTTGATATAAGCTGAAGCTTAACGCCACGCACAGAACAAGCTTATTTTAACAGGTGAGCGCGCGCACACACACACACACACACACACACACACACACACACACACACACACACACACACACACACACACACACGCACACACGCCCCCGCGCACATAACAATAAAACAGATACCGGTGTATCACTCAACTGTTGTGGATCGGAAACAGGGAAATATATGGAATGTCATATACTGTGTAAGAGAACTCCAGTACCTGCTGGAATATCGTACAATATGTAAGAGAACTCGAGTATCTGCTGGAATATCATACAATATGTAAGAGAGCTCCAGTACCTGCTGGAATATCATACAATATGTAAGAGAACTCCAGTACCTGCTGGAATATCATACAATATGTATGAGAACTCCAGTACCTGCTGGAATATCACACAATGTGTAAGAGATCTCCAGTACCTGCTGGAATATCACACAATGTGTAAGAGAACTCCAGTACCTGCTGGAATATCACACAATGTGTAAGAGATCTCCAGTACCTGCTGGAATATCATACAATATGTAAGAGAACTCCAGTACCTGCTGGAATATCACACAATGTGTAAGAGAACTCCAGTACCTGCTGGAATATCACACAATGTGTAAGAGAACTCCAGTACCTGCTGGAAGTATTTAAGTGTTGAGTAAAACGTATCCGTGTACCTAATGTTAATTATAATTACAGAAAATATCGTCTGTTGTGTACAGTCTGATCCCCCATTTTCTTTAGTAAAACTAGCAGGGAAAAATATCCACACTTGAGGTTGAGAGTCCCATACCTGATGAATAGAGAGAACGCCCTTGTGAACCTTTCTTTGATATTCACATTATTTTATTAATATTCGTAGAGAGGTGTGATGCCATATTGCTCTGATACCTTGGATCAGATGTGTACGTTTCCCCTCTCGGTTCCACTCCCCTTTTCCAGGGGATGATTCTGGGAGAGGAACAACGTAGAAGAAATGTGAACCCATAGGGAAATGGGAGAGGGATGAAGGGTGGGAGGGATGAATGGAAGGAGGGAGGGAAGTAAGAGAGAACAGGAGGGAGGGAAGGAGGGGTGGGTTGGGACGGGAGGTTCGGGGGAGGGGAAATGGGGTGGGTTGGGATGGAGGGTAGGGGGAGAGGGAGGGTACTTGGGAAGATTAAGAGAGGATGATGAAGGGGAAGAGTAGAACAGATCAGGAGTGAGGGAGTTAGGGAGTTGTATGTATTTACATCAGCAAATGAAGCGGGGAACAAAGGGGGATATGGGACGATAGGTAGAGGGAGGGAGAGCAGAAGAGAGGGGTGGGGAGAGTTTAGGAACAGAAAAAGGGGAGGGGGGTAACAGGAGGTGAAGTAGAAATATCACAATAACACTGAGACTGATTCACTCATCATTAGTGATTCTGCGTAGAAAAATAGTTACTTAAGAGGTGGATGGAAAAAAACACAAATAAACTGCAATTAGGAGAGGAAGCTTATGACGACGTTCCTGTCATCTGACCGCTGTCCGGTTGTTTCACGTCATTTAACAATGTCACAGGAAGGACTGAAACATTGTCGTAAGGTTCCTCTGGCAGGTGTGTGTGTCAGGTGTACTCTCTCAGAAGGCTCGTGACTCACATACTCCTATAACCTGTACACTGCAGAAATCAGGAAACGAGATTAAAAATATCTGGGTGCAATTCATGTAAAAATCTTCGGGATTCCATCACACCCTGAATTCCCCTTAAATGATAATCTTGAAGTATTAGCCAAAGGAAGACAGTATATTCTTGATCTGTGTCTAGTAATAACATTGGAAATACAAACGGAGTCTGAATGTCTCAGTAATGCGCTGGGATGTGGTCAGCCTTATGGTCACTTTCTTGACTACTGTCTATCTACTAATCAAGGAATACTGAGACAGTATAGTAACCTGTGTGATAGCTCAAGGTATTTTACTTTTGAAAATAAGATAGCAGACATGACTCGCAAAATCGTAATGACACGATTGCAAACAAACCATACCATCGCGGGTTCTATCCCCGCCCGTGGTATGGTTTAGATAGCAGACATATTTCACAAGGAGTCTAAATAATACATAAACAGCTATACTCCTGTTAACCCCTCTCGGGTAGTAGTTTCTAGGCTTGAAGTGTATCCCCGCGATCTTGCCCTACCGAGGGTTGTGGGTGGGGTAAATTAGACACTAGCCACTTCAACGGCAAAAATTTAAGACAACTGATACTAGCTGAAGCAAGATAAGATAGTAAGATAGCAGCTTGTGAAGAGAGCTGAGGTAGGATGCTCCTGGATAGTAAATAGGCTGATATAGGATAATAGCGTCTAGCTTTTAAATTGAAATGTGGCAGGTAATAGCTCCTGGCTTGTAAAATGTACCCAGGAGATCTTAACGTAAAGGGCAAAAGAAAAAGAACATGAAAAGAGGAAAGGGTGAGTGAGAGAAAGAGTGGATAGGGAGAATCAGAGAGCAAAGACCAGTAAAGAAGGAAAGAATAGAGTGAATGAACACACAAAGGGAGGAACAGACTATCAAAGAAATGGAGAAATAGAGAGAGGGAGATGGAGAAAAACGTGAGACGCAGGGAAGGTAAAAGGGAGAGGGAGACGAGAGAGAGAGAAAGAGAGAGAGAGAGAGAGAGAGAGAGAGAGAGAGAGAGAGAGAGAGAGAGAGAGAGAGAGAGAGAGAGAGAGAAAGGGACAGTCTGTGCGTGTGTCCTCAACTATATGTGGTTGTAGGGGTCGATTCACAGCTCCTGGCTATGTAGGGGGGGTTAGGCTTGATCCGAGGAAGTGAGTGTACCTCCAGTTCCTCGAATCAGGAGTCCTTGGGTTGGAGTATAGCTCCTCTTTGATTGCTATTTCGTCAAAATTACATCAAAATGATCACATTTCAAAAAAAAAAAAAAAAAAAAAAAGAATTGAGGAATAATATATTTCTCAATTTGTGATTTAAAAAATACCGAAAAAAGAGTATATTAATTTGCTTTTCCATGAAAGAAATTCTGATTCACGTCCAGTTTGGGGGGCTAATATCCCCCCACTCAACCCCCTTCACCCCTCCCCATCATCATTCCCCCCACAACCCACCACAAAATGTCCTAGTTCCCACACAACTAACCTCCACCACTATACAATCATCCCCCTACAACCATCCCCAACCTCCTTACAACAATCCCTAATCCTCCTACAATTATCCCTAATCCTTCTACAACAATCCCTAATCCTCCTATAATCGTCCCTAATCCTCATACTACCATCCCCAACCTCTTCACCACCACAACCTCACAGACCATCAACCTCACAGACCATCAACCTTACAGACCATCAACCTCACATACCATCAACCCCACAGACCATCAACCTCACAGACCATCAACCCCACAGACCAACAACCCCGCCGACCATCAACCCCACAGACCATCAACCTCACAGACCATCAACCTCACAGACCATCAACCTCACAGACCAACCTCGCAGACCATCAACACCACAAACCATTAAACCCACAGACCGTCAACCTCACTGACCATCAACCTCACAGACCATCAACCCAGCAGACCATCAACCTCACAGACCATCAACCCCACAGACCATCAACCTCACAGACCATCAACCTCACAGACCATCAACCCCACAGACCAACAACCCCACAGACCATCAACCCCACAGACCATCAACCCCACAGACCATCAGCCCCACAAACTATTAAGTTCACAGACCATCAACCCCACAGATCATCAACCTAACAGACCATCAACCTCACAGACCATCAACCCCCACAGACCATCAACCTCACAGATCATCAACCCCACAGACCATCAAGTTTACAGACCATCAACCCCACAGATCATCAACCTAACAGACCATCAACCTCACAGACCATCAACCTCACAGACCATCAACCTCACAGACCATCAACCTCAGAGACCAACATCAGAGACCATCAACCCTCACAGACCATCAACCTCACAGACCATCAACCTCACAGACCATCAACCCCCACAGACCATTAACCCCCACAGACCATCAACCCCCACAGACTATCAACCTCACAGATCATTAACCTCACAGACCATCAACCCCCACAGACCATCAACCTCACAGACCATCAACCCCACAGACCATCAAGTTCACAGACCATCAACCCCCACAGATCATCAACCTAACAGACCATCAACCTCAAAGACCATCAACCCCACAGACCAAGTTCACAGACCATCAACCCCACAGATCATCAACCTAACAGACCATCAACCTCACAGACCATCAACCTCACAGACCATCAACCTCGCAGACCATCAACATCAGAGACCATCAACCCTCACAGACCATCAACCTCACAGACCATCAACCTCACAGACCATCAACCCCCACAGACCATCAACCCCCACAGACCATCAACCCCCACAGACTATCAACCTCACAGACCATTAACCTCACAGACCATCAACCTCACAGACCATCAACCTCACAGACCATCAACCTCACAGACCATCAACCCCCACAGACCAGCCTCACAGACCATCAACCTCACAGACCATCAACCTCACAGACCATCAACCCCCACAGACCATCAACCTCACAGATCATCAACCCCACAGACCATCAAGTTCACAGACCATCAACCCCCACAGATCAACCTAACAGACCATCAACCCCCACAGACCATCAACCCCCACAGACCATCAACCCCCACAGACCATCAACCTCACAGACCATCAACCCCCACAGACCATCAACTTCACAGACCATCAACCCCACAGACCATCAAGTTCACAGACCATCAACCCCACAGATCATCAACCTAACAGACCATCAACCTCACAGACCATCAACCTCACAGACCATCAACCTCACAGACCATCAACCTCACAGACCATCAACCTCACAGACCATCAACCTCACAGACCATCAACCCCCACAGACCAGCCTCACAGACCATCAACCTCACAGACCATCAACCTCACAGACCATCAACCCCCACAGACCATCAACCTCACAGATCATCAACCCCACAGACCATCAAGTTCACAGACCATCAACCCTCACAGATCAACCTAACAGACCATCAACCCCACAGACCATCAACCCCTACAGACCATCAACCCCACAGACCATCAACCTCACAGACCATCAACCCCACAGACCATCAACTCACAGACCATCAACCCCACAGACCATCAAGTTCACAGACCATCAACCCCACAGATCATCAACCTAACAGACCATCAACCTCACAGACCATCAACCTCACAGACCATCAACCTCACAGACCATCAACCTCACAGACCATCAACCCCCACAGACCAGCCTCACAGACCATCAACCTCACAGACCATCAACCTCAGAGACCATCAACCCCCACAGACCATCAACCTCACAGACCATCAACCCCACAGGCCATCAACTCCACAGACCAAGTTCACAGACCATCAACCCCACAGATCATCAGCCTAACAGACCATCAAGCTCACAGACCATCAACCTCACAGACCATCAACCTCACAGACCATCAACCTCAAAGACCATCAACCTCACAGATTAAAGAGTCTGGTCTGCCTGATTCTCAAACTCAATAAGAGACTGGAAAAACAACAGCTGGCAACCCTCGGGCCGAAACCTCCCCAGGACTCTCACAGCTCTCAAGAAAAACAAAAACAAACAAAAACAAAAACAACATCGCTGATTGACAGGCCAACCAAATGACGGGAAATAAAAGTCCCTCCTTCCCCCTACTTCCTCTCCTCCCCCTCTTCTCCCTCTTCCCCCTCCTCCCCCTCTTCCCCCTCCCCCTTCCCTCTCCCATGGAAGCTTCTTTTTCCCTGGATATCTCTAACAAAAGTATTTTTTGTATTAAATTTTCAAACAAAAAAAGTTGTTTCCCCCTCCCCTGCTCTCTCTCTTTCTCTCTCTCTCTACTTTTGGTTTCTCTTTCTCCTCTCTCTCTCTCTCTCTCTCTCTCTCTCTCTCTCTCTCTCTCTCTCTCTCTCTCTCTCTCTATCTTTCTATAAAGAAAGAGGTCAGTGTGCAGGAAGTTTGGACATTATTCCCGCCTATTACCTCTGCCTCACTTCACCCAGCTAAAAATTACCCCTCTCTCTATCCCCTCTCTTCCCCCTCCCCTTCCCTCTCCTCCCTTTCCGCTCCCCCATCACTCCTCTCCTCCCCCATCGTCGGCCAAAATTGGAATCATAAGATGAATATACCTCACTGCCAGTTCCGATAGTGGGAGGGGAGAGGGGAGAGGAGAGAGGGGAGAGGAGAGAGGGAAGAGGGGAGAGGAGAGAGGAGAGAGGGGAGAGGGGAGAGGAGAGAGGGAAGAGGGGAGAGGAGAGAGGGGAGAGGGAAGAGGGGAGAGGGGAGAGGAGAGAGGGGAGAGGAGAAAGGGGAGAGGGAAGAGGGGAGAGGGGAGAGGGGAGAGGGGAGAGGGAAGAGGGGAGAGGGGAGAGGGAAGAGGGGAGAGGGGAGAGGGAAGAGGGGAGAGGAGAGAGGGAAGAGGGAGAGGAGAGAGGGAAGAGGGGAGAAGAGAGAGGGGAGAGGGGAGAGGGAAGAGGGGAACGGGGAGAGGGGAGAGGGGAGAGGGGAGAGGGGAGAGGGGAGAGGAGAGCGGGTTGAGGGGAGAGGTGAGAGGGGAGAGGTGAGAGGGGAGAGGGGAGAGGGAAGAGGGGAGAGGGAAGAGGGAAGAGGGGAGAGGAGAGAGGGAAGAGGGGAGAGGAGAGAGGGAAGAGGGGAGAAGAGAGAGGGGAGAGGGGAGAGGGAAGAGGGGAGAGGGGAGAGGGGAGAGGGGAGAGGAGAGAGGGGAGAGGGAAGAGGGGAGAGGGGAGAGGTGAGAGGGGAGAGGAGAGAGGGGAGAGGGGAGAGGGAAGAGGGGAGAGGGGAGAAGAGAGAGGGAAGAGGGGAGAGGAGAGAGGGGAGAGGGAAGAGGGGAGAGGGGAGAGGGGAGAGGGAAGAGGGGAGAGGGGAGAGGGGAGAGGGAAGAGGGGAGAGGAGAGAGGGGAGAGGGGAGAGGGGAGAGGGGAGAGGGGAGAGGAGAGAGGGGAGAGGAGAGAAGAGAGTAGGTGAAAAGGGAAGCTAAAAGAAGAATTGAGGATATGGAAGAGAAGGGTGAAAGGAGAAAAGATATATGAAAGGAAAGAGAATAAAGGAGAAAAGACCTAATAAGAGCGAGGAGAGAAAAATGAGAGAGAGGGAAAGTAGGAACAGAAGATAGGAGGAAAGAGGAGAGGAGAGGAGGAGGAAGGGAAGAGGAGAGAAGCAATAGAAGATGAGGGGAAAAGAAATAGAGGAATGAGGGGAGAAACAATAGAAGAATGAGGGGAGAAGAAATAGAGGAATGGAGGAAGAGAGAACAGAGGAATGAGGGGGAGAGAGAATGGAGGAATGAGGAGAGAGACAATAGAGGAATGGGGGGAGAAATAGAAGAATGAGGGGAGAAGCAATAGAGGAATGAGGGGAGAAACAATAGAGGAATGAGGGGAGAAGACTGGAGGACAAAGAGAGGCTTAAACAGTGATTGTAGAGGGGCGCAGAGAGAGAGAGAGAGAGAGAGAGAGAGAGAGAGAGAGAGAGAGAGAGAGAGAGAGAGAGAGAGAGAGAGAGAGAGAGAGAGTCTACGAACTAGCTTAAACACTGTATTGATTTAATATTGAAAATACGAGAAACCTGTTAGGACCCTACAGGTTTAGCGATTCCCCATGACTACTACTACTACTACTACTACTACTAATACTACTACTACTACTACTACTACTACTAATACTACTACTACTAATACTACTACTACTACTACTACTACTAATAATAATAATCTACCGAAGGTCACAAAGGTTCCATTAATGGTGGAGAAGAGCTCTGGATTCAGTAAATTAGAGCTACCGTTCTCCTTCCTCGGATCACACTGGATTGTCTCCTGATCCTCAGGTGGTGGTATGACCCTTAACGTTTTAGCGCTTCCTCCATAATGATCCAACATGATGACCTTCCCAAGATAGTGTTGGCCTTACTTTTTAAACTGATCATTAAGGCTCCAGTCTATCTGAAATTTACCTGGAGTCTATCTGCAGTCTACCTGTAATCTACTTGTATTATTATTATTATAATCAAGGGGGAAGCGCTAAACCCGGAGGATTATACAGCGCCTGGGGGGAGGGATGTGGAAGGCATTCAGGCTTAATTCGGGGAACTGGAGCACAGATCCAATTCCCTAAATCAAGAGCCCCTCACCAACATCAAGGAACCTTCCTTGAGGGGAATCTACTTGTAGTCTATCTGGAGTCTATCTGGAGTCTATTCCAGGGGTCATCGCCCCAGCGGCCGGGTCCCAGACCAGGCCACTGCGTCATATTTTAATTTCTATCAAAATGTCACGATTTTTTTTTTTACATTCTGTAGATCACAATGTTCTCTTAATGTAGTGATGGAAATTAGAGGAAAAATATTCAAACCAAAATATTTTTTTTTGCATAAGGATCACTTAAACATTGATACCTAAAACGTCATTTGTAAATCGTTTGTCTTTAAATATATATATATATATATATATATATATATATATATATATATATATATATATATATATCTATATATATATGAACATTAAAATGGTATAAAATACCGACAGGTTGTTAGGTAAGACACATTTGCAACAGTTAGGTATCTTTATTATGAAACGTTTCGCCTACACAGTAGGCTTCTTCAGTCAAGTACAGAAAAGTTGATAGAAGCAGAAGATACTTGAAGACGATGTAATCAGTCCATCACCCTTAAAGTTTTGAGGTGGTCAGTCCCTCAGTCTGGAGAAGAGCATTGTTCCATAGTGTGAAACAATATGGAGATCTTGGTACAGACCTGCAATCAACTTCGACAACTTCCACTAGTGAGAGCGGCTGGATTTGAGAGGGACCTGACCTCTCAGCATCTGAGTTCTTACCTCTCCTAGTGGCCTACGTCTCACCTCTTGGAGCTATAAAAAGCTCCATCCTGTCACTTCATCTCCATATTGTTTCACACTATGGAACAATGCTCTTCTCCAGACTGAGGGACTGACCACCTCAAAACTTTAAGGGTGATGGACTGATTACATCGACTTCAAGTATCTTCTGCTTCTATCAACTTTTCTGTACTTGACTGAAGAAGCCTACTGTGTTGGCGAAACGTTTCATAATAAAGATACCTAACTGTTGCATATGTGTCTTACCCATATATATATATATATATATATATATATATATATATATATATATATATATATATATATATATATATATATATATATATATATATATACGAAAATAGTTCAAATAAGTTGACTAAATTCGTTTTTAAGAAATTTTCAGAGAACCTGCAAGGATTTAAGTAAAATATCTAGCATACAGTAATATGGGACAGTTTTTAAGATTTCACAATTTCTTTTTATGTGATTCCACTGCCAAGTAACAAAGATATTGACTTATGTACTAGGAAGAAATATTTGCTATACCACACCCCTTTCTCTTCGCCTGCTCGGCGCGTACTGAAATAAAATCCCCGTCCTGCCATCACCAGACGTCTCGGTGATGCCAAACGTCAATTTAAAATATTAATTTTTCAATAAAAAAGCACCATTTTTAAATAAGAATTATATTTATAATATACTTACATACATAAATCTAAATTCAGAAATGGTTATTTTATCAAACAAAAAACTGTATTAACTATAATAATTAATATGTAGTTTTGATAAGTATCTTACATCAGCAGGCACAATTTTTAGTTTTTTCAAAAGACTTCAATTATTTTCCAAAACGTTTCACAAGTCTGGCACTTGTACTACTAAGTTTATTTAGGTAAAGGTACACATTAATACAGTTACATAAATTGTCATACATAGTAGCATATGTGTAAATTACTTAGGATAACCCAAAAATAAGTCACACAAAGTAATTAATTTCCCTTGGCCAATTCTCAGTCATTTCGCTCAACCTCTCAACTATGTTAACCCCGTTATCTTAACATACCTATTTAATTCCTTCTTTCATTAGAATTTCACCTATGCTTGATATCTTTATTAAAACAACTATGTAAAACCGTCGTTAAAAGAACTGTTTAACCCCGTCATTAAAGCAAAACAATTTAACTCTCGTTATTAAAGCTGCAACTTTGAACCCCGTTACTAAAACTCAACAGGAAAGTCTGGTGTTATGGTCATTTAAAATGAGTTATTTAATTAGTATATTTAAACTGGTCTTTAAACTGTTGCTGACTGATGTTCATGTATTTTTCTGGCGATATGATTTACCATGTCTTGTATGCTTTTATTGAGTGCAGTGTTGTGTTGTACTAATTCAGGGGGTGGAGTCACAGCTCCTGGCCCCGCCTCTTCACTGGTCGCTACTAGTGGACCACTCTCTCTTTGCTCCATGAGATTTTATCATACCTCTTCTTAAAGCTATGTATGGTTCCTACCTCCACCACATCACTCTCCAGACTATTCCACTTCCTGAGAACTCTGTGACTGAAGAAATACTTCCTAACATTCCTGTGGTGTTGTCGTGTGGGGAAGGGTTGTGTGGTGTTAGAGTGCGTTAGGTTAGGTTTCGTATGGTATCGTGTTACGTATTGTGTGATGTCACTGTGTTGTATTATTGTGTGGCCTTGTATTATTGTGTGTTATGTTGTGTTAAGTGATGCTATTTTGTGTTATGTGGTGCTATTATGTTGTGTGGTGCTATTGTGTGCTGTGTGGTGCTATTATGTGTTGTGTGGTGCTATTGTGTTGTATGGTGCTATTGTGTTGTGTAGTACTATTTTGTGTTGTAGGGTGCTATTATGTGTTGTGTGGTGTTATTGTGTTGTGTGGTGTTATTGTGTTGTGTGGTGCTATTGTGTTGTGTGGTGCTATTGTGTTGTGTGGTGCTATTGTGTTGTGTGGTGCTATTGTGTTGTGTGGTGCTATTGTGTGTTGTGCGGTGCTATTATGTGTTGTGTGGTGCTATTGTGTTGTGTGGTGCTATTGTGTTGTGTGGTGCTATTGTTTTGTGTGGTGCTATTGTGTTGTGTGGTGCTATTGTGTTGTGTAGTACTATTTTGTGTTGTAGGGTGCTATTGTGTGTTGTAGGGTGCTATTGTGTTGTATGGTGCTATTGTGTGTTGTATGGTGTTATTGTGTGTTGAGTGGTGTTATTGTGTGTTGTAGGGTGCTATTGTGTGTTGTATGGTGTTATTGTGTGTTGAGTGGTGTTATTGTGTTGTAGGGTGCTATTGTGTGTTGTATGGTGTTATTGTGTGTTGAGTGGTGTTATTGTGTGTTGTATGGTGCTATTGTGTGCTGTGTGGTGCTATTGTGTGTTGTATGGTGCTATTGTGTGCTGTGTGGTGCTATTGTGCGTTGTGTGGTGCTATTGTGTGCTGTGTGGTGCTATTGTGTGTTGTGTGGTGCTGTGTGTTGTGTGGTGCTATTGTGTGTTGTGTGGTGCTGTGTGTTGTGTGGTGCTATTGTGTGTTGTGTGATGCTGTGTGTTGTGTGGTGCTATTGTGTGCTGTGTAGTGCTATTGTGTGCTGTGTGGTGCTATTGTGTGTGTGGTGCTATATTGTGTGTTGTGTGGTATGTGGTGCTATTGTGTGTTGCGTGGTGCTATTGTGTGTTGTGTGGTGCTACTGTGTGTTGTGTGGTGCTATTGTGTTGTGTGGTGCTATTGTGTGTTGTGTGGTGCTACTGTGTGTTGTGTGGTGCTATTGTGTTGTGTGGTGCTATTGTGTGTTGTGTGGTGCTATTGTGTTGTGTGGTGCTATTGTATGTTGTGTGGTGCTATTGTGTTGTGTGGTGCTATTGTATGTTGTGTGGTGCTATTGTATGTTGTGTGGTGCTATTGTGTGTTGTGTGGTGCTATTGTGTTGTGTGGTGCTATTGTGTGTTGTGTGGTGCTATTGTGTGTTGTGTGGTGCTATTGTGTTGTGTGGTGCTATTGTGTGTTGTGTGGTGCTATTGTATGTTGTGTTGTATGGTGCTATTGTGTGTTGTGTGGTGCTATTGTGTGTTGTGTGGTGCTATTGTGTTGTGTGATGCTATTGTGTGTTGTGTGGTGCTATTGTGTTGTGTGGTGCTATTGTGTTGTGTGGTGCTATTGTGTTGTGTGGTACTATTGTGTTGTGTGGTGCTATTGTGTTGTGTGGTGCTATTGTGTGTTGTGTGGTGCTATTGTATGTTGTGTTGTATGGTGCTATTGTGTGTTGTGTGGTGCTATTGTGTTGTGTGGTACTATTGTGTTGTGTGGTGCTATTGTGTTGTGTGGTGCTATTGTGTTGTGTGGTACTATTGTGTTGTGTGGTGCTGTTGTGTTGTGTGGTGCTATTGTGTTGTGTGGTGCTATTGTGTTGTGTGGTGCTATTGTGTTGTGTGGTGCTATTGTGTTGTGTGGTGCTATTGTTTTGTGTCGTGCTATTGTTTTGTGTCGTGCTATTGTTTTGTGTGGTGCTATTGTGTTGTGTGGTGCTATTGTGTTGTGTGGTGCTATTGTGTTGTGTGGTGCTGTTGTGTTGTGTGGTGCTATTGTGTTGTGTGGTGCTATTGTGTTGTGTGGTGCTATTGTGTTGTGTGGTGCTATTGTGTTGTGTGGTGCTATTGTGTTGTGTGGTGCTATTGTGTTGTGTGGTGCTATTGTGTTGTGTGGTGCTATTGTGTTGTGTGGTACTATTGTGTTGTGTGGTACTATTGTGTTGTGTGGTGCTATTGTGTTGTGTGGTGCTATTGTGTTGTGTGGTGCTATTGTGTTGTGTGGTGCTATTGTGTTGTGTGGTACTATTGTGTTGTGTGGTACTATTGTGTTGTGTGGTGCTATTGTGTTGTGTGGTACTATTGTGTTGTGTGGTGCTATTGTGTTGTGTGGTGCTATTGTGTTGTGTGGTGCTATTGTGTTGTGTGGTGCTGTTGTGTTGTGTGGTGCTATTGTGTTGTGTGGTGCTATTGTGCTGTGTGGTGCTATTGTGTTGTGTGGTGCTATTGTGTTGTGTGGTGCTATTGTGTTGTGTGGTGCTATTGTGTTGTGTGGTGCTGTTGTGTTGTGTGGTGCTATTGTGCTGTGTGGTGCTATTGTGTTGTGTGGTGCTATTGCGCGTCATATGGCATTATCGGGCAACATTGTGCTATATAATATGTGTTATTTTACTTATGTCATTATGTGTTATGTTTAGGGGCCCTTCTTATACACCTACAACACTAAAAATTGATGTGAAGGATGGTGTGTGTGTGTGTGTGTGTGTGTGTGTGTGTGTGTGTGTACTCACTTATTTGTTGTTGCAGGGGGTGAATCACAGTTCCTGGCCCCGTCTCTTCGCCGATCGCTATTAGGTTCACTCTTATGCCTTTTCTCAAGGCGTTGTGTAGATCCCGTCTCCAGCACCTCACTGTCCAGACTGTTCCACTTCTGACAACTCTAAGGTTGAAGAAATACTTCCTAACATCCCTATGACTCAGCTTCCAGTTGTGTTGTCTTGCTCCTGCATCTCGTCTTTGAAATATTCTGTCCCTGTTTACTTTGTCAATTTTCCTCAGTATTTTGTAAGTTGTCATATCTCCCTCCCTTAGTCCACCTGTCCTCAAGTGTCGACAGGCTGAGTTCCCTTAATCTCCCCTCATAGGGCATACCCCTTAGGTTCGGGACTTGACTTGTTGCAACCCCCCTCCCCCTCTCTCTCTCTCTCTTTGTGTGCCTATATGTGTTTGCAGGAGTCGAGTCATAGTTACTGCGTGTGGGGGAAAATGAGAGGAAAAAAAGGAGAGAGCGAGAGAGAGAAAGATTCATACTAGTAAAGGGGTGAATGGAAGTTAGGGGGGTTACCCTCTCCCCTCTTCCTCTCCTCCGGCCATCATGCGAGGGGTGAATCCCAAAAATAGCCCCACCCTTATCATCCCCCTCCCCTCCTCTCCCCCTCCCTCCTCCCCCACCTTGGAGGTGAACATCTGAGGGTCATGAGCTTAACTAACCTATTTTTAGTGCTGTGGCAGACTGTCGCTGATAGACCCGTGCTTCAACACTCCATACACAGCTTCAAGACTAGGTATGATGGGCTCCAAGTGGCCAGGAACCAATAAGTGTTG
>NC_091337.1:16665575-16670575 GCF_038502225.1 Cherax quadricarinatus | reverse complement strand
TAAACTTTATATCACTGTTTTAAAGAGTGAAATATCCTTGACGGACAGAAATGACCTGCAGCCTTAATGACCTACATGCAGTCAATAAGATTTCAACTAAATGAAAAAAATTCCCAGTTTCAGAAAGATCGGTGAAACGATTCTGAGAACTTTCCTTTCCATTCCTAGGCTGGAATGCAGGCAGATGGCACCAACAGCCTCTGCTTGACCAAAACGTTAGCCAGAAATTCTGATCTTCAGAGAGTCTTTTAGCTCGACTCGTAACCATGGAGAGTTACTAAGAATTTTATGCGTCTTGTTAGATAAGATAAGAGATAAGATTTCGTTCGGATTTTTAACCTCGGAGGGTTAGCCACCCAGGATAACCCAAGAAAGTCAGTGCGTCATCGAGGACTGTCTAACTTATTTCCATTGGGGTCCTTAATCTTGTCCCCCAGGATGCGACCCACACCAGTCGACTAACACCCAGGTACCTATTTGCTGCTAGGTGAACAGGACAACAGGTGTAAGGAAACGTGTCGAAATGTTTCCACCCGCCGGGAATCGAACCCGAGCCCTCCGTGTGTGAAGCGGGAGCTTTAGCCACCAGGCCATCGGGCCACCGACCAGGCCACCGGGCCAGGAAAGTTGTGGTTCTCAACATGGGGGTCGCAGACCCCTTACTGGGGGAGAAAGCGGTGTTATACATTGAGATCTGGTGATAAATATACTAATTAACTGAGCCCAAAATTGTAATAAAATTAGCAAGTGGAGGTGCACATTTTTTTTTGTAGTAAAGGACATAAACCTGTTGAATACTGGTTCCTCGGTCTGCTGGTTCCTCGGTAGGACCGTGTCTTTACTAATTCTTGCACCGAATCATCTCCCTCTCTACCTCTCTGTTTCTGTCTGTTTCTCTCTCTCTCTCTCTCTCTCTCTCTCTCTCACACAGCTGTGGGTGACGGCTCACTTAGGCTGAACTTTGGTAAACTCAAAAAGGTCACCACGAAATTGTATTTTAGTTCTGAAACGTAGATAGCATATATATATATATATATATATATATATATATATATATATATATATATATATATATATATATATATATATATATATATATATATATATATATATATATATATATATATATATATATATATATATATATGTGTGTGTGTGTGTGTGTGTATATATATATATATATATATATATATATATATATATATATATATATATATATATATATATATATAACAAACAAAAACAAAAATACACACACACACACACACACACATTCACACATATATACATACGCTGACAGACATAAACCAATTTTGGGAACAAGTAAATCCAATTTCGAATCTGGAATTGAAAACGCTAAAAATATGATTAAAAAAAATCCGTTTAGATCACTTGAAAATATGTATATTATATATATATATATATATATATATATATATATATATATATATATATATATATATATATATATATATATATATATATATATCCTTATTAGCACATTGGCCGTTTCCCACCAAGGCAGGGTGACCCGAAAAAGAAAAACTTTCATCATCATTCACTCCATCACTGTCTTCCAGAGGCATGCTTGCATTACAGTTATAAAACTGCAACATTAGCACCCATCCTTCAGAGATGTACTCATCTCCAGGAATCAAGTTCGGCCTGACGGTTTCCCTGAATCATTTCATAAATGTTACCTTGCTTACACTCCAGAAGCACGTCAAGTCATAAAACCATTTGTCTCCATTTGCTCCTATCTAACACGCTCACGCAAGCTTACTGGAAGTCCAAGCCCCTCACACGCAAAACCTCCTTTACCCCCTCCCTCCAACCTTTCCTAGGCCAACCCACCTTTCCTCCACTACAGATTTATACACATTCGAAGTCATTCTATTTAGTTCCATCCTCTCTACGTGTCCAAACCATCTCAATAACCCCTCCTCAGCCCTCTGGATAATAGTTTTGGTAATCCCGCACCTCCTCCTAATCTCCAAACTACGAATTCTCTGCATTATATTCACACCACACATTGCCCTCAGTCATGACATCTCCACTGCCTCCAGCCTTCTCCTTGTTGCAACATTCACAACCCATGCCTCACACCCACACAAGTGTTGGTATACCTATACTCTCATACATTCCCCTCTGTTTTCTTGGTCAAAGTTTTTTGTCTCCTCAGACTCCTCAGTGCATCACACACCCATAGACCCATCTGCTGACACGTCCACTCCCAAATATCTGAGTACATTCACCTCCTCCTTACTCTCTCCCTCCACTCTGATATTCAGT
This sequence comes from Cherax quadricarinatus, assembly GCF_038502225.1. NCBI lineage: Eukaryota > Metazoa > Arthropoda > Malacostraca > Decapoda > Parastacidae > Cherax > Cherax quadricarinatus. The sequence goes on along the minus strand of NC_091337.1, from coordinate 16,668,283 downwards.
ATTCTGTTACCTAAATTTTTGATTATCCTGGTCACTTTACTCTTTTCTACATTCACTTTTAATTCCCTTCTTTTACATACCCTACCAAACTCATCCACCAACCTCTGCAACTTTTCTTCAGAATTTGTGACAACTGTCACTTTGTGTTAGATTCTTTATCTTTTAACCTCACACCTCTTGCCAACACCCGAGCATTCACACTTATAACTCCATCTATAAATATATTGAACAATCACGGTGACATCACACATCCTTGTCTAAGGCCTACTTTTACTGGGAAATAATCTCCCTCTCTCCCACACACATTAACCTGAGCTTCACTACGCTCGTGAAGACTCTTGACTGCTTTCAATAATCTACGTCCTATTCCATACATTTGCAATATCTGCCACATTGCCCCCCTAACCACCCTAACATATGCCTTTTCCAAATCCAAAACTGGCACAAAAACCTCTTTACCCTTATCTAAATACTGTTTACCTATATGTTTCACTGCAAACACTTGGTCTACACACCCCCTAGCCTTCCTAAAGACTCCTTGTTCATCTGCTATCCTGCTCTCCGTCTTACTCTTAATTCTACCATACAGTTTACCAGGTATACTCAACAGACTTATTCACTATAATTTTTACACTCTCTTTTGTCCCCTTTGCCTTCATATAAGGGAACTATGCATGCTCTCTGCCAGTCCCTAGGTACTTTACCCTCTTCAATACATTTATTAAATAAAAGCACTAACCACTCCAAAACTATATCCCCACCTGCTTTTAACATTTCTATCTATCTAATATATATATATATATATATATATATATTATATATATATATATATATATATATATATATATATATATATATATATATATATATATATATATATATATATATATATAAAACCCGTTATTAACGAGGCCAATATAACAGAGTTGAAGTTTTGCAATGACTAATTTTTATAAATATTTAACAACCCTATCACTGAGAGAGAGAGAGAGAGAGATTAATCCATTTCAAGTACAGGATTTTGCAGATCTCAACCCAGAGTTAAATATCAATCCGTTAGTCGCTGTTCACATTTTTTTCCTCTCCATTGATCGTATATTTTAAAAGGGTCCTTCCCCCTACTCCCCTCTAACTCCCCCTCCAACCTTTTTTTAAATACAAGCACAATTAATGGAGTTTTCTAAATGCGTGCAACTTATATATATATATATATATATATATATATATATATATATATATATATATATATATATATATATATATATATATACATATATATATGTAGTTTTCTTGCACATTGAGTCAAGCCCAGAGTGATACCTACTCTTGGAGTGCAGCTTGGTTTCCATCTGTATTTCACTCGTTGTGTGTTTTATAGTTTCACTCGTAGTGTTTTTCATTGTTTCACTCGTAGTGTGTTTCATTGTTTCACTCGTAGTCTGTCTCATTGTTTCACTCATAGTCTCTCACTATTTCAGTCGTAGTCTCACTATTTCACTCGTAGTCTCTCATTATTTCACTCGTAGTCTCACTATTTCACTCGTAATCTCTCACTATTTCACTCGTAGTCTATTTCACTCGTAGTCTCACTATTTCACTCGTAATCTCTCACTATTTCACTCGTAGTCTATTTCACTGGTAGTCTCACTATTTCACTCGTAGTCTCACTATTTCTTGTAATTCTATCTCGCTTCTTGGTTAATCTTCGCATTATTCAATTTCTTTTTTCTTCTGTAGATGTATTAATACATTATACGCTTACACAGTTTATTGCTGTCGTTCAGGTGGTCCACTTGAAGGTGTGATAAATTAGACACATGTGCAACACTTGGGTATCTTTATTGAGGAAACGTTTCGCCACACAGTGGCTTCATCAGTCCTATACAAAGATGACTGGTGAAGATCAGGAGTTTGAGGTAATCAGTCCCTCAGCCTAAATTTATTCGATGTAATTAGTCAATCTTTTCAAGACTGATGGTTCTCTGAACTATTTATCTATATACTTGAAGGCGTCTCCTTGTGCATAGTGGTTCACTTATGCTGATACTAGATACGCTATATTTTGAACTCTAACAAGTTAGCCTTCATTATTTATATATATATATATATATATATATATATATATATATATATATATATATATATATATATATATATATATATATATATATATATATGTGTGTGTGTGTGTGTGTGTATAAAGTGTTGAAATATATATGAAAGTGTTAAATGATGATGAAATTATTTTTCTCTTTGGGGATTTTCTTTCTTTTTGGGTCACCCTGCCTCAGTGGGAGACGGCCGACTTGTTAACTATAACTATATATATATATATATATATATATATATATATATATATATATATATATATATATATATATATATATATATATATATATATATATATATACACACAGTATGTGTGCGTGTTTCACTTGTTTCAGTATTTTTACCTGGTTTAATAAACATTCACTCTATTTAAGTCTCTCTTAACTCTATAATTTCTGACTTCTTAACTTTAGCTTTACAAATTACTTCACCTACGCCTCCACAAGATATTTAACAATATTTTTGCCTTTAGCTTTTTTCAGTTCCGACCCCTTCTCCCCTTGGATTCTATCATACCTACCCTTGCAGCTGCGCATGCACGACCATCAGTGGCCGTCATCAGTAGAACAGCAACTATCACAGAGAATCTCAGCCCCAAA
>NC_091337.1:16605575-16660575 GCF_038502225.1 Cherax quadricarinatus | reverse complement strand
TTTATATATCATTATCATGTCCTCTAGTGTCGTCAGGTCGATTTCCCTTAACCTCTCCTCGTAGGACATGCCCCTTAGCTCCGGAACTAGTCTCGTTGCAAACCTTTGCACTTGTTCTAATTTCCTGAAGAGCTTGTCTAGGTTTGGGTTCCGAACTGGTGCTACCGACTCCTTACTGAGATGTCGGAATGTACGCCTAGGTTTGCTAGGCGCCCATATGCTGCAGCAGTTATTTGGTTGATGTGTGCCTCAGATGTGCTCGGTATTATACTTGCCCCAAGATTATTTTCCTTGTGTGTGTGTGTGTGTGTGTGTGTGTGTGTGTGTGTGTGTGTGTGTGTGTGTGTGTGTGTGTGTGTACGTACGTACTCACTCACTCACCTATTTGCAGTTACAAGGGTGGAGACAGCTTCTGGTCCATCTTGCCACGTGTAGGGGGTTCACTCTTAGTCCTCGTTGGCCGTCATACCTATTCTTAAGCTATGTATGGAGTCTGCCTCCGTTAACTTCTTCGTTCAGAAGAAACACTTCCTGACTTCCATGTGACTCGTGTGTGTCTTCAACTGTGCTTTCGTGTACCTTTATCCCGTCCTCTCAGAGAGGGAGAGAGAGAGATGGGGGGGGGGCACCAGCGTCATGACTGCAGGCGACACAGTAGGAGTGGCAGTGGGGAGAGTGCCTAGGACGGGACAGGACAAGGTACTTCACTGAGCCCATTAGCAGAGAGGAGGAGACCAGGACTCCTTCAAGTGTCGGCCCAGGACCCCTTCAAGTGTCGGCCCAGGACCCCTTCAAGTGCCATACCAGAGCCTCTTTAACTGACGACCAGCATTCCCTTCCAGGACCCTTTCACGAGATGAGGCACGACCCCTTCAGGAGGTGGACCAGCATCGCTTCGGGTAACTGGACAGACGACTTCAGGAGACAATCCATACAAATACGTAAGAAAAAATGAGTATTCATGAAGAAAACCAAGAGGCAGTAGAAGAACCATTGAGGAAGTGTACTAAAAGTTACTTCAGCTGCGCACCAGGACGCATTCAGTTGGACCAAGACCATCTCCCTACCATCATCATCTATACCCATTCCTCCTCGCTCCATCTTCCTACTTCAGGAGGCAAACCGTACTCTACACAAACTAAGAAACATCTAGAAGGTAGCATGATCTTTCATTCAGAATTAGGAGCTCGATCTTTCAGGCATTAAGACTTTAACGGATGGACCACAAACATTTCCATATTGCTTGGTTATCTCTCTCTCTCTCTTATCTCCACAACTCTCTGCTATATCCATCTATCTCCACAAGTCTTAGCTATCAGCATCTATCTCCGCTAGGTACCTGTCTCACTCTTGGCCTTCCCTCTTGTGATACTGGATCCTCGTGTACAACTCTCTGAAAGTAAACGCCAGTCCTGTGTGACAGGTGTTGACTGTTCCTGACAGTGTAACAGGTGTTGACTGTTCCTGGGAGTGTAACAGGTGTTCACTGCTCCTGACAGTGTAACAGGTGTTCACTGCTCCTGACAGTGTAACAGGTGTTCACTGCTCCTGACAATGTAACAGGTGTTCACTGCTCCTGACAGTGTAACAGGTGTTCACTGCTCCTGACAATGTAACAGGTGTTCACTGCTCCTGACAATGTAACAGGTGTTCACTGCTCCTGACAATGTAACAGGTGTTCACTGCTCCTGACAGTGTAACAGGTGTTCACTGCTCCTGACAGTGTAACATGTTCATTACCTTCAAGAAAAGCATGTAACCGGAGTTACCTTTCGACTTCTATGGAACAAACCTAATTACCCCTCATCCCTTCCATTCCTGTGACCCCTACGGGTACAGAGCCTCCCAATGAATAAGCCATTAGTCTACGTCTTGATTGCAACACCACCAAGCCTGCAATGAACGACCCCAAACGCGTTTAACGCTTCATATAAATCATACATACATTTTTAATGGGGACTCATACAACACCTACAGGGGGTGGGATGTATATGTCAGCAAGTCCTACATATACATACATACACTCAAAATAGACATAATACTTATACGCTCAAAAATGCGTAATATGCGGCGTCAATTGATAGTGAAGGGAGCGCTGGCGCCAGGAAATGTATAGTGATGCGTTTAATGCATGTAGTAACGGGGTGGGAGTGACGCAGGAGATATGGAGGAAGCAGAGAGGGGGGAAAGCAGGAGGATGAGGAAGATAGAGAAGGTGAGGGGAGGAAATAGTAAAGAAGAGAAAGACGAAAGGGAGAAGGGGAGAGAATGTGAGGGAGGTAAGGAAAACGAGAGGGAGAGAGTGAATGAGAAAGAGGAGGAGAGGATAAGGAAGCATGTGAGGGAATAGTAGGAGGAAGAGAGAAGGTTGAAGCAGATTTGTAAAATAATCTAACGTTACCTAAGATCTGAAATTTGTCTATTTCATCTGAGAAATTAATGTTTATCAATAATACTTTTCACTAAACCAGACATGATTGATGGCATGTCCTACACTGAAGAGTTTCTGGCACTGACCAGAACAGAGTTGACTGCTTGTAAAGAGTTTCTGGCACCGACTAAAGCAGAGTTGACTGCTTGTAAAGAGTTTCTGGCACCGACCAGAGCAGAGTTGACTGCTAGTAAAGAGTTTCTGGCACCGAACAGAGCAGAGTTGACTGCTTGTAAAGAGTTTCTGGCACCGACCAGAGCAGAGTTGACTGCTAGTAAAGAGTTTCTGGCACCGACCAGAGCAAAGTTGACTGCTTGTAAAGAGTTTCTGGCACCGAACAGAGCAGAGTTGACTGCTTGTAAAGAGTTTCTGGCACCGACCAGAACAGAGTTGACTGCTTGTAAAGAGTTTCTGGCACAGAACAGAGCAGAGTTGACTGCTTGTAAAGAGTTTCTGGCACCGACCAGAACAGAGTTGACTGCTTGTAAAGAGTTTCTGGCACCGACCAGAACAGAGTTGACTGCTTGTAAAGAGTTTCTGGCACAGAACAGAGCAGAGTTGACTGCTTGTAAAGAGTTTCTGGCACCGACCAGAACAGAGTTGACTGCTTGTAAAGAGTTTCTGGCACCGACCAGAACAGAGTTGACTGCTTGTAAAGAGTTTCTGGCACAGAACAGAACAGAGTTGACTGCTTGTAAAGAGTTTCTGGCACCGACCAGAACAGAGTTGACTGCTAGTAAAGAGTTTCTGGCACCGAACAGAGCAGAGTTGACTGCTTGTAAAGAGTTTCTGGCACCGAACAGAGCAGAGTTGACTGCTGGTAAAGAGTTTCTGGCACCGACCAGAGCAGAGTTGACTGCTAGTAAAGAGTTTCTGGCACCGAACAGAGCAGAGTTGACTGCTTGTAAAGAGTTTCTGGCACCGACCAGAGCAGAGTTGACTGCTTGTAAAGAGTTTCTGGCACCGACCAGAGCAGAGTTGACTGCTAGTAAAGAGTTTCTGGCACAGAACAGAGCAGAGTTGACTGCTTGTAAAGAGTTTCTGGCACCGACCAGAGCAGAGTTCACTGCTTGTAAAGAGTTTCTGGCATCGACCAGAGCAGAGTTGACTGCTGGTAAAGAGTTTCTGGCACCGAACAGAGCAGAGTTGACTGCTTGTAAAGAGTTTCTGGCACCGACCAGAGCAGAGTTGACTGCTTGTAAAGGGTTTCTGGCACCGACCAGAGCAGAGTTGACTGCTTGTAAAGAGTTTCTGGCACCGACCAGAGCAGAGTTGACTGCTGGTAAAGAGTTTCTGGCACCGAACATAGCAGAGTTGACTGCTTGTAAAGAGTTTCTGGCACCGACCAGAGCAGAGTTGACTGCTGGTAAAGAGTTTCTGGCACCGACCAGAGCAGAGTTGACTGCTGGTAAAGAGTTTCTGGCACCGACCAGAGCAGAGTTGACTGCTGGTAAAGAGTTTCTGGCACCGACCAGAGCAGAGTTGACTGCTGGTAAAGAGTTTCTGGCACCGACCAGAGCAGAGTTGACTGCTTGTAAAGAGTTTCTGGCACCGACCAGAGCAGAGTTGACTGCTGGTAAAGAGTTTCTGGCACCGACCAGAGCAGAGTTGACTGCTGGTAAAGAGTTTCTGGCACCGACCAGAGCAGAGTTGACTGCTGGTAAAGAGTTTCTGGCACCGACCAGAGCAGAGTTGACTGCTGGTAAAGAGTTTCTGGCACCGAACAGAGCAGAGTTGACTGCTGGTAAAGAGAGTTTGTACAGTAAGAAATTTTTGTGAACATGCTGCATTGTACATTAAACCCTATTAAGTCCTACTAAGAACACAGTACTGTAGATATCAATATATGTACCATGAGATAGGTCGTAATGTACAAATAACCCGCACATGACAACGTTTCGATCTCACTTGGACCATTTACAAGTTAGTGTGACTTGTAAATGGTCCAAGTTGGACCGAAAGGTCATGAGCTTCGTTCACCTATGTGTGGGTTATTTATGTGCTGTTCCAGTCACCGTATTGTGCCTTTGTTCTTTGTTGGGCCGTAAAAGAATATAGGGTGAACACTACAAGAATGGAAGTATGTTGTAAACATGCAGTTGGCATGTTCGTGGAGAATAAGTAGAGAATTAGTTGGCGAGACGAAAGTCTTGCCTTATTTTGAGTCGATGGTTTTACTGATTTAAATCGCAGCTGCCTCAATGCATCATCGTCTTGTCCAGTCAGTTTCCCCTTTGTAAATTATGCTATTTTTTAGTTCATCAGATGTGACTATTTCTTCCTGTGGATGAGCAAGCTGTGGTGTAAATGAAGGTTTTACAAGCCCACTTGTGTTTTACAAGTATGCTTGTTAGTTACAGGACCTTTGTGTTTATACGTTTGTCTGTGTTTCAGGATCAATGTGTTTTGTTAGGTAAGACACATATGCAACAGTTAGGTATCTTTATTATGAAACGTTTCGCCTACACAGTAGGCTTCTTCAGTCGAGTACAGAAAAGTTGATAGAAGCAGAAGATACTTGAAGACGATGTAATCAGTCCATCACCCTTAAAGTTTTGAGGTGGTCAGTCCCTCAGTCTGGAGAAGAGCATTGTTCCATAGTATGAAACAATATGGAGATGAAGTGACAGGATGGAGCTTATATAGCGCCAGGTAAGTACTCGACTGAAGAAGCCTACTGTGTAGGCGAAACGTTTCATAATAAAGATACCTAACTGTTGCATATGTGTCTTATCTAACAACCTGTCGGTATTTTATACCATTTTAATGTTCAATCTGTCAGACACTGCAACACAAGGGTATCTTGCTACAGACCTGCAATCAACTTCGACAACTTCCACTAGTGAGAGCGGCTGGATTTGAGAGGGACCTGACCTCTCAACATCTGAGTTCTTACCTGGCGCTATATAAGCTCCATCCTGTCACTTCATCTCCATATTGTTTCATACTATGGAACAATGCTCTTCTCCAGACTGAGGGACTGACCACCTCAAAACTTTAAGGGTGATGGACTGATTACATCGTCTTCAAGTATCTTCTGCTTCTATCAACTTTTCTGTACTCGACTGAAGAAGCCTACTGTGTAGGCGAAACGTTTCATAATAAAGATACCTAACTGTTGCATATGTGTCTTACCTAACAACCTGTCGGTATTTTATACCATTTTAATGTTCAATCAATGCGTTTTATAAGCATGCCCGTGTTCCAGAACCCTGGTGTTTACACGTGTGCTTGTGTTTCAGGACCCTTTGTTTACATGTGTGCTTGTGTCTCAGGGCCCTTTGTTTATGCATGTGCTTGTGTTTCAGGGCCTTTGTTTACACGTGTGTTTGTGTTTCAGGGCCCTGATGCTTAAGTTACATGAACTTTCTCCTAAGTACTTTTTGATCCAGTCTGAGCACAGGATTTTTCAGACATCAGATTGATGATGTAACCTCCTGGATGTGCTTCTGACAGTGTCTGACCAGGCCAGGTTTGATTGATGTTATACTCTCTTGATGAGCTTCTGACATGTGATTGACATATTCGATATTCTCATATCATTTTCCTATTTCATTTCTCTTCGTTTCTTCATTACGGTTGAGGTAATTTCTAATTATTTGTGGCTTCGTCTTTTATTGCCCCCCACTCCTCCATATGATGGCAATTTCTTCCATTCCTCCATAGAGAAGCACCTTCCTCCATGCCTCCACAGAGAGGCACCCTCCTCCATGCTTCCATAGGCATCCTTCTCAATGCCTCCACAGAAAAGCACCCTCCTACATGCTTCCATAGAGAGGTACCCTCCTCCATGCCTCCATAGGCATCCTCCTCCATGCACCCACAGACAAACATCTGCCTCCACGCCTCCACAGAGAAGCACCCCCTCCATGCACCCACAGGCAAACATCTGCCTCCACGCCTCCACAGAGAAGCACCCCCTCCATGCCTCCACAGAGAGGCACCCTCCTCCATGCTTCCATAGGCATCCTTCTCAATGCCTCCACAGAAAAGCACCCTCCTACATGCCTCCATAGAGAGGTACCCTCCTCCATGCCTCCATAGGCATCCTCCTCCATGCACCCACAGACAAACATCTGCCTCCACGCCTCCACAGAGAAGCACCCCCTCCATGCACCCACAGACAAACATCTGCCTCCACGCCTCCACAGAGAAGCACCCCCTCCATGCCTCCACAGAGAGGCACCCTCCTCCATGCTTCCATAGGCATCCTTCTCAATGCCTCCACAGAAAAGCACCCTCCTACATGCCTCCATAGAGAGGTACCCTCCTCCATGCCTCCATAGGCATCCTCCTCCATGCACCCACAGACAAACATCTGCCTCCACGCCTCCACAGAGAAGCACCCCCTCCATGCACCCACAGACAAACATCTGCCTCCACGCCTCCACAGAGAAGCACCCCCTCCATGCCTCCACAGAGAAGCACCCTCCTCCATGCCTCCACAGAGAAACACCCCTCCATGCCTCCACAGAGAAGCACCCTCCTCCATGCCTCCACAGAGAAACACCCCTCCATGCCTCCACAGAGAAGCACCCCCTCCATGCCTCCACAGAGAAGCACCCCCTCCATGCCTCCACAGAGAAGCACCCCCTCCATGCCTCCACAGAGAAGCACCCTCCTCCATGCCTCCACAGAGAAACACGCCTCCACAGAGAAGCACCTCCTCCATGCCTCCACAGAGAAGCACCCCCTCCATGCCTCCACAGAGAAGCACCCCCTCCATGCCTCCACAGAGAAGCACCCCCTCCATGCCTCCACAGAGAAGCACCTCCTCCATGCCTCCACAGAGAAGCACCCCCTCCATGCCTCCACAGAGAAGCACCCTCCTCCATGCCTCCACAGAGAAACACCCCTCCATGCCTCCACAGAGAAGCACTCTCCTCCATGCCTCCACAGAGAAGCACTCTCCTCCATGCCTCCACAGAGAAGCACTCTCCTCCATGCCTCCACAGAGAAGCACCTCCTCCATGCCTCCACAGAGAAGCACCCCCTCCATGCCTCCACAGAGAAGCACCCCCTCCATGCCTCCACAGAGAAGCACTCTCCTCCATGCCTCCACAGAGAAGCACTCTCCTCCATGCCTCCACAGAGAAGCACTCTCCTCCATGCCTCCACAGAGAAGCACCTCCTCCATGCCTCCACAGAGAAGCACCTCCTCCATGCCTCCACAGAGAAGCACCCCCTCCATGCCTCCACAGAGAAGCACTCTCCTCCATGCCTCCACAGAGAAGCACTCTCCTCCATGCCTCCACAGAGAAGCACCTCCTCCATGCCTCCACAGAGAAGCACCTCCTCCATGCCTCCACAGAGAAGCACTCTCCTCCATGCCTCCACAGAGAAGCACTCTCCTCCATGCCTCCACAGAGAAGCACTCTCCTCCATGCCTCCACAGAGAAGCACCTCCTCCATGCCTCCACAGAGAAGCACTCTCCTCCATGCCTCCACAGAGAAGCACCTCCTCCATGCCTCCACAGAGAAGCACCTCCTCCATGCCTCCACAGAGAAGCACCTCCTCCATGCCTCCACAGAGAAGCACTCTCCTCCATGCCTCCACAGAGAAGCACTCTCCTCCATGCCTCCACAGAGAAGCACCTCCTCCATGCCTCCACAGAGAAGCACTCTCCTCCATGCCTCCACAGAGAAGCACTCTCCTCCATGCCTCCACAGAGAAGCACTCTCCTCCATGCCTCCACAGAGAAGCACTCTCCTCCATGCCTCCACAGAGAAGCACTCTCCTCCATGCCTCCACAGAGAAGCACCTCCTCCATGCCTCCACAGAGAAGCACTCTCCTCCATGCCTCCACAGAGAAGCACTCTCCTCCATGCCTCCACAGAGAAGCACTCTCCTCCATGCCTCCACAGAGAAGCACCTCCTCCATGCCTCCACAGAGAAGCACCCCCTCCATGCCTCCACAGAGAAGCACTCTCCTCCATGCCTCCACAGAGAAGCACCTCCTCCATGCCTCCACAGAGAAGCGCTCTCCTCCATGCCTCCACAGAGAAGCACCTCCTCCATGCCTCCACAGAGAAGCACTCTCCTCCATGCCTCCACAGAGAAGCACTCTCCTCCATGCCTCCACAGAGAAGCACCTCCTCCATGCCTCCACAGAGAAGCACCTCCTCCATGCCTCCACAGAGAAGCACTCTCCTCCATGCCTCCACAGAGAAGCACTCTCCTCCATGCCTCCACAGAGAAGCACCCCCTCCATGCCTCCACAGAGAAGCACTCTCCTCCATGCCTCCACAGAGAAGCACTCTCCTCCATGCCTCCACAGAGAGGCACTCTCCTCCATGCCTCCACAGAGAGGCACTCTCCTCCATGCCTCCACAGAGAGGTACTCGGTGTAATATTCTTGTCACAGCTAAGCTAACATTGACCATGTCAGAATCGTCAATTAAAATTTCTGGAGCACTAAATTGAATTTAAAATTCTAATTTAAACTGGACAGAGTTGAGTTTTTAGATTTAAATGATCCTAACGACAATTCATAATGCACTCTGATCGATTTAAAGCAATATCCTCATATTACCTTATCTAACATTATTGATTACTGTACCTATGTATTACTCCCACCTTTATATATATATATATATATATATATATATATATATATATATATATATATATATATATATATGCAAAAAACCACTGTGAAAGAGTAGTGAAATTCCAAGCGCTTTCGTGACTACTCACATTGTCAAGGATAGTTCCTTGACAATGTGAGTAGTCACGAAAGCGCTTGGAATTTCATTACTCTTTCACAGTGGTTGTTTTGCATAATTTAAAATCACCTGTTTACTGTGATCTTATTGCATATATATATATATATATATATATATATATATATATATATATATATATATATATATATATATATATATATATATATATATATATATACATGCAATAAGAGAACTGTAAACAGGTGATACCACAATATGCAGAACAACCTTTGTGAAAAAATAGCGAAATTCCAAGCGATTTCGTGATTTCTCACATTATCAAGGGACTATAAAAATAAAAGATTAACGGGAAGGCATACAAGGATGAGACTACACCTCGCTGCCACCCCACAACAACACCTGAATTTTTATGATGGAAGAACTTAAGGTACATTAGACAAATTTTGGGTAGAATATAGTCTGTGTTTCACGGATCACTGACTACCTACCTACTTTGCTAGTCATGGCATTATGCCGCACCTCCCCTTCACACGTACCAAAACACAAACACATACCATTAAAGATTATAATATATATATTTGCACACTTACTGAGGTTTTAATACTTGTTGCTGCGTCCTTTACGCTTAATTACGTCCCTCAGCAGTGTAGGAAGAGTCTCTCAAATTCTTGAGCGTCTGGGGAGGTATATTATTCCATGCCTCATGTAGAGCAGCCTCCAGCCGCAGGATGGAGCTGATATCCTTGCCCAGTAAACTTCGTTTCACTATTTTCCAGAAGTTCTCAGTAGGGTTTAGGTCTGGGGAATTACCTGGCCAGTCATTAAAGAACCTCACTTCACAGTCCTTAAGCCACTGAACTTCAGACTTGGTGGTATGACACGGTGCACCGTCCTTCATAAACACCGTAGCCCCACAATAACTCCGGATAATTATACTGGTTCATATACTGGTTTTTGTGAAGCACAATGAGTTCACCAACACTGTGAGCACTGAAACACCCCCAAACCATGAGCAAGTCTGGGTTTTTGGTGGTCCCACAGGTGTAGCGTGGATCTAGCGGGTCACTATCTCTGGGCCGGTTCATGTCCCCCACGGTTACAGGTGACAGTGAAGGTTGCTTCATCACTCCAAAGTACTTCACACCACTGTTGAGGATTCCAGTGAAGATATTTCTTTGCGTAATCCAGGCTAAGTTTCTTCTGTGGCTTGGAGAGGGTCGGTTTCTTAACCTGGCGGTGACTACTGTAGCCCAGTTCTGACACACGTCTGTTAACAGTTCTTACAGACACCTGAGAAAAGATGTCGGTTCTTGTCTTTCAGTTCTCTAGCAGTTATCTTAGGTGTACTCTCTAACTGCTTCTTTAACTCAGATGTCTTCTTCGAGGGGCCAGGCCGAGGTTTGGCAGACGGTAACTCAACACCGCCCCCAGCCTTGAAACACTGCACCCAGTCCTTCACTGAACGCTCACACACACCAACATTCTCCACTATTTCTTTTGTCTGGTGCCCAGCTTTGTGAAGCCCTATGGTTTGAACTATAGTTTCAGGTGTTAAAGACTTCCTTTTACCCATAATCAAACATGTATAGCCCCAAAACCGAAGGGAACACCGGGCAAAAGATGGGGTGGATGAGAGACAAAAGTGCAACACTTCCTTTCACCAGGGCAGCCACGTGAGCACATTGAGGAGTCACTGTGGAGTGTGGCGGCAGGCCGTGACGCCGTGGTAATGGCTTCTACCCGGCATAATGCACAGAGGAAAAAAGACCCCCCTATATGGTAGGCCTTTAATTTTCGTCACGTCATTATGCCGGGGAGCTCACTCTGCACAATGCCGTGACTAGCACTGTACATCATCATAAAAAGTCAGGTGTTGTTTTGGGGTGGCAGCGAGGTGTAGTCTCATCCTTATATGCTTTCCTGTTAATCTTTTATTTTTATAGTTATTTGATAATGTGAGAAGTCACGAAAGCGCATGGAATTTCCTTATTTTACAAAGTGGTTGTTCTGTGTGTGTGTATATATATATATATATATATATATATATATATATATATATATATATATATATATATATATATATATATATATATATATACATACATATATCACACACGATCCAGATGTACCCCTATTTAACCATTTGAAGTCAAGTTTTTAGGCGTTTTGCATTGTTACAGTCATTGTTCTTTATGGTCTTGTGCTACCATCCACAGGATGTATATGGTTCGTACAGTAAACTAGCCACTACCATCCACAGGATGTATATGGTTCGTACAGTAAACTAGCCACTACCATCCACAGGACAGATATGAGGTGCACAATAACAAGCCGATCAACTTTAGAGAATGTATTTCATTTCTAAATCAATATAGTTTCTCTAGGAGCAACTTTCGCAATATTTTTGTAAAAGGAGAATAATAATTATTTTCACTAATTACCAAGTTCGTTTTTTTTATTAGTGGTGAAATATTGTGAAGGGTAGAAGTCACCATACTGTGTCTGGAGCACTATTGTGGACGCTACTCCATTATAGTAACAATCAGACCCTTGAGCCCAGCACGGGTAAGTCAGTGGTCGTCGATACAGTGGTCCACTACAGGTCCAATGGCCACCCCTCCTGACAAGAGGTCATTAAACACCATCGTTTTGCTCAAGGACCTTGTTGTCTTTACAGGTGCGTCTAACACACAACTCAGAGGATGAGGACAAGGAACAGGAGAGGTGTGGAGGAGGAGGAGGAGGAGGAGGAGGAGGAACATATGAAGTGTGCAGGAAGAGGAGGGTAGAATAGAGGAGGCAGTGGAGATCTTCAATAAGTCAGAGCTGACATACACCACGATCAATGTCAGGAGGGGTAGGAGGTGGGCAGGAGAGGCCAGGGGGAGATAGGAGTGGGTAAGGGGAGGATCTGTTGATGCTGGAGAGGGGGAAGAGTGGAAAATCATACCTACTGTCAGGGAGAAGGGGGGGGTGGGAGGGGAGAGAAGGGGGAGATGAAAGTGAGGAGGATGAGGTGGGAGGAAGATCGCGGGGGAGGGGGGGGGAATAAAATGAGGAGTAAAGTGGTGAAAAAGACTGGTGGAAAATAAGATAAGGGAGAGAGTAGAAAGGTGAGGTGAAGCAGGAGTTGAGAGAGAAGCTTGTCTCTGCCACTAACACAAAACTTCTTCTTAACCAGCATCTCACAATTATAAACGGAAAATCTCCCTTTTATTCGTAAGTTTAGCCATTTCGTAAAACAAGAAGTGAAGAATGAGTCTCTCCTTACTGAATAAAGACACCTTGTACGAGTATATTTAAGATCTTCACCACAAATAATGAAATTATAACAAATTTGAGGTTATCCCATGATAACAAGTTTCTCCATCTGTTTGGTAAATGTAAGTTAACTCACAAGTGATAATTATCCGAAGTCCAACAATTGACTAAACTTGTAAACGGTACATCACACGAAACTCTCAAAACTCGCATAAATATCAAGGAGTTTAGTATAATAGATCACGACCTCAAGCCCACTGTCCATGTATGTGCAGGTACCATTAATTAAATTAAACAGTAAGTTCACAGTACATTATGCCGACAACAGTAAGTCTACTCAGTTCTAGTACAGGCAGTCAAAAAAAAATTGTGAAAATAATAAATTACTTACTAATTAGTCCACAAAAGCCAAAAAGGAGACGTGTTTACATGCGTGTGGTGTTACAAGTATACTGCAAAAACATAACACAAACACACAACACTGTAGAGGCAACCAAAGCTCCAGAAAACAAGGTGACCACACTGGACATAAGCTGGGGATACAAGACAATGCTCAGAAATGCTAAATAGAGAGAAAGAGAGAGGAAGAGGGATGGGAGTGTCATCTTAGTGTTTAACATTTAAAATGTGCTTCTCCTGCCTCCTCTTCCTATTCCTCTGAAGATGTGTATGTAAGCACATGAAAGCGCCTCTCAGGTTTTATTTCCTATTTTCACTATGGTGTGTGTATGTGTGTGTGTGTGTGTGTGTGTGTGTGTGTGTGTGTGTGTGTGTGTGTGTGTGTGTGTGTGTGTGTGTGTGTGTGTGTGTGTGTGTGTGTGGTGTGTGTGTGTGTGTGTGTTCTTACCTGGTCAATGACAACTCCAACTGACCTCTGAGAGAGTGTAGGAGAGTTAGAATGGGAGAAGCTACCGAAGTTAAACCTCCACCTACACTAGTATAGACAGTGTAAGACAGAAGCAACACTTTCCTACAGGTCACTCAGTGTTACAGATTAATATCTAACTTATCACGCCATGGCTTGCGAAAAATCGCAACAAGGTGACTGCAACAACTCACTGAGCGGATGAGATTGAAACCCATGGCAAGATCAATGCTGATCTGGTAGATATAGGAGTAATATACAATGGGTTCCAGTTTTGTTGGTACCGTGAGCTATCATGCAGCATGGGTTATTACAAGGGAAGGCCTAGCTATTATCATCAGAACACAGACACTGGCACTGGCACCTTACTCGGCACCCCAACACTAGAATCAATCATTAAACGCTAAATAACTAAATACCAAATACTGAACAGATGGATGTCACAAAGAGTGAAGGTAAGAAGAAAAGGTGATGTAGTAAGAAGTGTTGTGGAAAAGAAGATAGAGAGATTAGAAGAAATCGGAAAAATGACGAAACTAAGAATACCAGGACAGGAGTAGGAAAAAAAATGTCTGGGAAGCCCAAAACCCGTAGGGGGTCATAAAGCAGAGTAGACCCATTCCCCTGTAATAAGAACCCTTCGCCAGGGTTCAAGCATCCCCCATTCCGTTTTAGACTTAGAGAAAAGGAGGGACCATTCTCGCACCAAGAATAATAAACGTCAAGATTTAAACGTTTCCTGTTTTTTAACCCTCTGGCCCCCCTCCCTCCCTCCCCCCAACCTCGACTTCCTCGATGCCAGACGTGTTTTTATAATTTTGTTATTTGCGGTTAAAATTACATATCTGCAGTTTTTTTTTGGGTAGCCTAACCCAACCTTGTCAAGTTTAACCCAACCCAACCCAACGTAATCTGACCCACCCTAACCCAACCTAACGTAATCTGACCCACCCTAACCCAACCTAACATAACCTGATCCACCCTAACCCAACCTAACGTAATCTGACCCACCCTAACCCAACCTAACGTAATCTGACCCACCCTAACCCAACCTAACGTAATCTGACATACCCTAACCCAACCTAACGTAATTTGGCCCACCCTAACCCAACCTAACGTAATCTGACCCACCCTAACCCAACCTAACGTAATTTGGCCCACCCTAACCCAACCTAACGTAATCTGACCCACCCTAACCCAACCTAACGTAATTTGGCCCACCCTAACCCAACCTAACGTAATCTGACCCACCCTAACCCAACCTAACGTAATCTGACCCACCCTAACCCAACCTAACCTGACCCACCCTAACCCAACCTAACGTAATCTGACCCACCCTAACCCAACCTAACGTAATCTGACCCACCCTAACCCAACCTAACGTAATCTGACCCACCCTAACCAAACCTAACGTAATCTGACCCACCATAACCCAACCTAACGTAATCTGACCCACCATAACCCAACCTAACGTAATCTGACCCACTCTAACCCAACCTAACGTAATCTGACCCACCCTAACCCAACCTAACGTAACCTGACCCACCCTAACCCAACCTAACGTAATCTGACCCACCCTAACCCAACCTAACGTAATCTGACCCACCCTAACCCAACCTAACGTAATCTGGCCCACCCTAACCCAACCTAACGTAATCTGATCCACCCTAACCCAACCTAACGTAATCTGACCCACCCTAACCCAACCTAACGTAACCTGACCCACCCTAACCCAACCTAACGTAATCTGACCCACCCTAACCCAACCTAACGTAATCTGACCCACCCTAACCCAACCTAACGTAATCTGACCCACCCTAACCCAACCTAACGTAATCTGACCCACCCTAACCCAACCTAACGTAACCTGACCCACCCTAACCCAACCTAACGTAATCTGACCCACCCTAACCCAACCTAACGTAATCTGACCCACCCTAACCCAACCTAACGTAATCTGACCCACCCTAACCCAACCTAACGTAATCTGACCCACCCTAACCCAACTTAACGTAATCTGACCCACCCTAACCCAACCTAACGTAATCTGACCCACCCTAACCCAACCTAACGTAATCTGACCCACCCTAACCCAACCTAACGTAATCTGACCCACCCTAACCCAACTTAACGTAATCTGACCCACCCTAACCCAACCTAACGTAATCTGACCCACCCTAACCCAACCTAACGTAATCTGACCCACCCTAACCCAACCTAACGTAATCTGACCCACCCTAACCCAACCTAACGTAATCTGACCCACCCTAACCCAACCTAACGTAATCTGACCCACCCTAACCCAACCTAACGTAATCTGACCCACCCTAACCCAACCTAACGTAATCTGACCCACCCTAACCCAACCTAACGTAATCTGACCCACCATAACCCAACCTAACGTAATCTGACCCACCATAACCCAACCTAACGTAATGTGACCCACCATAACCCAACCTAACGTAATCTGACCCACCCTAACCCAACCTAACGTAATCTGACCCACCATAACCCAACCTAACGTAATCTGACCCACCATAACCCAACCTAACGTAATCTGACCCACCATAACCCAACCTAACGTAATCTGACCCACCCTAACCCAACCTAACGTAATCTGACCCACCCTAACCCAACCTAACGTAATCTGACCCACCATAACCCAACCTAACGTAATCTGACCCACCCTAACCCAACCTAACGTAATCTGACCCACCCTAACCCAACCTAACGTAATCTGACCCACCCTAACCCAACCTAACGTAATCTGACCCACCATAACCCAACCTAACGTAATCTGACCCACCATAACCCAACCTAACGTAATCTGACCCACCATAACCCAACCTAACGTAATCTGACCCACCCTAACCCAACCTAACGTAATCTGACCCACCATAACCCAACCTAACGTAATCTGACCCACCATAACCCAACCTAACGTAATCTGACCCACCATAACCCAACCCATCATGAACGAACTTAACCTAACTTAAGATAAAGAAAATACTATATCCTTAAAACCTAACGATGAGCATTTAACACATAATGTTTTCAAATTAGAGAGAGAGAGAGAGAGAGAGAGAGAGAGAGAGAGAGAGAGAGAGAGAGAGAGAGAGAGAGAGAGAGAGAGAGAGAGTGAAGAGACTGTTATCCACTTATCCATGTGAGCGAGTACCACCCAACTCACAGTGTTTTGATCATTGGCAGATACGCCAGAGTGGAGCTGGCCAGGAAGGGTGGCAGAGGAAGGAAGGTGGAAGGGTGGCAGAGGAAGGGAGGAGGAAGGGCGGCAGAGGAAGGGAGGTGGAAGGGTGGCAGAGGAAGGA
Source organism: Cherax quadricarinatus (assembly GCF_038502225.1). Classification (NCBI taxonomy): domain Eukaryota; kingdom Metazoa; phylum Arthropoda; class Malacostraca; order Decapoda; family Parastacidae; genus Cherax; species Cherax quadricarinatus. Next base: position 16,644,002 of record NC_091337.1, on the reverse strand, counting down.
AGGAGAAAGGGTGGGAGAGGAAGGGAAAAGGAAGGGTGGCGGAGGAAGGGTGGAGGAAGGGTAGTGGAGGAAGGGAGGAGGAAGAGAACGAGGACGTGAGGGGTGCAAGAGGAAAATGGAAGACATGTGAGAGAGGAAGGCGAAATATGGGAGATAAAGGGGAGAAGGAAGGAAAAAGTTGCAAGTACAGGAGTGAAGAAAGATTTGGAAAGGCACGAGAGGAAGTTATTGATGTTCTTTTGTTTTATCGATACACTAAAACCTGTAGCTCATTCAACACCTTAAACCAATAACCCAACGCAGCTCATTCAACACCTTAAACCAATAACCCAACGCTATATAAGAAATTCACACCATCAACACCAACATACTACCGTGGTGACCAAGCCACACCTTACATAAATCAATATCACGAGGCCAGTATAACCATTCAAAATCGATTTTACACAATTTGTAATCCATATCCACAAATCGTTCCATACTATCAGCCAGCAGTGTGAGTAAATTTAGACAAATATAGAATTTATTTTTTAATATTTAAGCCAAAGGAAGGTACCAGCTGCCTTTCTTGTATCTTCATGGGTAAGTTTTACCTTCCTTCATTTCTGTGAGACTTTCTCTCTACGTTTTCAGGAACTTTAAAACTTTCTACCCACACCTTGAATCTTTAAATTTTTTTTACAAATACCTTAAACCTATAAAGCTTTGTACCCACACTTGAACCTTTAAAACTTTTTTGCAAACCCCTTAAACCTATAAAACTTTGTACCCACACTTGAACCTTTAAAACTATTTTACAAACCCCTTAAACCTATAAAACTTTGTACCCACACTTGAACCTTTAAAACTTTTTTACAAACACCTTAAACCTATAAAACTTTGTACCCACACCTTGAATCTTTAAAACTTTTTAACAAACACCTTAAATCTATAAAACTTTGTACCTACACCTTGAATCTTTAAAAATAATACGATAATTTCAATCTTAGAATGTGAAACCTTGTTAAAAACTTTTCTCCAATCGCTTGACCTTAGAACCTTAAAAACTTCTAAGACTATTTCTCTGCTTAAACCTTACAGAAAGCCGTCCTAAGTCCTTCCCTTCCCCAAGTCCCTTCATTTCCCAAGTTCTTTCATCCCCCAAGCATTTTCATTCTCAAGTTCCTTCATTTCTTGGCTGAAGGAAGACCAGAGAGCCTAAACTTACATGAGAGAAGAAAAAGTTTTAGAGCCTTGTCACAAAGCTCCGCTCTGTATGACGCTTAAGTTATGCTGTTATAATTATCAGTAGTCGTAGTAACAGCAATAATAATAATAATAATAATAATAATAATAATAATAATAATAATAATAATAATAATAATAATAGAAATTATTAAAAACACGATAGATAGTCCCTGTCAAAGCTCTACACAGAACAAAATACGACTTGACAAAGCTCTACACAGAACAAAATACGACTTGACAAAGCTCTACACAGAACAAAATACGACTTGACAAAGCTCTACACAGAACAAAATACGACTTGACAAAGCTCTACACAGAGCGAAACGTTGTCGCAATGAAAGCTTATTCTGCATGTTACTTTTACTTCAGAATACACTGACAGCAGTGTAGTCACACGAACCACAAGATGCTATAACCGTGAGATGGCTGCAGCAGCTGTATCAGGCATGATCAAGGACAGCTGTGCCAAACATGATCAAGGACAGCTGTGCCAAACGTGATCAAGGACAGCTGTGCCAAACGTGATCAAGGACAACTGTGTCAAACGTTATCTGTAGCAAAAATAAACCTTATCACAACCATTGATGCCAGGTGAGAGTCGTGGTTCGATTTATTTTACCTAATTTGTGTTAGCTAATGGAGGGCCAGGGGGTTTAAAGCCTATCGACTACACGAGGGTTATTAAGGCTTCACGTCACCTGTTCACCACTAGTCAAGGATGCTCTTAAATCTCTAAAATTGGGGCTTTAAGTGTACTCTTAGTGTATTTACACTGCTGGAGACGTGATGTAAACATCTCCCGTCATCGAGATGGGATGCTGTGAGCACATCCTCCCTCCATCCCATAATTTAACCCCCCCATTCTCATCATCATCCCGGGATAAAAGTCCTCCTGGAGCAGGTTAAAATTCTTTCGTTTCGGCAGACTGATTAATTAGTCTTCGGGGTTGACAAGAGGAAAAGATGAGAAAAAAATAAAAACGATGAAACACACACACACACATACACACACACACACACACACACACACACACACACACACACACACACACACTCACTCACACTCACACACACTCACACACACTCACACACACACACACACACACACACACACACACACACACACACACACACACACACAAAGTCCATACTGTTCCAAACATCTTGGCTGTCTAGACACGTGTTCCATATTGAATCAAGGTTGCCTCTTGAAAACATATACCTTTTGTTCATGTAGTATATTTCGTATTAAATTTATACAGTCAACTCTCTTACAAAGCTTCTTTATGTATAGTAACCTATTTTACAAAGCCCCTCTATACATAGTCAGCTCTGTTATAAATCTCTTCTATATACAGCTCTTATAAAGCTCGTTCATACCCGTCTAACAAGATTTTTTGCAAATGCGATTGTAAAAAAAGTGGATCCGGAACTGACTAGTACTTGAATAGGCGTTCCTAGTACCTCCTATTCTTCACAGTACTTGCTCTTCTTCCTAGTACATGTAGATAAGTACGTTTATGGAGCAACTTGCAATATGAACAGACTGACTGATGTTGTAGTTGCAGTTTGGGAGACAGATGATGATCAAACCAAATGCAAAGTATGTGACCAGCACTATGGTCACTATCTTGAACACTATGTGACCAGCACTATGGTCACTGTCTTGAACACTATGTGACCAGCACTATGGTCACTATCTTGAACACTATGTGACCAGCACTATGGTCACTATCTTGAACACTATGTGACCAGCACTATGGTCACTATCTTGAACACTATGTGACCAGCACTATGGTCACTATCTTGAACACTATGTGACCAGCACTATGGTCACTATCTTGAACACTATGTGACCAGCACTATGGTCACTATCTTGAACACTATGTGACCAGCACTATGGTCACTATCTTGAACACTATGTGACCAGCACTATGGTCACTATCTTGAACACTATGTGACCATCACTATGGTCACTATCTTGAACTCTATGTGACCAGCACTATGATCAATATCTTAAACACTATGTGACCAGCACTATGGTCACTATCTTGAACACTATGTGACTAGCACTATGGTTACTATCTTGAACACTATGTGACCAGCACTATGGTCACTATCTTGAAAACTATGTGACCAGCACTATGGTCATTATCTTGAACACTATGTGACCATCACTATGGTCACTATCTTGAGCACTATGTGACCAGCACTATGATCACTATCTTGAACACTATGTGACCAGCACTATGGTCACTAACTTGAACACTGTGACCAGCACCATGATCACTAACTTAAACACTATGTGACCAGCACTATGGTCACTATCTTGAACACTATGTGACCATCACTACGGTCACTATCTTGAACACAGTGACCAGCACTATGGTCACTATCTTAAACACTATGTGACCAGCACTATGGTCACTATCTTGAGCACTATGTGACCAGCACTATGGTCACTATCTTGAGCACTATGTGACCAGCACTATGGTCACTATCTTGAACACTATGTGACCAGCACTATGGTCACTATCTTGAAAACTATGTGACCAGCACTATGGTCACTATCTTGAACACTATGTGACCAGCACTATGGTCACTATCTTGAACACAATGTGACCAGCACTATGGTCACTATCTTGAACACTATGTGACCAGCACTATGGTCACTATCTTGAACACTATGTGACCAGCACTATGGTCACTATCTTGAACACTATGTGACCAGCACTATGGTCACTATCTTGAACACAATGTGATCAGCACTGTGGTCATTATTTTGAACACTATATGAGCAGCCCTATGGTCATTATCTTGAACACTATGTGACCAGCACTATGATCACTATTTTGAAAACTATGTGACCAGCACTATGGTCACTATTTTGAACAGTATGTGCCCAGCACTATGGTCATTATCTTGAACACTATGTGACCATCACTATGGTCGCTATCTTGAACACTATGTGACCAGCACTATGGTCACTATCTTGAACAGTATGTGCCCAGCACTATGGTCATTATCTTGAACACTATGTGACCATCACTATGGTCGCTATCTTGAACACTATGTGCTTAATTGTCCACTTACTGAGGAATATAGAGATAGTATAATAACCTGTGTGTCATGTCAAGATATCCTATTAATGAAAATAAGATACCATGTACATTAAGCAAGTTTCCTAGATTTGCTTGCAACAGATAAGTGAACTGTAGATATAAATCCAGATGTACACCTGCTAACTCTTTGGTTGCCTAGTTCCTAGGCCTTTTGTATATCCATATGTTCTTGCGCTGCCGTCTACAGGATGGATATGTTCTTGCGCTGCCCTCCACAGGATGGATATGTTCTTGCTCTGCCGTCTACAGGATGGATATGTTCTTGCGCTGCCGTCCACAGGATGGATATGTTCTTGCGCTGCCGTCTACAGGATGGATATGTTCTTGCGCTGCCCTCCACAGGATGGATATGTTCTTGCTCTGCCGTCTACAGGATGGATATGTTCTTGCGCTGCCCTCCACAGGATGGATATGTTCTTGCGCTGCCCTCCACAGGATGGATATGTTCTTGCGCTGCCCTCCACAGGATGGATATGTTCTTGCGCTGCCCTCCACAGGATGGATATGTTCTTGCGCTGCCCTCCACAGGATGGATATGTTCTTGCGCTGCCCTCCACAGGATGGATATGTTCTTGCGCTGCCGTCCACAGGATGGATATGTTCTTGCGCTGCCCTCCACAGGATGGATATGTTCTTGCTCTGCCGTCTACAGGATGGATATGTTCTTGCGCTGCCGTCCACAGGATGGATATGTTCTTGCGCTGCCCTCCACAGGATGGATATGTTCTTGCGCTGCCCTCCACAGGATGGATATGTTCTTGCGCTGCCCTCCACAGGATGGATATGTTCTTGCGCTGCCCTCCACAGGATGGATATGTTCTTGCGCTGCCCTCCACAGGATGGATATGTTCTTGCGCTGCCGTCCACAGGATGGATATGTTCTTGCGCTGCCCTCCACAGGATGGATATGTTCTTGCGCTGCCCTCCACAGGATGGATATAAGGTACACAATAAACTAGCCACGTCGATGGCAAAATCTAAAAATCTAATTGTGTCTGTTATTCCTCCTTGCACCTGCTATTCTTCCTAGTACCTTCTATTCTTCCTAGTACCTGTTTTTTCTTCCTAGCCCCTGCTATTCTTCCTAGTACCTGCTATTTTTCCTAGTACCTGCAATTTTTCCTAGAAGCTGCTGTACTTCCTAGTACTTCCCATTCTTCCTAGTACCTCCAATTCTTCCCAGTGCCTCCCATTCCTTCCCAGTACCTCCCATTCTTTCTAGTACCTCCCGTTCTTCCCAGTACCTCCCATTCCTTCCTAGTACCTCCCATTCCTTCCTAGTACCTCACATTCTTCCTAGTGCCTCCTGTTCTTCCCAGTACCTCCCATTCCTTCCTAGTACCTCCCATTCTTCCTAGTACCTCCCGTTCTTCCCAGTACCTCCCATTCCTTCCTAGTACCTCCCATTCTTCCTAGTACCTCCCGTTCTTCCCAGTGCCTCCCATTCCTTCCTAGTACCTCCCATTCTTCCTAGTGCCTCCCGTTCTTCCCAGTACCTCCCATTCCTTCCTAGTACCTCCCATTCTTCCTAGTACCTCCCGTTCTTCCCAGTACCTCCCATTCCTTCCTAGTACCTCCCATTCTTCCTAGTACCTCCCGTTCTTCCCAGTGCCTCCCATTCCTTCCTAGTACCTCCCATTCCTTCCTTGTACCTCCCATTCCTTCCTAGTACCTCACATTCTTTCTAGTACCTCACATTCTTCCTAGTACCTCCTATTCAATTTCCGACTCTCTTTTTCACTTTCAACCCCCGTTCTCCACCTCAGAGTACAGACTAGCTTGATAAGAGAGCTTTCCGCACATGGTTTCAAGGCTGGGTACGACAGAAGTTGCTCTCCACCCTTGATTTTAAGGAATCGGATCTAAAAGAAAGGAACTGAGATGGCAACTGACTGACCAGAGACCCCCACGGCCTGGTCTTAGACCGAAGGGCGTCAGAGAGGCCAAAAATCTCCTTTGTATATTGCGAAGGGGAGGTGAGGGGAAGGAAGGAGAATAATATTCAAATACTCCGAGGGGAAAGAGAGAGAGAGGAGTAGTGAGGGGAGACGGGAAAATTTAACACAGTTAAGATAGACCCCTTGGCCCGATACTGACCCAGTGGACCGATACCAGAGACAAGAGCCCAGTGGACCGATACCAGGGAGAGAAGTACCAGTGGACCCATACTAGATAGCAGTATCAGTACTAGACACAGCGGTACGACTGGACCAGTTCTAGACACAGCAGTACCACTAGACCAGTACTAGACACAACAGTACCACTGAACCAACACTTGACACAGCAGTACCAATGGAAAAATACTAAACACAGCAGCAGCATCACCGGACCAATACTAGATAGCAGTATCAATACTAGACACAGCAGCACCACTGGACCAATACTAGACACAGCAGTACCATTGGAAAAAATACTAGACACAGCAGCACCACTGGACCAATACTAGACTCAGCAGTACCACTGGACCAATACTAGACGCAACAGTACCTCTGAACCAATACTAGACACAGCAGTACCACTGGAAAAATACTAGACACAGCAGCACCACTGGACCCATACTAGGCACAGCAGTACCACTGGACCCATACTAGACATAGCAGTACCACTGGACCAGTACTAGACACAGCAGTACCACTGAACCAATACTCCACACAGAAGTACCACTGGACCCATACTAGACATGGCAGTACCACTGAACCAATACTACACACAGTAGTACCAGTGGACCAGTACTAGACTCAACAGTACCACTGGACCCATAGTAGACATAACAGTACCACTGGACCAATACTAGACACAGCAGTACCACTGGACCCATAGTAGACATAACAGTACCACTGGACCAATACTAGACACAGCAGTACCACTGGACCAATACTAGACACAGCAGTACCACTGGACTAATACTAGATACAGCAGTGCCACTGGACCAATACTAGACACAGCAGTACCACTGGACCAATACTAGACACAGCAGTACCACTAGACCAATACTAGACACAGCAGTACCACTGGACCCATAGTAGACATAACAGTACCACTGGACCAATACTAGACACAGCAGTACCACTGGACCAATACTAGACACAGCAGTACCACTGGACTAATACTAGATACAGCAGTGCCACTGGACCAATACTAGACACAGCAGTACCACTGGACCAATACTAGACACAGCAGTACCACTAGACCAATACTAGACACAGCAGTACCACTAGACCAATACTAGACACAGCAGTACCACTAGACCAATACTAGACAGAGCAATACCAATAAGAAAAATAACATAGGTAAAAATTATCATAAACAGAAATAAGATCAAAATCACAACAACAATAATAATAATAATAATAATAATAATAATAATAATAATAATAATAATAATAATAATAAATAATAATAATAATCCATCAAATAATCAGCTGATAAAATCATCATCAACTATTGATGTCCAGCTGATTCTCAGAAATTAATTGGATTCTCTGACCCGCCGCCCAGTTCAAAAAAAAAAAAAATCCCTCTCCTTACCCAGATGACAGATTATGGCAAAAATTCTTCCTCAAAAAGGCACTGGGGAGGGGGGGAAGCAGGGGGAGGGGGGGAAGCAGGGGGAGGGGGTCGTCTGGGCAGATTTTGGATCATTATCAAGTTTCGAGACAAAAAAGGTGACTGGAATTTGCGGGAAGGTTTGACACCATCAGCGAGGGTTAATGTGGGAGGTAGTCAGGAGGTGCTGACTCGCTGTTTGTTGAGTTGTACTTGGTGGGATTTGTTGATTGGTTGTGTGGTGGGTAAGATTTGTTGATCGGCTGTATGGTGGTAGGATTTGGTGACTTGTTGTTTGGGTAGGATCTGCTGATTGGTTGTGTGGTGGGGTAGGATTTGTTGATTGGTTGTGTGGTTGGTAGATTTTGTTGATTGATTGTGTGGTGGGGTAGGATTAGTTGATTGGTTTGTGTGGTGGGGTAGGATTTGATGATTGGTTGTGTGGTGAGTAGGATTTGTTGATTGGTTGTGATATGGGGGTAGGATTTGTTGATTAGTTGTGTGGTGGGGTAGGATTTGTTGATTGGTTGTATTGTGGGGATAGGATTTGTTGATTGGTTGTGTTGTGGGTAGGATTTGTTGATTGGTTGTGTTGTGGGTAGGATTTGTTGATTGGTTGTGTGGTGTGGAAGGATTTGTTGATGGGTTGTGTTGTGGGGGTAGGATTTGTTGATTGGTTGTGTGGAGGAGAGAATTTGTTGATTGGTTTTGTGATGGGGAGAATTTGTTGATTGGTTATGTGGTGGGTAGGATTTGTTGATTGGTTGTGTGGTGGGGTAGGATTTGTTGACTGGTTGTGTGGAGGGGTAGAATTTGTTGATTGGTTGTTTGTTGGGTAGAATTTGTTGATTGGTTGTTTGTTGGGTAGAATTTGTTGATTGGTTGTGTTGCGGGGGTAGAATTTGTTGATTGGTTGTGTTGTGGGTAGGATTTGTTGATTGGTTGTGTTGTGGGTAGGATTTGTTGATTGGTTGTGTGGTGGGATAGGATTTGTTGATTGGTTGTGTGGTGTGGAAGGATTTGTTGATGGGTTGTGTTGTGGGGGTAGGATTTGTTGATTGGTTGTGTGGTGGGGTAGGATTTGTTGACTGGTTGTGTGGTGGGGTAGGATTTGTTGATTGGTTGTTTGATGGGTAGGATTTGTTGATTGGTTGTGTGGTGGGGTAGGATTTGCTGATTGGTTGTGTGGTGGGTAGGATTTGTTGATTGGTTGTGTTGGGGTAGGATTTGTTGATTGTGTGGTGGAGTAAGATTTGTTGATTGGTTGTGTGGTTGGTAAGATTTGCTGATTTGTGTGGTTAGGATAAGTTTTTTTTGATTGGTTGTATGTGGTAGGATTTTGTGATTGGTTTGGGGTGTAATTAGTTGATTGTTGTGAGGGTAGGATTTGTTGATTTGTTGGGGGTAGGATTTGTTGATTAGTTGTATGTGGTAGGACTTGGTGATTTGTGGGTGTAGAATTTTTGATTTTGTAGTTAAGTAGGATTTATTGATCAGTGTGTGTGGTAGAATTAGTTGATTTGTGTGTGGTAGGATTTGTTGATTTGTGAGTGGCAAGATTTGTTAATTTGTGTGTGGTAGGATTTGATGATCTATGTGGTTTGTAGGCTTTGTTGAATTGTGTGTGTGGTAGGATTTGTTGCTCTGTGTTTGGCAGAATTTGAAGATTTGTTGATGTGTGTGCTTGGCAGGATTTGTTGATTTGTGTGTGGCAGTGCTCCTTGATTAACTCTGGATTAGTGACTCTTGATTTGCTTAAGATGGTGACCCTTGATTTGTAGGGGGTAATAACCTTTGATTTATTTATTTTTGATTAGATCACGGTGGGATTTTTGTATTAATATTTTAAGCGTGGTCTCTTGATTTGTCTGTGGCAAGGTTCCTTGATTTCTCAGATTCTTGAATAGTCTGTAGTGGTGATGTCGGATTTGTCAGGATTAACGATTCATGACTGATGAAGGAAGTAACCCTTGATTTACATTCAGAACGGCTGGTACGTTTTCTTCCGAGACAATGATCTGTCCTTGATTTCACACAGTTAATACTATTTTCCTTAATACTATTTTCCTTAATACTATTTTCCTTAATACTATTTTCGTTTATTTTCGTTTGAAAAAGGTTAAATTATCTTTTTTTTTTCGAAGCGATTTCTTGGCAGTGAATAATTTCTACTCTGTTAATTCTTCACTGACTAACTTAGTCTCGGTAATAGAAACTGCAAGTTTCTGTACAGTGAAAAAATCTAGTATCGAGATGATGAACCGTTCGAATTGTGAAAGATTTAGCTAAGCATTTTAGTTACATAACCTCAAGTCATCAGAAAACAGGAGACTGGAGAGGCACTCCATCCGCGGTCCTGGCACTTAGCAGGTCCAGCGCTGTACCACTCAGCTACCAGGCTTTCAGATAGGAAGATTTCAGTGACAGTAGTTCTGTGACATGTTTGTACCAGCGGCAACAACTGTGACTCTAATGCTTCCTCCCACAGTCCCAGAAGTTTTCACGGTACACCTGTGTGTATAACTCAAGATAAATAGCTAGATCCCAGCACTACCTAGGTCCCAGCACTACCCAAGTCCCAGCACTAGCTAGGACCCAGCACTAGCTAGGTCCGAGTACTAGCTAGGTCCCAGCACTAGCTAGGTCCCAGCACTAGCTAGCTCCCAGCACTAGCTAGCTCCCAGCACCTTCCATGTTTGATTACAATCAATTTCTCAATATTGATCACAACATAATTTATTTTATCTCACGTGGGAGGAAAAAAGAGAAAGTTAAATTTTTATGATAATTAAAAACAGCAATTTTGGCCATGATTATTTTTTTAATTATAAAATATACCCACTGCAGTCTGGAGTATAATTGGACCTTAATGAAAAGTATATTGACTCTGCAAAACACAAATATATATATAAATTTACCTGTCGAGAATGTGCTTAGAATTCCACCAGGTTAGAGTTTCTAGATTTCATGAGATTTTCACTTTTTCTTCTAGTTTAATTCAAATTTCTAGTAGTTTTTTTAGATGGTTTTAGAAAATCTTCGAGTTCTTAGATGGTTTTTCTAGATTTTGAGAGAGTTTAAAACTTTTAATTTCCAGACGATTTTTTTACAGTTCTGTAACTTTTTTTTACTTATCCGACGACGTTCTGGATTTCTGAGATAATTTTTCTAGTTTCCTGGTAATTTTTTAGTTTCCTGGTGATTTTTCTGGTTTCCTGGTGATTTTTCTAGTTTCCTGGTGATTTTTCTAGTTTCCTGGTGATTTTTCTAGTTTCCTGGTGATTTTTCTAGTTTCCTGGTGATTTTTCAAGTTTTCTGGTGATTTTTCTAGTTTCCTGGTGATTTTTCTAGTTTCCTGGTGATTTTTCAAGTTTTCTGGTGATTTTTCAAGTTTTCTGGTGATTTTTCGAGTTTCCTGGTGATTTTTCTAGTTTTCTGGTGATTTTTCTGGTTTCCTGGTAATTTTTCTAGTTTCCTGGTGATTTTTCTAGTTTCCTGGTGATTTTTCTAGTTTCCTGGTGATTTTTCTAGTTTCCTGGTGATTTTTCTAGTTTCCTGGTGATTTTTCTAGTTTCCTGGTGATTTTTCTAGTTTCCTGGTGATTTTTCTAGTTTCCTGGTGATTTTTCTAGTTTCCTGGTGATTTTTCTAGTTTCCTGGTGATTTTTCTAGTTTCCTGGTAATTTTTCTAGTTTCCTGGTAATTTTTCTAGTTTCCTGGTGATTTTTCTAGTTTCCTGGTGATTTTTCTAGTTTCCTGGTGATTTTTCTAGTTTCCTGGTGATTTTTCTAGTTTCCTGGTGATTTTTCTAGTTTCCTGGTGATTTTTCTAGTTTCCTGGTGATTTTTCTAGTTTCCTGGTGATTTTTCTAGTTTCCTGGTGATTTTTCTAGTTTCCTGGTGATTTTTCTAGTTTCCTTGTGATTTTTCTAGTTTCCTGGTGATTTTTCTAGTTTCCTGGTAATTTTTCTAGTTTCCTGGTGATTTTTCTAGTTTCCTGGTGATTTTTCTAGTTTCCTGGTGATTTTTCTAGTTTCCTGGTAATTTTTCTAGTTTCCTGGTAATTTTTCTAGTTTCCTGGTGATTTTCTAGTTTCCTGGTGATTTTTCTAGTTTCCTGGTGATTTTTCTAGTTTCCTGGTAATTTTTCTAGTTTCCTGGTGATTTTTCTAGTTTCCTGGTGATTTTTCTAGTTTCCTGGTAATTTTTCTAGTTTCCTGGTGATTTTTCTAGTTTCCTGGTGATTTTTCTAGTTTCCTGGTGATTTTTCTAGTTTCCTGGTAATTTTTCTAGTTTCCTGGTGATTTTTCTAGTTTCCTGGTGATTTTTCTAGTTTCCTGGTGATTTTTCAAGTTTTCTGGTGATTTTTCTAGTTTCCTGGTGATTTTTCTAGTTTCCTGGTGATTTTTCTAGTTTCCTGGTGATTTTTCTAGTTTCCTGGTAATTTTTCTAGTTTCCTGGTGATTTTTCTAGTTTCCTGGTGATTTTTCTAGTTTCCTGGTAATTTTTCTAGTTTCCTGGTAATTTTTCTAGTTTCCTGGTGATTTTTCTAGTTTCCTGGTGATTTTTCTAGTTTCCTGGTGATTTTTCTAGTTTCCTGGTAATTTTTCTAGTTTCCTGGTAATTTTTCTAGTTTCCTGGTGATTTTTCTAGTTTCCTGGTGATTTTTCTAGTTTCCTGGTAATTTTTCTAGTTTCCTGGTGATTTTTCTAGTTTCCTGGTGATTTTTCTAGTTTCCTGGTGATTTTTCTAGTTTCCTGGTAATTTTTCTAGTTTCCTGGTAATTTTTCTAGTTTCCTGGTGATTTTTCTAGTTTCCTGGTGATTTTTCAAGTTTTCTGGTGATTTTCTAGATACAGAGATCACTTTTCACCTTTGAAATTATCACATGAATTTTTATTTTTTAGGAATAATTTTAGCATATAAAAAATTTGTCCTGGTTATATATATTTTTTTTTATTTTCAGATCAGTCTGGAGGTAATATTCAGTGTGAGAGAGTGAATATTCAGTGTGAGAGAGTGAATATTCAGTGTGAGGGAGGGAATATTCAGTGTGAGGGAGGGAATATTCAGTGTGAAGGAGGGAATATTCAGTGTGAGGGAGGGAATATTCAGTGTGAGGGAGGGAATATTCAGTGTGAGGGAGGGAATATTCAGTGTGAGGGAGGGAATATTCAGTGTGAGGGAGGGAATATTCAGTGTGAGGGAGGGAATATTCAGTGTGAGGGAGGGAATATTCAGTGTGAGGGAGGTAATATTCAGTGTGAGGGAGGGAATATTCAGTGTGAGGGAGGTAATATTCAGTGTGAGGGAGGGAATATTCAGTGTGAGGGAGGGAATATTCAGTGTGAGGGAGGGAATATTCAGTGTGAGGGAGGGAATATTCAGTGTGAGGGAGGGAATATTCAGTGTGAGGGAGGGAATATTCAGTGTGAGGGAGGGAATATTCAGTGTGAGGGAGGGAATATTCAGTGTGAGGGAGATAATATTCAGTGTGAGGGAAGGAATATTCCGTGTGAGGGAGGGAATATTCAGTGTGAGGGAGGGAATATTCAGTGTGAGGAAGGGAATATTCAGTGTGAGGGAGGGAATATTCAGTGTGAGGGAGGGAATATTCAGTGTGAGGGAGGGAATATTCAGTGTGAGGGAGGTAATATTCAGTGTGAGGGAGGGAATATTCAGTGTGAGGGAGGTAATATTCAGTGTGAGGGAGGGAATATTCAGTGTGAGGGAGGGAATATTCAGAGTGAGGGAGGGAATATTCAGTGTGCGGGAGGTAATATTCAGTGTGAGGGAGGGAATATTCAGTGTGAGGGAGGGAATATTCAGTGTGAGGGAGGTAATAATCAGTGTGCGGGAGGTAATATTCAGTGTGAGGGAGGGAATATTCAGTGTGAGGGAGGGAATATTCAGTGTGAGGGAGGGAATATTCAGTGTGAGGAAGGGAATATTCAGTGTGCGGGAGGTAATATTCAGTGTGAGGGAGGGAATATTCAGTGCGAGGGAGGGAATATTCAGTGTGAGGGAGGGAATATTCAGTGTGAGGAAGGGAATATTCAGTGTGCGGGAGGTAATATTCAGTGTGAGGGAGGGAATATTCAGTGTGAGGGAGGGAATATTCAGTGTGAGGGAGGTAATATTCAGTGTGAGGGAGGTAATATTCAGTGTGAGGGAGGTAATATTCAGTGTGAGGGAGGGAATATTCAGTGTGAGGGAGGGAATATTCAGAGTGAGGGAGGGAATATTCAGTGTGCGGGAGGTAATATTCAGTGTGAGGGAGGGAATATTCAGTGTGAGGGAGGGAATATTCAGTGTGAGGGAGGTAATATTCAGTGTGCGGGAGGTAATATTCAGTGTGAGGGAGGGAATATTCAGTGTGAGGGAGGGAATATTCAGTGTGAGGGAGGGAATATTCAGTGTGAGGAAGGGAATATTCAGTGTGCGGGAGGTAATATTCAGTGTGAGGGAGGGAATATTCAGTGCGAGGGAGGGAATATTCAGTGTGAGGGAGGGAATATTCAGTGTGAGGAAGGGAATATTCAGTGTGCGGGAGGTAATATTCAGTGTGAGGGAGGGAATATTCAGTGTGAGGGAGGGAATATTCAGTGTGAGGGAGGTAATATTCAGTGTGAGGGAGGGAATATTCAGTGTGAGGGAGGTAATATTCAGTGTGAGGGAGGAAATATTCAGTGTGAGGGAGGGAATATTCAGTGTGAGGGAGGGAATATTCAGTGTGAGGGAGGGAATATTCAGTGTGAGGGAGGGAATATTCAGTGTGAGGGAGGGAATATTCAGTGTGAGGGAGGTAATATTCAGTGTGAGGGAGGTAATATTCAGTGTGAGGGAGGTAATATTCAGTGTGAGGGAGATAATATTCAGTGTGAGGGAGGGAATATTCAGTGTAAGGGAGGGAATATTCAGTGTGAGGGAGGGAATATTCAGTGTGAGGGAGGGAATATTCAGTGTGAGGGAGGGAATATTCAGTGTGAGGGAGGGAATATTCAGTGTGAGGGAGGGAATATTCAGTGTGAGGGAGGGAATATTCAGTGTGAGGGAGGGAACATTCAGTGTGAGGGAGGTAATATTCAGTGTGAGGGAGGTAATATTCAGTGTGAGGGAGGTAATATTCAGTGTGAGGGAGGGAATATTCAGTGTGAGGGAGGGAATATTCAGTGTGAGGGAGGAAATATTCAGTGTGAGGGAGGGAATATTCAGTGTGAGGGAGGGAATATTCAGTGTGAGGGAGGGAATATTCAGTGTGAGGGAGGGAATATTCAGTGTGAGGGAGGCAATATTCAGTGTGAGGGAGGCAATATTCAGTGTGAGGGAGGGAATATTCAGTGTGAGGGAGGGAATATTCAGTGTGAGGAAGGGAATATTCAGTGTGAGGGAGGGAATATTCAGTGTGAGGGAGGGAATATTCAGTGTGAGGGAGGGAATATTCAGTGTGAGGGAGGGAATATTCAGTGTGAGGGAGGTAATCAGTGTGAGGGAGGGAATATTCAGTGTGAGGGAGGTAATATTCAGTGTGAGGGAGGGAATATTAAGCGTGAGGGAGGGAATATTCAGTGTGAGGGAGGGAATATTCAGTGTGCGGGAGGTAATATTCAGTGTGAGGGAGGGAATATTCAGTGTGAGGGAGGGAATATTCAGTGTGAGGGAGGTAATATTCAGTGTGCGGGAGGTAATATTCAGTGTGAGGGAGAGAATATTCAGTGTGAGGGAGGGAATATTCAGTGTGAGGGAGGGAATATTCAGTGTGAGGGAGGGAATATTCAGTGTGAGGAAGGGAATATTCAGTGTGCGGGAGGTAATATTCAGTGTAAGGGAGGGAATATTCAGTGTGAGGGAGGTAATATTCAGTGTGCGGGAGGTAATATTCAGTGTGAGGGAGGTAATATTCAGTGTGCGGGAGGTAATATTCAGTGTGAGGGAGGTAATATTCAGTGTGAGGGAGGGAATATTCAGTGTGAGGGAGGGAATATTCAGTGTGAGGGAGGGAATATTCAGTGTTAGGGAGGGAATATTCAGTGTGAGGGAGGGAATATTCAGTGTGAGGGAGGGAATATTCAGTGTGAGGGAGGGAATATTCAGTGTGAGGGAGGGAATATCCAATGTGAGGGAGGGAATATTCAATGTGAGGGAGGAAATATTCAGTGTGAGGGAGGTAATATTCAGTGTGAGGGAGGTAATATTCAGTGTGAGGGAGGTAATATTCAGTGTGAGGGAGGTAATATTCAGTGTGAGGGAGGAAATATTCAGTGTGAGGGAGGTAATATTCAGTGTGAGGGAGGTAATATTCAGTGTGAGGGAGGTAATATTCAGTGTGAGGGAGGTAATATTCAGTGTGAAGGAAGTAATATTCAGTGTGAGGTAGGTAATATTCAGTGTGAGGGAGGTAATATTCAGTGTGAGGGAGGTAATATTCAGTGTGAGGGAGGTAATATTCAGTGTGAGGGAGGTAATATTCAGTGTGGGGGAGGTAATATTCAGTGTGAGGGAGGTAATATTCAGTGTGAGGGTGGTAATATTCAGTGTGAGGGAGGTAATATTCAGTGTGAGGGAGGAAATATTCAGTGTGAGGGAGGTAATATTCAGTGTGAGGGACGTAATATTCAGTGTGAGGGAGGTAATATTCAGTGTGAGGGAGGTAATATTCAGTGTGAAGGAAGTAATATTCAGTGTGAGGGAGGTAATATTCAGTGTGAGGGAGGTAATATTCAGTGTGAGGGAGGTAATATTCAGTGTGAGGGAGGTAATATTCAGTGTGAGGGAGGTAATATTCAGTGTGAAGGAAGTAATATTCAGTGTGAGGGAGGTAATATTCAGTGTGAGGGGGGTAATATTCAGTGTGAGGGAGGTAATATTCAGTGTGAGGGAGGTAATATTCAGTTTGAGGGAGGTAATATTCAGTGTGAGGGAGGTAATATTCAGTTTGAGGGAGGTAATATTCAGTGTGAGGGAGGTAATATTCAGTGTGAGAGAGGTAATATTCAGTTTGAGGGAGGTAATATTCTGTGTGAGGGAGGTAATATTCAGTTTGAGGGAGGTAATATTTCAGTGTGAGGGAGGTAATATTCAGTTTGAGGGAGGAAAGGAACATTCTCCATCACCTTTAACTGTAAAATAAAATTCAATAAAGAATACTGTGAAAAGGTACACGTTCTCTTTGACTAGTGTGGGTGAACGTGTAGGTGAATGTGTGGGTGAACGTGTAGGTGAACGTATGGGTGAACATGTGGGTGAACGTATGGGTGAACATGTGGGTGAACGTGTGGGTGAACGTCTGGGTGAATGTGTGGGTGAACGTGTAGGTGAAGGTGTGGGTGAACGTGTGGGTGAAGGTGAAACTACTCTGAAATCTTTACACGTGTTAATAAATACATGCACACGAACAAATAAACACGTACGTACATGGGTGTATGCATATGCATCGTTACTATATGCGTATGCACTTACATATGCATGAACATACATATCTGCTAACAGATCATTCTGAAGAATAGTTATATATATATATATATATATATATATATATATATATATATATATATATATATATATATATATATATATATATATATATATATATATAGAATAGTACGAGAAAGTACGTTGTGGGGTGTACAAGGTGTAGTGTACGTGGTAGGTGTATACGTGAGAGGTTACAATGTACAAGTCCGTGACATTAGGATGTGGGAGCCAGGGCTGCCCACCATGCTTCTATTATTTAAGATAAACGCGTTTGTAAAGGTTACTTACGTACGTACGTACCTGTGTGTGTGTGTGTGTGTGTGTGTGTGTGTGTGTGTGTGTGTGTGTGTGTGTGTGTGTGTGTGTGTGTGTGTGTGTGTGTGTGTGTGTGTGTGTGTGTGTGTGTGTGTGTGTGTGTGTGTGTGTGTGTGTGTCACATAACCCACCCCCCAGACTCATAATATTACTCAAGCTTTGTGCTTTAAACTTCATAAATTTTTATCACGTCATTTAATAATCAATGTCTCCATTACACAGAAATTACTGCATTTCTTCCGACTTTGTTCACTGAAGTCTTTCTCAATGAAACTGAACTGCTGTGATATTTACACACACACACACACACACACACACACACACACACACACACACACACATTCTAAATGACCTTTCTGTTTGCATTCCTTATATAAACATACTCCCATATTCCTTATTTTGTTCTCATTCCTTATTTTGTACTCATTCCAACAGACTGATACTTCTTGCTATTCCCATCTTTCTTCTTGCTTAACTTGATCTGTACATTCCTACCTTATTACTGTGTTCATTCTTAACCTTATTACTATTCTCATTCTAAGCCTTATGTTTTTACACCTTTAAATTATCATTGATATCGTGTTTTTCTCTCTACTTTCCCCTTACTTAACATCATTCTTATTTCAAATGGTTTCCCCGCTCTCAGTCTTATAGTTATTTACAGCGCACTGCTATCGTAGTTCTTTCAGTGCTGTCAGCGCTGGGAATCTACTCGACTGCTACACTACTCAGCTCACACGCTGTGGTCCAGGGGTCGATCCCCGGTACGGCTGGAAATATAAGGACGTGTTTCCTTAAGAGACCTGCCGACACTGTTCACCCATCAGTAAAATATGTACCTGGGTGTTAGTCGAGTGGTGTGGGTCGCATCCTGGGTCACAATTGACCTAATTTGCGGGAAATGCTCTGCATAACAAGCGGCTTTCTATATAGTAGTATGTTATTGATGTCAACTAAGACTATATCTTGTACATGTACTTGTAGTAAATAAAGATATTATTATTATTACAACAACAACAACAGCAACAACAACAACAACAACAACAACAACTACTACTACTACTACTACTACTACTGGAATGCCTTTTTCATTCCTCCTTCCATTTCTATTATCATCCCTTGACGTAATTCCACAACTATTGCTACTATTACGCCTGCGTTCGTTATTGCTACCTGGAGGGTGTTCCGGGGGGTCAATGCCCCCGCGGCCCGGTCCATGACCAGGCCTCGCCGTGGATCAGGGCCTGATCAACCAGGCTGTTACTACCGGCCACAAGCAAACCAACATACGAACCACAGCCCGGCTGGTCTGATACTTAGGTATCTGTCCAGTTCCTTCTGGAAGACAGCCAGGGGTCTATGGGTAATCCCCTCTATGCATCCTGGGAGGCAGTTGAACAGTCCTGGGCCCCTGACACTTATCATCAAAATTCTTAATGTCAGTGATAAAGTTATTTTTTATAATTTCTTCAAGCTTTGTTCCTGGCTCTAGGTGACGGAGGATAGAGCCTACACTACTTTCTCCGTTGCATGCCCCCACGGGCTTAGCGCTTCCCATCAGTTTTAATTTTGCTATTTATTATTTTGTTTATCTGCGCTTCTTAATCCTACCTTTATTCCACCTATCACACCTTCTCCCATTTCTATAATCATTCACATCCCATTCCTACCATTTCTACCCCATTACTACAATTATTCCTACCCCCACTCCTACCATTCACATCCCATTACTACAGTTCCCACTTCATTCCTTCCATTACCATTCCTACTCCATTCCTACCATTACAATTCCCATTCCGTTCCTGTTACCTCTATTCCCATCTATTCCTATTCTCAGGTCTACCTTTGCACCTGCTAAATAATTCGCCAGCGTGGCGAGGGTCGCCACGCTGGCCACCCTCGCCACGCTGGCCACCCTCGCCACGCTGGCCACCCTCGCCACACGCTGGCCACCCTCGCCACACGCTGGCCACCCTCGCCACACACTGGCCACCCTCGCCACACAAAACTAGCTTTGCTCTCAGTTAGGTTTCAAACCTCACAAAATTTAAACTCATTTCTTGACCACACACGTTGTCTTACACCGAGTAAAGTGACTCGGATAATGGAATTACATCCACCATCATTCACACAGTACCTTTCTTGCTAGATAAATGGTTCAGAGAAGCGACAGGATGATGCAACACTTAGGTATCTTTGCTGTGGAAATATTTCGCCAACCAGTGGCTTCCTCAGTCCAATAAAGAGAAAAAAGTTGGAGATTAGAAGGCCTTTAAGGTAATCAGTCCCTCAGCCTGGAATCAATGTGATCAGTCCATTATAGCTCTTACGAGTCTTTAAACCGCAGCATCTACATTCTACCGTCACACACACACACACACACACACACACACACACACACACACACACACACACACACACACACACACACACGTACATGGGAAAGTGTTAAGCGTGGGGTTCCCCAAGGATCAGTACTACGATCATCATTATTGTAAATATAGATACATAACCTGGCAAGGATGAAGAGAACTGAATCCTATGTATCATTGTTTGCCAGTGAATAAAAACGGAAGAGGAGAGAGAGAGACAGGTTAAAGGGAGTCGAATAATGTGCAAGGGTGTTCAAACAAGTGGCTACTAGAGTTCAACCCCGATAAGCACATAGTCACGATAACTGGAGAGGGGATAGGATCAGGAAAGGAATGCAGTTTGAGAGGAGAAAGATCTTGGAGTGAACATCACACCCAGCATATCACCAGAGATACATGTGAATCACATAACATCTCCGAAGTTAGGCTGATCTCGGGAATATCTTCATCAATTCTAACACTGAATCTTTTAGGACTCTGTACACGACATATGTCAGGCGTGTCATGGAGTATGTAGCACCAGCATGGAACCCCCCTCCTAGTCATGCATGTTAGAAAACTCAAGAATTTGCAACAAGACAAGTACTGGACCTGAGAAACGTGAGAAACTATAGGAAGTGAACCTGACCACTTTCGATTAGAGAAGGATTAAGGGAGACATGATTACAATATTCAAGATACTTAATGGATTTTATAGGGCAGATAAAAATGGGATGGAAATGAGAGTCATGTGGCGGGAGTCACAGGTGCGGGAGGTCACATGAGCGGGAGGTCACAAGGGCGGTAGGTCACAGAGGCGAGAGCCAAAGGGGTAGGAGGTCACAGGGGCAGGAGATCACAGAGGCGAGATTCACAGGGGCAGGTCACAGGGGAGGGAGGTTACACTGGCGTGCCATACGAGGAGATGGTGACCTACGTGTTGCCTGAAGGCAAACCCAATACGCAGTTTCAAGAGAAGGTACGGTAAGCCCAAAAACCCAGAAACCAGTAATGTAGGTTGAGAGGCAGGACACACACACATACACACACACACACACACACACACACACACACACACACACACACAGACGCTCAAATACACAGCACACACGCATGAACATGTACGCACGAACGCACACGCGCACATACAATCACACACCAGCAGACAACTTCATGTCTGCTAAAAAAAAATATGTATAGGTAGAGTGTGCGAAAATGTGGGACCACAGCGTGGGGGGAATGTGTCAGAAATGTGGGACCACAGCGTGGGGGGAATGTGTCAGAAATGGGGAGCACAGCGTGGGGGGAATGTGTCAGAAATGTGGGACCACAGCGTGGGGGGAATGTGTCAGAAATGGGGAGCACAGCTTGAGGGGAATGTGTCAGAAATGTGGGACCACAGTGTGGGGGGAATGTGTCAGAAATGTAGGACCACAGTGTGGGGGAATGTGTCAGAAATGTGGGATCACAGTGTGGGGGGAATGTGTCAGAAATGTGGGACCACAGTGTGGGGGGACTGTGTCAGAAATGTGGGATCACAGCGTGGGGGGAATGTGTCAGAAATGTGGGACCACAGTGTGGGGGGAATGTGTCAGAAATGTGGGATCACAGAGTGGGAGGAATGTGTCAGAAATGTGGGACAACAGTGGGGGAGGAATGTGTCAGAAATGTGGGACCACAGCGTGGGGGGAATGTGTCAGAAATGTGGGACCACAGCGTGGGGGGAATGTGTCAGAAATGTGGGACCACAGCGTGGGGGGAATGTGTCAGAAATGGGGAGCACAGCGTGGGGGGAATGTGTCAGAAATGTGGGACCACAGCGTGGGGGGAATGTGTCAGAAATGTGGGACCACAGCGTGGGGGGAATGTGTCAGAAATGGGGAGCACAGCGTGAGGGGAATGTGTCAGAAATGTGGGACCACAGTGTGGGGGGAATGTGTCAGAAATGTAGGACCACAGTGTGGGGGAATGTGTCAGAAATGTGGGATCACAGTGTGAGGGGAATGTGTCAGAAATGTGGGATCACAGCGTGGGGGGAATGTGTCAGAAATGTGGGACCACAGCGTGGGGGGAATGTGTCAGAAATGTGGGATCACAGCGTGGGGGGAATGTGTCAGAAATGTGGGACCACAGAGTGGGAGGAATGTGTCAGAAATGTGGGACCACAGTGGGGGAGGAATGTGTCAGAAATGTGGGACCACAGCGTGGGGAGAATGTGTCAGAAATGTGGGACCACAGCGTGGGGGGAATGTGTCAGAAATGGGGAGCACAGCGTGAGGGGAATGTGTCAGAAATGTGGGACCACAGCGTGGGGGGAATGTGTCAGAAATGTGGGACCACAGCGTGGGGGAATGTGTCAGAAATGTGGGATCACAGTGTGGGGGGAATGTGTCAGAAATGTGGGATCACAGTGTGGGGGAATGTGTCAGAAATGTGGGATCACAGCGTGGGAGGAATGTGTCAGAAATGTGCGATCACAGTGTGGGAGGAATGTGTCAGAAATGTGGGGTCACAGTGTGGGGGGAATGTGTCAGAAATGTGGGATCACAGCGTGGGGGGAATGTGTCAGAAATGTGGGACCACAGCGTGGGAGGAATGTGTCAGAAATGTGGGATCACAGCGTGGGGGGAATGCGTCAGAAATGTGGGACCACAGCGTGGGGGGAATGTGTCAGAAATGTGGGACCACAGCGTGGGAGGAATGTGTCAGAAATGTGGGATCACAGCGTGGGGGGAATGTGTCAGAAATGTGGGACCACAGTGTGGGGGGAATGTGTCAGAAATGTGGGATCACAGTGTGGGGGGAATGTGTCAGAAATGTGGGATCACAGCGTGGGGGGAATGTGTCAGAAATGTGGGACCACAGCGTGGGGGGAATGTGTCAGAAATGTGGGACCACAGCGTGGGAGGAATGTGTCAGAAATGTGGGACCACAGTGTGGGGGGAATGTGTCAGAAATGTGGGACCACAGTGTGGGGGGAATGTGTCAGAAATGTGGGATCACAGTGTGGGGGGAATGTGTCAGAAATGTGGGATCACAGTGTGGGGGGAATGTGTCAGAAATGTGGGATCACAGTGTGGGGGGAATGTGTCAGAAATGTGGGACCACAGTGTGGGGGGAATGTGTCAGAAATGTGGGACCACAGTGTGGGGGGAATGTGTCAGAAATGTGGGATCACAGTGTGGGGGGAATGTGTCAGAAATGTGGGACCACAGTGTGGGGGAAATGTGTCAGAAATGTGGGATCACAGTGTGGGGGGAATGTGTCAGAAATGTGGGACCACAGTGTGGGGGGAATGTGTCAGAAATGTGGGATCACAGTGTGGGGGAATGTGTCAGAAATGTGGGACCACAGTGTGGGGGGAATGTGTCAGAAATGTGGGATCACAGTGTGGGGGAATGTGTCAGAAATGTGGGACCACAGTGTGGGGGGAATGTGTCAGAAATGTGGGACCACAGTGTGGGGGAATGTGTCAGAAATGTGGGACCACAGTGTGGGGGGAATGTGTCAGAAATGTGGGATCACAGTGTGGGGGGAATGTGTCAGAAATGTGGGATCACAGTGTGGGGGGAATGTGTCAGAAATGTGGGACCACAGTGTGGGAGGAATGTGTCAGAAATGTGGGATCACAGTGTGGGGGAATGTGTCAGAAATGTGGGACCACAGTGTGGGGGGAATGTGTCAGAAATGTGGGACCACAGTGTGGGGGAATGTGTCAGAAATGTGGGACCACAGTGTGGGGGGAATGTGTCAGAAATGTGGGATCACAGTGTGGGGGGAATGTGTCAGAAATGTGGGACCACAGTGTGGGAGGAATGTGTCAGAAATGTGGGACCACAGCGTGGGGGGACTGTGTCAGAAATGTGGGATCACAGTGTGGGGGGAATGTGTCAGAAATGTGGGATCACAGTGTGGGGGGAATGTGTCAGAAATGTGGGATCACAGTGTGGGGGGAATGTGTCAGAAATGTTTCAAAAATGTGTGCGAGGCGGCGCTGCCGGACACACAAAACTGAACGTCTGACTCGTATGAAATATATTTTTTTTTGTTGTTGAGTTCCTCGACCGCCATTATTAAGTGGCAACTCTCCATCCTTATTAAATAACAATATTAACTAAGAAAATACTAAATAAAGCTAAAAGCTGATAAAAATTTGGGTTACCCAAATTATAGATGAAAGGACTAAGGCTCTGAATTTTGGATTTTAATTTTTTAGGGAGGGAAGAAGGGAGGGAGGGAGGGAGGGAGGGAGGGAAGATGGGAGGGAGGGAGGGAGGGAGGGAGGGAGGGAGGAAAGGAGGGAGGGAGGTAGGGAGGGAGGGAGAGAGGGTGGGAGGAGAGGATTTATATTGCAAATTAAATGCTAAATATATAGGCTTTAACCTGCCTGGGACCCAGCCTACCCAGGCCGCCAACCCTAGCTGTCCAGGGTGACAATAGCTGTCACCCTGGGAATGGCGTCTGGGGGTGTGGTCTGGGGGTGTGGTCTGGGGGTGTGGTCTGGGGGTGTGGTCTGGGGGTGTGGTCTGGGGGTGTGGTCTGGGGGTGTGGTCTGGGGGTGTGGTCTGGGGGTGTGGTCTGGGGGTGTGGTCTGGGGGTGTGGTCAGGGAGAGGGACGCAGGGGCCAGGATCTATGGGTAACTGGGGATAAATGGTTCAGAGAACCGACAGGTTGATAAATTAGACACATGTGGAAACACTTGGGTGTCCTTATCGTGGCTTCATCAGTTCAATAGCAAGAAGAATGGTTAAGATCAGACGGAGTTTGAGGTATCAGTCCATCAGTCTTGATAAGACAGAGGGACTGATTGCCACAAACTCCTGATCTTCACCATTCTTCTTTGTAATGGACTGATGAAGCCACTGTTGGGGCGAAACGTTTTTATAATGAAGATACCAAAGTGTTTCCACATGTTTCCAGTTAATCAGTAGTTGATGAGTGGAACAGTCTACCTAAAAGAGTGACTAAAACATCAAATATAGGTTAGATAAATACATGAGGGGGAGGGGGGGTTGAGTATAGTTACCAAAGTTTATTCCTTGGTTTGCCTTGAAATGGGGTTTGGCTTTGAGAAAGTCCTGCCTAGTATGGGCCAGTAGGCCTGCTGCAGTGCTCTTCACTTTCAGAAACTGGCAGGGGCTGGAGTTCTGAACCTTTCTAGTGTGATCGACTTTTTGATCACTGGTCCAGATGAAACCCTCTCTTGTCACGACACGACAGGTCACGTCACGTCACGTCACGTCACGTCACGTCATATCACGTCACGTCATGTCACACACACACACACACACACACACACACACACAAACACACACACACACACACAGAAGAGGAACGATAAAGCTGGTAGTTCTGTTTGTGACTTGAAAAAACCCACTGTGTGGGCGAAACGTAGTCAATAAAGGATCACATTATACTGCATTTGTGTTTATATTGCCATTGTGTCGGTATTTTATACCATTTATTTCCAAAGCTGGTGGAGCAGGGAGAGAGTGAACCTAGTAGCTACCAGTCAAGAGGTGGGGCCAGGAGCTATGAATCGACCCCTGCAACTACAGTTAGGTGAATTAGGTGAGCACACACACACACACACACACACACACACACACACACACAATCCCTCAACATGTCAGTCACAACTGGGGTAAAGCTTCACAAACACTGGAAAGCAAATACTCCGCCTCGCTTGACAATGAGCTGATGCTGACAACTTGTTAACTGACTGACAGCAGCCAGTTACATTTTGTTTCGCCTACTGTCAGACCCACCCTCTCCTCGGCTTCATTGTCAGACCAACCTCTCCTCGGCTTCATTGTCAGACCAACCTCTCCTCGGCTTCATTGTCAGACCAACCTCTCCTCGGCTTCATTGTCAGACTCACCCTCTCCTCGGCTTCATTGTCAGACTAACCCTCTCCTCGGCTTCACTGTCAGACCAACCCTCTCCTCGGCTGTACTGTCAGACCAACCCTCTCATAGGCTTCACTGTCAGAACCAATACTCTCCTCGGCTGTACTGTCAGACCCACCCTTTCCTCGGCTGTACTGTCAGGCCAACCCTCTCCTCGGCTTCATTGTTAGACCCACCCTCTCCTCGGCTTCATTGTCAGACCAACCCTCTCCTCGGCTTCATTGTCAGACCCACTCTCTCCTCGGCTTCATTGTCAGACCAACCCTCTCCTCGGCTTCATTGTCAGACCCACCCTCTCCTCGGCTTCATTGTCAGACCCACCCTCTCCTCGGCTGTACTGTCAGACCAACCCTCTCCTCGGCTTCATTGTCAGACCCACTCTCTCCTCGGCTTCATTGTCAGACCCACCCTCTCCTCGGCTTCATTGTCAGACCCACCCTCTCCTCGGCTTCATTGTCAGACCCACCCTCTCCTCGGCTTCATTGTCAGACCAACCCTCTCCTCAGCTTCACTGTCAGACCAACCCTCTCCTCGGCTGTACTGTCAGACCAATCCTCTCCTCGGCTATACTGTCAGACCAATCCTCTCCTCGGCTGTACTGTCAGACCAACCCTCTCCTCAGCTTCACTGTCAGACCAATCCTCTCCTCGGCTGTACTGTCAGACCAATCCTCTCCTCGGCTGTACTGTCAGACCAATCCTCTCCTCAGCTTCACTGTCAGACCAATCCTCTCCTCGGCTGTACTGTCAGACCAATCCTCTCCTCGGCTGTACTGTCAGACCAATCCTCTCCTCGGCTGTACTGTCAGACCAACCCTCTCCTCGGCTGTACTGTCAGACCAACCCTCTCCTCGGCTGTACTGTCAGACCAATCCTCTCCTCGGCTGTACTGTCAGACCAATCCTCTCCTCGGCTGTACTGTCAGACCAATCCTCTCCTCGGCTGTACTGTCAGACCAATCCTCTCCTCAGCTTCACTGTCAGACCAATCCTCTCCTCGGCTGTACTGTCAGACCAACCCTCTCCTCGGCTGTACTGTCAGACCAATCCTCTCCTCAGCTTCACTGTCAGACCAATCCTCTCCTCGGCTGTACTGTCAGACCAATCCTCTCCTCGGCTGTACTGTCAGATCAACTTGTATTTAATGAAAAGCTAAAACAGTGTTGATTGATCCTTCAGCTAAAGAACTGGTGAAGGTTCTGGCTTCTTTCCCCTAATCACTTCGCTATTTCTGACCAATCAGACTGTTGGTGATGACCGTGTGACTTTGCATTACGTACTGTTGTCTTCCGTTAGGTATACGAAATATTAAATATTTTCCAACGATAACATTATATAAATCCTGCTGTGGACATCCTGCCACCAGCCTGTTTTATGGTTGGTGTGGGCGGGGTGTGCCTTTCACGCCCACGGGAGGTGTGGGTGGGGTGTGTCTTTCACGCCCACGGGAGGTGTGGGTGGGGTGTGTCTTTCACGCCCACGGGAGGTGTGGGTGGGGTGTGTCTTTCACTCCCACGGGAGGTGTGGGCGGGGTGTGTCTTTCACGCCCACGGGAGGTGTGAGCGGGTCGTTCCACCTCTCACACATGGGTGGTTTGGAACGCACACACACACACACACACACACACACACACACACACACACACACTGCAATTCTTGCTAAATAAAACTTAACAATTATCTCCATGTTAATTAATTAGTAAATATAATTAACTCACTCCTCAGAAATAGTAATTAATATAACCTCCCAGAATTACACAATTCCATAAAATTCACAAAACTGAATTGTGGCAGCAAGTGAAACTAACAGCCTTTCCAGTAAAAAAAAAGACAACAGGATATATACACAGAGGTGTATGTCTCTCTGTGTATACCAGCAGCTAACTTTAGCCCCAATTTTAGGCATCAAAGTATTTTTGACTAGTGGTGAAAATTACATGCAGCCTCGTGACTGTCGTGTAGTCGATAGGTTTCAAACCCAATTGACCAACCAGTCATAACACAGCCACACCGAGAGGTTGATGTCCACCAGTGCACACAAACATAGTTTTAATTTTAATTTCGACTTCGGGGATTAAAGTATTTGTAACTAGTGGAGAACAGGTCGTATGCAGCCCTAGTGTAGGCTTTAACCCCCTCCCATTATCCTACCAACTAGCCAATCATTCAGGAGCGACATATTTATTGGGAAACACGGAGCTGTAGCCAGAACTGAGTCTCCTGAGGATTGGATTCTTTGTTTATTGTTATAACATCAAAGGAGAGCGATAATGGCTTATGTCTGCGTGAAATATGTTTTTTTAGACATTTTTTATACATTTTTTAAATGAAGAATTATTTGGAATATTTTTATTTTTTAGAGTTGACCTGACAAGTTATATTAATAACAATCTCTTGAAACTCGAACACCTTCCACCTGCCTGATGGTACCGTATTTTCCGGCATATAAGGCGCGCCTTTTTCTCCCCACAAAAAGTCGTGGGAAAAAACAGCCTGCGCCTTATATGCTGAAGCTAAGGGTCAAGGGAATGTTTAGGGTTATGCTTTAACATAAACTAACAGGCTGATTAATCCTTGTATATGATTACTGATTTACCGTTATGATATACTTGTGTCGTGCGCCTTATATGCCGTTAAGGTAACTCAGAAATAATCCACAAATTGAGAAGACATCTGATGAAGTATTTAAGACACTTGTTAGGAAAGGACTGAGACTTTTTTCTCTTGTATTAAACGAAATTTATTTTTGAAGGTACATGTGAGGAAATTGTGGTCAGGTGTGCCTCATCACGTGATTGTCAGATATGATTCATCACATGGCGAGGTGTGATTCATCACATGATGCCCAGGTGTGTTTCATTACGTGATGCTGGGTGTGATTCATTACGTGATGCTGGGTGTGATTCATCACGGGACGGTTAGGTGTAATTCATCACGTGATTGTCAGATATTATTCATCATATGGTGAGACGTGATTCATCACGTGATGGTCAGGTTAAGCAGTGTGGAAGTGAGGTTACGTGACTGCTTCTCAAGATGTTGGGCAGGACAAGTGTTGACAAGAATCATGTGGGCCAAAGTAGCTTCCTCAGCTCTGATATATTAACATGAATCCACTATTACCATCATTACTACTACTAGCACGGGCCAGTAGGCATACTGCAGTGCTCTGGCTATTTATTTCAGCACCTCAATATATTATCTCTCTATACCCTCTTTGTCCCACTTTTTATATTTTATTGATGAAACTCCTAGAGTGCTAATATATATGCATTGTAAAGATCTTGTTAGTTTTTCTTGTGTTTTTTTGCCTAACACATTATATCTACTATTATTTTAAACGATCTGGCCTTATCCCACCGAGGCAGGATGACCTAAAAAGAAAAACGATAGTTTTTCTTTTTTAAATTTAGTAACTTATACAGGAGAAGTGGTTACTAGTCCCTTGCTCCCGGCATTTTAGTCGCCTCTTACGACACACATGCTTTACGGATGAAGAATACTTTTATTATTATAATTATTACCCAATCTTTTTGAATGGACTTCTTTTGGCATCACCTTGGTTAAGATTAACTATTAGATTTGCTTTATTCCCTTTATGTTTGCTGTTTATAAAATCCATTGTATAAAAATTCTGATAATTTATACAATATAAATCGACAGTTCTACTATCCCTTTTTCCCATAAACCTCTGTACCCATAACTATTTCTGGTTTAAAGCCTGATACACTGCTGAAACAGCACCCTCGACTGAACTAGCTAAGGTTGTTACTCCTGCCCTAGATAAATATACCTCCATTAATGTGATTTGTCATTCCTGTTGCAGAGGTGGTCTCAGTTATCATTAAATAGTACTGTAGTGTTCTTGCAGTACTTGTACAGCCAGCAATTAACACCAGTTGAAGCAAACGATGGAACGGGTGGAGTCTGAAGCCATGGCGAGTGAGTCGTGAAACTGGCTTGGAGTCTTAAGACTCTGTGCCACGGGTTCGAACCCCACCCGTTCTATGGTTTGTTTGCAATCTTGTTATTACGATTTCGTGAGTCAAACACTAATTGCTCTGGACAACCTTTCATTGGCATCACCATTCAGCACCAAAATGTTGCACATGACAGGGTTCCTTCCCTTCTAATTACGTTCATAACTATCCTACACCTGGTAAGCAGGTCCTCTAGCTTTGATCCAAGAATTGGATAGGCTCCTGTTTGTTGTTAACAGGTGGGAATATATACCTGCTGTGTATGGTGTCTTGTCTGGTGTTGATATAACTTTAAACGAACACATTTTCCCCTGATATTTGCCTTGCATTCATTTTGTCTTGTATTCATCTGCAACTTTAATTTCACAGCTTTGTTTAGCTTTTCTTTTCATCTCTTTTAACATAAACCTATTGGTTTATAAGATGATTCTCCCACTTTCGATGTGCTTGTAAATCTCTCTCCTCTCTCCCAAGAGAACGTTTTAATCTACTATTCGTCCACTTTTGATCATTTTTATTTGATTTAATTTCTCTCTGGAAAATATATGCACTTTGTGCAGTCTGTATATTATTTAGACTAATAAAGTCGTATGAGCAGTTGCCTTCATTAATGTTTGTTAAGTCATCGTCGATAGAACCACTAGCCAGGTAACCCCAGCCAGTGCTAGAAAGGTGGTTCCGAAGGCCCAGATAATGTACAACGCGAATACCTGGACCCTTTGCTGCATCATCCTTATCATATTCCCAGCTATTATAAAGAGGTAATATATTTGTAATTATTTGTGCCAAGCTCATCCTGAATCTTCAGGTTATTTACAAGGTTCTCATTTATCAAAAGCAGGTCAAGCAGGTTGTTACCTCTAAATGGTTCAGTTACAATCTCCTTAAAGAACAGTTCTGTATTATTACAGCTTGGAAGTCGTTGGACTATAAATTCTCCATCAAAGAATTCCAGACAATTTGGGTAAAAAATAAGATTCCCAATAGTACATTACTGCGTAGCCTTAACAGTTTCATCCGAAGAGAAGCCTCGCTTATTTGCTTTCCAAGATCAGGGGTCGATATAACATCCAATTTTTTTTCATCACATAGATGTTCTAACCAGATAGATTCTCTATCTGTTCCTTTTATCTTCACATCTGTTTTTAAGTACACTACTTCAAGTTTTCTCTGATATATAAAGCGCTATAACTCACCCCAATCTGATTAGTAGGATTCTCTTCTAGAAATCTCATCTCTATTTCGTCTGAGGCAGGTAATCGGGTTGCCAGCATTATTGGTCATGATGTTTACTAATCTGTGGAGGGTGTGAGAAGTATTATACAGACGAATCCTCCAGGGACTTGAACACAAAGGATCAGAAAACACGGATATGCCTGCCAGAGGAATGACACAGACAATGGATGTACAATATATAACTACACAGATAAACACTATGAACTTCTCTGGAGCCAAACTTGTTACTAAAGCAGCAGACAGACATTGTGCACTTAAATCTAAAATAAGCATTGACAGCCACAACCAAAACTATCACAGAAAACTTAGGTTCAATCTCAGTCTCAAAAGTATTGGCTATAATTCTTACTAAACCCTACGAAGCTATCATATTGCTCCAGGTGGCTTACGGCCCACTACGTTTCAGGAACCTCTCCTCAACCACTGTATATTGTATCCTCTCATATTCATCTCTTCGTCTCTGTACAAGTTGATGAACTCCCTGATGGACGGCATGTCTTCTAATGAAGTACCATAACCGTAACGTTGTGTCTAACATACATATTTGTTGTAATTCTAATCTTCAACTAAATAATTCAGAGCTTGATCATACAAACGTGAAAAAAGATCCGACAGTCATGGTAAGCAAACATCTGAAGCCAAGACAGCAGTGCCTAAACTTGCGGAATAAGACTCATCAACTTTTTATAACAAATTTCTCCTGGTGTTTACTCACGCGTCCTTTTAAACTACCTGTCAGTGCCAATTGCCAAGATTTATACCACAGAATGAGATCCCAGAACCTGCACTCTTACTACAAAAGTAGAATGAAAGGGGAGATGTGACTGAAGTATGTAAGTGGAAGTTATAGTGTGCTTAGAATATCTAACCAATACAATAATTATATACAATACTAACATGATGAGGAATTAGACACAAGTGCAACACCTAGGTATCTATTTGAAATTCATATTGTACCGTCTTCGTGTACAAACAGTGTAGTGAAGCGAGAAAAACACTGCCTGGCGAAATGTTTTCAGATCGAGAAAATCAGCTGTAGTACACAAGTCCTCAATATCTAACCATAATAAAACGCCAGACAATGGGTTCAAGTTGGACAAACATTGATTTAGAAAGGCTTTCATTAAATTAATCGAGCGGTAGACGAGTGGAACAATCTACCAAGTACAGTCCTCACTGAAGCTATCATCTAAAGTAACATTAAGAATACCTTAAGAATAGGCTGCACATTGTACAAATATGTTAGCGATATGAGAACGATCTGCCTAGCATAGACCGGTAGGCCTACTGTAGTGATCCTTCATTCTTATATTCAAAACAAACGTAATTTTTTCATCATCCCTCAGTAAAGAATTAAATTTTTTGACCCCAAACAATGCGTATGTCAATTTTTTAAAAATCCCAAGTCGTCATATATATATATAATTGTGTGTGTATGAGTGCCACACTATATAGCCAGAGATTATGGCAGGACAATCGGCTAATAAAATTTTCCTGGCCCGTGTTAACTAGGGCGACACCTGTCAGTGCTAGTGTTAACTATGGTGACACCTGTCAGTGCTAGTGTTAACTAGGGTGACACCTGTCAGTGCTAGTGTCAACTATGGTGACACCAGTCAGTGACACCTGTCACCTGTCAGTGCTAGTGTTAACTAGAGTGACACCTGTCAGTGCTAGTGTTAACTAGGGTGACACCTGTCAGTGCTAGTGTTAACTAGGGTGACACCCGACAGTGCTAGTATTAACTATGGTGACACCTGTCAGTGCTAGTGTTAACTATGGTGACACCTGTCAGTGCTAGTGTTAACTATGGTGACACCAGTCAGTGACACCTGTCACCTGTCAGTGCTAGTGTTAACTAGAGTGACACCTGTCAGTGTTAGTGTTAACTAGGGTGACACCTGTCAGTGCTAGTGGTAACTAGGGTGACACCTGTCAGTGCTAGTGTTAACTATGGTGACACCTGTTAGTGCTAGTGTTAATTATGGTGACACCTGTTAGTGCTAGTGTTAACTATGGTGACACCTGTCAGCGCTAGTGGTAACTAGGGTGACACCTGTCAGTGCTAGTGTTAACTATGGTGGCACCTGTCAGTGCTAGTGCTATGGTGACACCTGTCAGTGCTAGTGTTAACTAGGGTGTCAGCAGTCAGTGCTAGCATTAACTAGGGTGACATCTCTCAGTGCTAGCGTTAACTAGGGTGTCACCACTCAGTGCTAGTGTTAACTAGGGCGACACCTGTCAGTGCTAGTGTTAACTAGGGCGACACCTGTCAGTGCTAGTGTTAACTAGGGTGACACCAGTCAGTGCTAGTGTTAACTAGGGTGACACCTGTCAGTGCTAGTGTTAACTAGGGTGACACCTGTCAGTGCTAGTGTTAACTAGGGTGACACCTGTCAGTGCTAGTGTCAATTAGAGTGACACCTGTCAGTGCTAGTGTTAATTAGGGTGACACCTGTCAGTGCTAGTGGTAACTAGGGTGGCACCTGTCAGTGCTAGTGTTAACTATGGTGACACCTGTCAGTGCTAATGTTAACTATGGTGACACCTGTCAGTGCTAGTGTTAACTAGGGTGACACCAATCAGTACTAGTATTAACTTGGGTGACACCTCTCAGTGCTAGTGTTAACTAGGGTGTCATCAGTCAGCGCAAGTGTTAACTAGGGTGACACCTGTCAGTGCTAGTGTTAACTAGGGTGACACCTGTCAGTGCTAGTGTTAACTAGGGTGACACCTGTCAGTGCTAGTGTTAACTAGGGTGACACCTGTCAGCGCTAGTGTTAACTAGGGTGACACCTGTCAGGGCTAGTGTTAACTAGGGTGACACCTGTCAGTGATAGTGTTAATCAGGGTGTCACCAGTCAGAGCTAGTGTCAACTAGAGTGACACCAGTCAGTACTAGTGTTAACTAGGGTGACAATTGTGCAAGTGTCAACTAGAGTGACACCAGTCATTGCTAGTCTTAACTAGGGTGACACCTGTCAGTGCTAGTGTTAATTAGGGTGACACATGTCAGTGCTAGTGTTAACTAGGGTGACCCTGTCAGTGCAAGTGTTAACTAGGGCGGCACAAATAAGTGCTAGCGTTAACTAGGGTGACACAAATCAGTGCTAGTGTTAATTAGGGTGACACCAATCAGTGCTAGTGTTAACTAGGGTGACACCAATCAGTGCTGGTGTTAACTCGAGTGACATGTGCTAGTATCAACTAGAGTGACACCAGTCAGTGCTAGTGTTAACTAGAGTGGCACCAGTCAGTGCTAGTTTTAACTAGGGTGACATCTGTTAGTGCCAGTGTTAACTAGGGTGGCATCAGTGCTAGTGTTAACTAGGGTGACACCAGTGCCAGTGCTAACTAGGGTGACAGCAGTGCCAGTGTTAACTAGGGTAACACCAGTCAGTGCTAGTGTTAGCTAGGGTAACACCAGTGCCAATGTTAATTAGGGTGACACCAGTGCCAGTGTTAACTAGGGTGACACCAGTGCTAGTGTTAACTAGGGTGCCACCAGTGCCAGTGTTAACTAGGGTGACACCAGTGCCAGTGTTAACTAGAGTGCCACCAGTGCCAGTGTTAACTAGGGTGCCACCAGTGCCAGTGTTAACTAGGGTGACACCAGTGCCAGTCTTAACTAGGGTGCCACCAGTGCCAGTGTTAACTAGGGTGACACCAGTGCCAGTGTTAACTAGAGTGCCACCAGTGCCAGTGTTAACTAGGGTGACACCAGTCACAGTGTTAATTAGGGTGCCACCAGTGCCAGTGTTAACTAGAGTGCCACCAGTGCCAGTGTTAACTAGGGTGCCACCAGTGCCAGTGTTAACTAGGGTGACACCAGTGCCAGTGTTAACTAGGGTCCCATCAGTGCCAGTGTTGACTAGAGTGCCACCAGTGCCAGTGTTAACTAGGGTGCCATTAGTTCCAGTGTTAACTAGAGTGCCACCAGTGCCAGTGTTAACTAGAGTGCCACCAGTGCCAGTGTTAACTAGGGTGCCACCAGTGCCAGTGTTAACTAGAGTGCCACCAGTGCCAGTGTTAACTAGAGTGCCACCAGTGCCAGTGTTAACTAGGGTGCCATTAGTGCCAGTGTTAACTAGAGTGCCACCAGTGCCAGTGTTAACTAGGGTGCCACCAGTGCCAGTGTTAACTAGAGTGCCACCAGTGCCAGTGTTAACTAGAGTGCCACCAGTGCCAGTGTTAACTAGAGTGCCACCAGTGCCAGTGTTAACTAGGGTGCCACCAGTGCCAGTGTTAACTAGAGTGCCACCAGTGCCAGTGTTAACTAGGGTGCCACCAGTGCCAGTGTTAACTAGAGTGCCACCAGTGCCAGTGTTAACTAGAGTGCCACCAGTGCCAGTGTTAACTAGGGTGCCACCAGTGCCAGTGTTAACTAGAGTGCCACCAGTGCCAGTGTTAACTAGAGTGCCACCAGTGCCAGTGTTAACTAGGGTGCCACCAGTGCCAGTGTTAACTAGAGTGCCACCAGTGCCAGTGTTAACTAGAGTGCCACCAGTGCCAGTGTTAACTAGGGTGACACCAACCAGTCAATAACTTGAAGCATTATACAAACTTCTGGCAGAGGATATATAAAAAATATATTTCTCACCTGTGCTGTTCTCTTGGTAAGCTTGAAAAATAAAGAAGAAAATGTTCCAATACTATCCATGGGAAAAAAATTGAAGATTCCATATCAGTCAAAAAAATTTGGACGTTATTAAAAAAAGTCCATTTTATTATCAATTGAACTTTCACAAATGTGATAGAAATTTACTCTGTAGTTAGGTGAGATTAACAAAAATCCTAAAATATAATGAAACACAAACTCTGGTATGTATCTTGGCTGGATGATACATGTCATGCACAAAATTACTGATACATGCGGAGAAAAGAACATTTGCTTTGGTTAATTTATGTGGGGGTTAATATATGAGTGTGGGTTAATGTGTGTTAATACACGTGTGTGTGTGTGTGTGCGTGTGTGTGTGTGTGTGTGTGGTGTGTGTGGTGTGTGTGTGTGTGGTGTGTGGTGTGTGTGGTGTGTGTGTGTGTGGTGTGTGGTGTGTGTGTGTGTGTGTGTGTGTGTGTGTGTGTGTGTGTGTGTGTGTGTGTGTGTGTGTGTGTGTGTGTGTGTGTGTGTGTGTGTGTGGTGTGTGTGTGTGTGTGTGTGTGGTGTGTGTGTGTGTGGTGTGTGGTGTGTGTGTGTGTGTGTGTGTGTGTGTGTGTGTGTGTGTGTGTGTGTGTGTGTGTGTGTGTGTGTGTGTGTGTGGTGTGTGTGTGGTGTGTGGTGTGTGTGTGTGTGTGTGTGTGTGTGTGTGTGTGTGTGTGTGTGTGTGTGTGTGTGTGTGGTGTGTGTGTGTGTGGTGTGTGGTGTGTGTGTGTGTGTGTGTGTGTGTGTGTGTGTGTGTGTGTGTGTGTGTGTGTGGTGTGTGGTGTGTGTGTGTGTGTGTATGTGTGTGTTGTGTGTGTGTGTGTGTGTGTGTGTGTGTGTGTGGTGTGTGTGTGTGTGTGTGTGTGTGTGTGTGTGTGTGTGTGGTGTGTGTGTGTGTGTGTGTGGTGTGTGGTGTGTGTGTGTGTGTGTGTGTGTGTGAAGGTTATTATAGGGGAAGGTTATTATGCGTGTGGCTTAAAATATATGTGAGTTAATAAATGTGTGAGGGCTAATGAGTATGTTAATATACGTCTAAGTTAGCATATGTGTGAGGGTTAATATATATGTCGATATACGTCTGTGGGGGAGATTAATGTGTTTGTGGGCTAATACTGTCTTTTGCTAATAATATAAAGAAAAATGCAATATATATATATATATATATATATATATATATATATATATATATATATATATATATATATATATATATATATATATATATATATATATATATGTAGTGCCGAATAGGTAAAATTGATCATTTAACAACAACTCATTTAAAATTAAGTCCTTTCTAAAATTTTCACTTATACCTTTAAAGACATATTTTTTCATTTATGTTAATGTAAAAGTTAATATCTTTGTACCTAAAGAACCTTAGAAAATTTACCTAACCTTATTATAACAAACGCAATTTAATTTAGCCAAATCCAGCTAAATATATTTTAGATAAGTTCACAATCATTTAATAATAAAAAATCACAATGAAATATATTTTTTTCGTTAGGTTCAGAATGATTTTTGTGGAATTATTGCATACAAAAATTTTCGCTTGCCTTATTCGGCAAGAACTTAGGTAAACTCTCTGGGTATATACACCGACATTCACAACTCTCGTGGTGTATGTAGCCACAGATACACAACCATCGCTGTATTTACACCTAAGTATATATCCTGAAAATACACACTTTTCATTGTATGTACACTCATTTTGTTTTTATTCACCGCAATACGTGGTGGAGGCTCGATCCTCCGTCTGCTGAACGCGAGACAGATACACTTCCTGTCTGTACTCACCTATACGATATCGTATGTACGCAGATATATATACCTCTTCTTGCATATAAAATGAGACATACATAGTACATCTCGTTGTATATTCACTTAGAGGGACTTCTATGTATATATACACCAAGAAATACACACCTAGACCTGTATATTTCTCACGATACACTCGGTAAGAGATATTCACATCCCTGTGTATATACACCGAGAAATACTTTTCCCACCGGATATACACCAAGATATACACACCATTGGATGAATACACCCCTGAGGTGTGCGGATAAGGTGGGATAGGTGAGCTACAGGATAGAACATCAAAATCTATCTCATCTATCCCAACAAAATCATACAGACAATAATGCTTTTATTATTACAGAGTAAAGAAATACAAGATAAAACAGTTCTCCTTATTATACTTAATGAAAGAAAGGTGTTAATGAATGTTTAAATGTTATCTGAGGAAACTTAGGGATGTTGAAGGAACTTTGGGATGCTGAAGGAACTTTGGGATGTTGAAGGAACTTTGGGATGCTGAAGGAACTTTGGGATGTTGAAGGAACTTTGGGATGCTGAAGGAACTTTGGGATGTTGAAGGAACTTTGGGATGCTGAAGGAACTTTGGGATGTTGAAGGAACTTTGGGATGCTGAAGGAACTTTGGGATGTTGAAGGAACTTTGGGATGCTGAAGGAACTTTGGGATGTTGAAGGAACTTTGGGATGTTGAAGGAACTTTGGGATGTTGAAGGAACTTTGGGATGTTGAAGGAACTTTGGGATGTTGAAGGAACTTTGGGATGCTGAAGGAACTTTGGGATGTTGAAGGAACTTTGGGATGTTGAAGGA
>NC_091337.1:16583075-16600575 GCF_038502225.1 Cherax quadricarinatus | reverse complement strand
CAGCAGGTGCTACTGCTGTTAGGTGCAGCAGGTACTACTGCTGTTAGGTGCAGCAGGCATTACTGCTGTTAGGTGCAGCAGGTACTACTGCTGTTAGGTGCAGCAGGTACTACTGCTGTTAGGTGCAGCAGGTACTACTGCTGTTAGGTGCAGCAGGTACTACTGCTGTTAGGTGCAGCAGGTACTACTGCTGTTAGGTGCAGCAGGTACTACTGCTGTTAGGTGCAGCAGGTACTACTGGTGTTAGGTGCAGCAGGTACTACTGCTGTTAGGTGCAGCAGGTACTACTGATGTTAGGTGCAGCAGGTACTACTGGTGTTAGGTGCAGCAGGTACTACTGGTGTTAGGTGCAGCAGGTACTACTGGTGTTAGGTGCAGCAGGTACTACTGGTGTGAACAGCAAAACACCACCTGCCCCAGCATACTTATTAGTCGACAGTGAAATACGTAGGTTCATTACGCAGGTCAAGTAAACTAAGTTAAATACGTAGGCTGGGTAGGCTAATTACGCAGGCCAGGTAGGCTGGGCAGATTTGAGTGTTGGTCTCCTTCTTCCTGAATACAAGAGATGACAGATCTTACATTTACTTGCGTTCAGTGTATACACGTGTGTGTGTGTGTGTGTGTGTGTGTGTGTGTGTGTGTGTGTGTGTGTGTGTGTGTGTGTGTGTGTCTCCCCTCAGGCGACTATCCCTATTCTTAATTCCCCTTTCTTCTAGTCTCCCCTTTCCACCTGTTCATTCTTTCTCCCCTTCCTCGGTCCACACTCTTTTCTCCATTCTCTCTCTTTCTCCTCCTCCACTAATATACCCTAGCCCCTCCAGTCCCTCCCACCTCCATCTTTCTATCCCCTCCCCCTCTATGCTCTCCCTCTCCCTCCACTAATGCGACCCCACCATCTAGCTAGGTCAACATACCAACCTTTACCACACACAACTTTCTCCAGTAACCTTTCAAAACTAATCCTCAACTTCAAATACCCCGAAATGCCTACAGTTAAATGGCCACCCTTTCCCAAATGTCGAGGGAAGACCTATTTAAAATGAATCTTTTCAAAATAGAGTAAATCTAGTCAGGTTAGTCGCTTCCGGGTTCTAGTAAGCCCAGGTGATACTGGTTGAAACAGTTGTCAGTTGCTAGTTCACTACCCCCTTCAAGGAGGGTGCCTTGATGTAGGTGGAGGGCTCTTGATTTACGGAATTGGAGCTAGCCTCTCGTTTCCCAAAATGCTGAATGACTCGTATGGATTTACTGTTTTCCCCCCGTGTATCTAGGCGATAATAATAATAATAATAATAATAATAATAATAATAATAATAATAATAATAATAATAATAATAACAATAATAATAATAACAATAATAATAATAATAATAATAATAATAATAATAATAATCGAACATAATACATGAATAGTTCAAAGGTTCTAACCTTCTATCACCGTCATATATAAAGAAGTTTAAAAAAAATCGAAGGTTCAAAATCTCCAGGAAAACTTGATTTTTTCTAGGACTATAAAATTCAAATCTTCAAACATAGCTAAGTTTCTAACATTCAAAGTCGTTTAAATCAAAGTGAGAGCAGAATGATTTAAAGGTTCACAGATTCTGAACCTCCAGAACCAGAAGACAGCAGAGTGATTCAGTGATTCTGACAGTACCCTTCACTCCCTTAGAAAACATGTCTAACATTGTCTAACAATATCTAATAGTTTCTAACAGTGTTTAACATTGTCTAACAGCGTCTGATAATGTCTAACAGCGTCTAACAGTATCCAACACTGTTTAACATTCTCTAACAACAATGTTTAACATTGTCTAACAGTATCTGAAAGTGTCTAACAGCATCTAACAGTGTCTAATAATGTCTAACAAAAATATTTTGACATTGAAGTGTGTACGTCAGTAAATTTGTGTTTGAATAATGACTTGACACTCCCAGGTGAGTACCAGGGCACGGTGCCCCGTGGCCTGGTGGCTAAAGCTCTCGCTTCACAGAAAGAGGTGCCGGGTTCGATTCCCGGCGAGGGTAGAAACATTGGGCGTGTTTCCTTACACCGGTTGTCTATGTTCCCCATCAGTA
This sequence comes from Cherax quadricarinatus, assembly GCF_038502225.1. Taxonomy (NCBI): domain Eukaryota; kingdom Metazoa; phylum Arthropoda; class Malacostraca; order Decapoda; family Parastacidae; genus Cherax; species Cherax quadricarinatus. The sequence goes on along the minus strand of NC_091337.1, from coordinate 16,598,493 downwards.
AAATGGGTACCTGGGTGTTAGTGGACTGGTGTGGGTCGCATCCTGGGACACAACTGACCTAATTTGCCCGAAATGCTCAGCATAACAAGTGGCTTTCTATATAGTAGTATGTCATTGATGTCAACTAGGACTGTATACCTTGTATATGTACTTGTAGTAAATAATGTTGTTGTTGTATATGAGCTTGACCAGCCAGTGCCGGGGGCAGTATCACCGCCAACACCAGACTACAGCAACAGCAGCAGAATACAGCAGCAGCAACAAGAGCAGAAGTACTGTAGTAACAGAGACTACAGAAGCAGCAACAGACACTACAGCAGCAACAACAGACAATACAGCAGCAGACACTACGGCAGCACCAACAGACACTACAGCAGCAGCATCAGACACTACAGCAGCAACAGACACTATAACAACAGGAACAGACAGTACAGCAGCATCAACAGACACTAACAACAGGAACAGACAATACAGCAGCATCAACAGACACTACAGCAGCAGCAACACACACTACAACAGCAGCAACACACACTATAGTAGCAGCAACACACACTACAGCAGCAGCAACACACACTAAAGCAACACACACTACAGCAGCAGCAACACACACACACACACGCACACACTATAGCAACACACACTACAGCAGTAGCAACACACACTATAGCAGAAGCAACACACACTATAGCAGCAGCAACACACACTACAGCAGCAGCAACACACACTACAGCAGCAGCAACACACACTACAGCAGCAGCAACACACACTATAGCAACACACACACACACTATAGCAACACACACACACTACAGCAACACGCACTATAGCAGCACCAAGACACACTACAGCAGCAGCAACACACACTACAGCAACACACACTACAGCAGCAACAACACACACTACAGCAGCACCAAGACACACTATAGCAGCAGCAACACACACTACAGCAGTAGCAACACACACTACAGCAGCAGCAACACACACTACAGCAGAACCAAAACACACTACAGCAGCAGCAACACACACTACAGCAGCACCAAGACACACTATAGCAGCAGCAACACACACTACAGCAGCAGCAACACACACTACAGCAGCACCAAGACACACTATAGCAGCAACAACACACACTGCAGCAGTAGCAACACACACTACAGCGGCACCAAGACACACTATAGCAGTAGCAACACACACTATAGCAACAGCAACACACACTACAGCAGCAGCAACACACACTATAGCAGTAGCAACACACACTATAGCAGTAGCAACACACACTATAGCAGTAGCAACACACACTACAGCAGTAGCAACACACACTATAGCAGTAGCAACACACACTATAGCAGTAGCAACACACACTATAGCAGTAGCAACACACACTATAGCAACAGCAACACACACTACAGCAGTAGCAACACACACTATAGCAGTAGCAACACACACTATAGCAGTAGCAACACACACTATAGCAGTAGCAACACACACTATAGCAGTAGCAACACACACTATAGCAGTAGCAACACACACTACAGCAGCAGCAACACACACTATAGCAGTAGCAACACACACTATAGCAGTAGCAACACACACTATAGCAGTAGCAACACACACTATAGCAGCAGCAACACACACTATAGCAGTAGCAACACACACTATAGCAGTAGCAACACACACTATAGCAGCAGCAACACACACTACAGCAGCAGCAACACACACTACAGCAGTAGCAACACACACTACAGCAGCAGCAACACACACTACAGCAGCACCAAGACACACTACAGCAGCACCAAGACACACTACAGCAGCAGCAACACGCACTACAGCAGCACCAAGACACACTATAGCAGTAGCAACACACACTACAGCAGCAGCAACACACACTATAGAAACACACACACACACACTATAGCAACACACACTACAGCAGCACACACTATAGCAACAGCAACACACACTATAGCAACACACACACTATAGCAACACACACTACAGCAACACACACTACAGCAGTAGCAACACACACTATAGCAGCAGCAACACACACTATAGCAGCAGCAACACACACTACAGCAGCAGCAACACACACTATAGCAGCAGCAACACACACTACAGCAGTAGCAACACACACTATAGCAGCAGCAACACACACTATAGCAGCAGCAACACACACTACAGCAGCAGCAACACACACTACAGCAGTAGCAACACACACTATAGCAGCAGCAACACACACTACAGCAGCAGCAACACACACTATAGCAGCAGCAACATACACTACAGCAGTAGCAACACACACTATAGCAGCAGCAACACACACTATAGCAGCAGCAACACACACTACAGCAGCAGCAACACACACTACAGCAGCAGTAGCAACACACAATATAGCAGCAGCAACACACACTATAGCAGCAGCAACACACACTACAGCAGCAGCAACACACACTATAGCAGCAGCAACATACACTACAGCAGTAGCAACACACACTATAGCAGCAGCAACACACACTATAGCAGCAGCAACACACACTACAGCAGCAGCAACACACACTACAGCAGCAGTAGCAACACACAATATAGCAGCAGCAACACACACTATAGCAGCAGCAACACACACTACAGCAGCAGCAACACACACTATAGCAGCAGCAACATACACTACAGCAGTAGCAACACACACTATAGCAGCAGCAACACACACTATAGCAGCAGCAACACACACTACAGCAGCAGCAACACACACTACAGCAGCAGTAGCAACACACAATATAGCAGCAGCAACACACACTATAGCAGCAGCAACACACACTACAGCAGCAGCAACACACACTATAGCAGCAGCAACATACACTACAGCAGTAGCAACACACACTATAGCAGCAGCAACACACACTATAGCAGCAGCAACACACACTACAGCAGCAGCAACACACACTACAGCAGCAGTAGCAACACACAATATAGCAGCAGCAACACACACTGTAGCAGCAGCAACACACACTGTAGCAGCAGCAACACACACTGTAGCAGCAGCAACACACTGTAGCAGCAGCAACACACACTACAGCACAGTCACCCCCCCAACACAGAGTGAGGGCGATACAGAAGTTCAATTAGTTAAGTTGAAGGCGGTGAGGGGGAGGGGAGGGGAGGGAAGGGGAGTAGGCAGGGAGAGAAGCGAGATGAGGGGAAAGAGAGGGGAGGGGGAAGAGACGCCTGGAGCGTGTGATAGGGGTCGTGCTTGCAAGCACCCCACAACTACCTATAAACTCACTCCTGCATGAGACAAGTTCCCTCCCTTCCCTTCCCTCCCTCCTTCCTTCCCTCCCTGTTGCGACTGTGTGGTAGAAGGAAGGAGAAAAGCAGGGAGGGTAGCATAGAGAGGGAAAGAGAAAGAGAGAGGAGGACGATGGAGGGGTATGGCGGGAATCGTGTAGGCTGAAAGCTAAAATATAATAATAATAATAATAATAATAATAATAATAATAATAATAATAATAATAAATGATAATTATTATTTCTACACGTACATGATACAACTTGCAGACTATACCTGACATCACTGACATACTACGTATATAGAAAGCACCCGGTTATGCAGAGCATTTCACAACAGCATCATCAGCACGTCTCAACGTCATCACCTCAGATAACCTGTACCAGTCTGACATAACACAGACCTGGTCGCCATCACACAAGAGGAACCAGCTAAGGTAATGTTTTCAACAGCCCAAGCTTGCACAAGTAATTCATTCAAAAATACATGAAACATGGTAAGTCTTGTCTATCCGTCTTATCTTCCAACACTCTCTGCCTATCCATTCTACCCGTCCAACACTCCTTGACTGTCCATTCTACCCTTCCAACACTCTCTGACTATCCATTCTACCCTTCCAACACTCTCTGACTATCCATTCTACCCCTCCGACACTCCCTGACTATCCATTCTACCCCTCCAACACTCCCTACCTACTCACCTTACCCTCCAACACTCCCTGACTATTCTTTCTACCCCTCCAACACTCCCTACCTACTCACCTTACCCTCCAACACTCCCTGACTATTCTTTCTACCCCTCCAACACTCCATAACTATCCATTCTACCCCTCCGACACTCCCTGACTATCCATTCTACCCCTCCAATACTCCCTACCTACTCGCCTTACCCTCCAACACTCCCTGACTATTCTTTCTACCCCTCCAACACTCCATAACTATCCATTCTACCCCTCCAAAACTCCCTGACTATCCATTCTACCCCTCCAAAACTCCCTGACTATCCATTCTACCCCTCCAATACTCCCTACCTACTCGCCTTACCCTCCAACACTCCCTGACTATTCTTTCTACCCCTCCAACACTCCATAACTATCCATTCTACCCCTCCAAAACTCCCTGACTATCCATTATACCCTCCAACACTTCCTGACTATCCATTCCACTCCTCCAACACTCTCTACTTATTTATCTTAGCCTCCAACACTACATGATAAACCATCCTACCCCTTCATCACTCCCTGCCTATCCATCCTACCCTTCCAACATTCTCTGCCTATCCATCTTCCCCCTCCAACACTCCCTAACTACCCATCTACCTTTCAAGCACACCCTCACTATCCATTCTACCCTTCCAACACTCCCTGCCTATCCATCCTACCTTTCCAGCACTCCCTGTCTATCCATCCTATCCTCCAACACTCCCTGTCTATCCATCGTATCCTCCAACACTCCCTGCCTATCTATCCCATCTCTCCAACACTACCTGACTACCCTTCCTACCCCCGTCCAACACTCCTTGACAATCCCTCTTACCCTTCCAACACTCCCTGACTATCCATCCTACCCCTCCAACACTCCCTGCCTATCCCTCTCATCTCCTCAGCATGGAGCCGGGAGGCTGGACACATGATACAGCCAGATGGGTGACATTGACTCACGCAAGGCTGGCCACCCACCTGCAAACTCCTCGCTCCGTTGCTGCCTAAAATCACCGGACCATGGATAACTTGGTCCAGGGTATCTGCAGATCATGGATAACTCTATTTATGGATAACTGAAGTCCTTTATATATATATATATATATATATATATATATATATATATATATATATATATATATATATATATATATATATATATATATATATATACATATGTACAGTATGAGGGGGGGGGGGGGAAAGAGAGTAACATTCAACAGTTCTTGCAGCTCTCCCCACCACCCTTCCCCAACTCCCCTTCCCCAAAACTTTCCACCCCTCCCCCTGCAACCCTCCCCCACCAGAATGTAGGCTTCATTATAAAGGATTCCAGCAACAGGATCACATTCGTTAGGAAAGACGAACCGTCATCACTCTCACCCCTTCCACACTGCCAGGGGGAGGCAGGGAAGCAAGGGAGGCAGGGAGGCAGGGAGGCAGGGAGGCAGGGAGGCAGGGAAGTAGGGGGTGTTGGTTGAAAGGGGGGCATGGAAGTGCTGACCATATTTACCTTCTATAAGAGAGAGAGAGAGAGAGAGAGAGAGAGAGAGAGAGAGAGAGAGAGAGAGAGAGAGAGAGAGAGAGAGAGAGAGAGAGAGAGAGCAATGTTCACATAAGAAATCGGATGAAAGCAACCGGAAATGGAGGAGATGAATGAAGTGAATAATCAATGAGAGATGCATGAAAGTGAAGACGAGACACACGAATAAGCAGATAATCTGAAGGAAAATCGGAAGGAAAATGGGGAGGAAAAATCGGAAGGAAAATCGGCAAGAAAATCATCATCATCCTGCACATCTTATTCTCCTTGTGCTCCTCTTTTCCTTTTTTTCTCTTTCTCTGACTTCCCCTCTTCTCTTCCATCTACTCTCTTTCGTTGTCTCTCTTGAAGATGATCTACTAATTCGCAAGACAAGTGTGAGGTCCAACACCACCAATCACAATGACTACTTATTTATCTCGTAAAAAAAATGCTAATTACCCCAATTAAATATTAATCAGTCTCTTGTCTGTCCTTCCAAGGAGCTGATTGGTCGAGAGCGCTCTCCCGAAGCTCGCTGATTGGTGAAGTGTCGCAAGAACACACTTGGGGAGTGCACTGACTGGTCGAGAGTTTCCAGAAAGGCTCTCATTGGACGGACATTCCAATGCTGTGATTGGTGGAGGAAGGGGGAAGGGAGTCTTAGGCAATAAGCTTCTTGGGTCTTTGAAACGCTGTGATTGGGTGGTTATTTTAAGAGTGTGAGCTAACTGGCGAGTTTGTAATAGGGGAATTTAAAGTCAATCGACTGTACTAGGGCCATTAAGGCTGCATGTTACCTGTTTACCACCAATTAAGAAATACCACAGGATATATACAAAGATGTGTATTTTCAGTATATATATACACTGAATTTACATAAATACCTATTTTAGGTATTCAAATACCTAATTTAGTCATTAAAATTCCCTTTTTATGTATTAAAACACCCATTTTAGTATTAAAACGCATATTTTAGATGTTAAATTACACATTTTATGTATTAAAACACCTATTTTAGACATTAGAATACCTATTTTAGGTATTAAACACCTATTTTAGGTATTAAACACCTATTTTAGGTATTAAAACACCTATTTTATGCATTAAATATCTATTTTAGGCATTAAAATCCCTAATTTGGCCAATGCTTAAAATAAGTATTTTAATATCTAAAATAGGTATTTAATACCTAAAATAGGTATCCTAATGCCTAAAATGGGTGTTTTAATGCATAAATACATAATTCCATAAATGCATAATTACATAAATACCTAAAATAGGCATTTATGTAAACTCAGTGTATATATATACTGAAAATACATATCTCTGTATACATCCTGTGGTTATTTGCTGATTCAAACATCTTGGCCCCAAAACATTCACTGGCCAGAATATCTTGACCCATGATATTCCCAGGCCAGAAAATCTTGGCCCATATTCCCTGGCCAGAATATCTTGACCCAATGATATTCTCTGGCCAGAATATCTTGGCCCATATTCCCTGGCCAGAATATCGCGGGTCTAAACATACCCTAGCCATATTCCGTGTGTCAAAGCATTCAGCCATCCATCCATCCACCCATCCATCCACCCACTCATCCACCCACCCATCCATCCACCCAGCCATCCACCCAGCCATCCATCCATCCATCCACCCACCCACCCACTCAGCCACCCGTCCGTCACAGGTCAATTCATCTCACACGAACATTAACCAACATTGACCAGCCACAACGAAACAAAAGAAAAATAATTTTAGCTAGACTTATCCTGCCCAAACTTTTAATATTTTTTAAAGCAAATTTCCTATTTCCTATTTTTTCCCAACAATGCATTGAGAGAGAGAGAGAGAGAGAGAGAGAGAGAGAGAGAGAGAGAGAGAGAGAGAGAGAGACCATTTTCATTTTTGGTCAGTGAATGAAGCACGCGCACACAGCGGATAACGCCTTGATAACCACAATGTATTATTTACAAGGAATAGGTGGGACAAGGAATAGGTGGGACAAGGAATAGGTGGGACAAGGAATAGGTGGGGCCAGGGGTAACTAGGACAAGGAATAGGTGAGACAAGGAATAGGTGAGACAAGGAATAGGTGGGACAAGGAATAGCTCTTGACAAGGAATAGGTGGGACAAGGAATAGCTCTTGACAAGGAATAGGTGGGGCAAGGAATAGGTGGGGCAAGGAATAGGTGGGACAAGGAATAGCTGGGACAAGGAATAGCTGGGACAAGGAATAGGTGGGGCAAGGAATAGGTGGGGCAAGGAATAGCTCTTGACAAGGAATAGCTGGGACAAGGAATAGCTGGGACAAGGAATAGCTGGGACAAGGAATGGCTTTGATAAAGAATAGCTGGGACAAGAAACAACTGGGACAAAGAATAGCTGAGATAAGGCATAGTTGCAACAAAGAATAGTTAGGGTGAAGAGGGATAGCTTGAGCAAATACAAATGCTGGGACAAACACATGCACTCCAGGAGAGAGAGAGAGAGAGAGAGAGAGAGAGAGAGAGAGAGAGAGAGAGAGAGAGAGAGAGAGAGAGAGAGAGAGAGAGAACCATGACTGCATACAGAGGGGATCTGTGAGAGGAAACAAGGGGAATGGAACCCACTGAGAGGGGAGGCGATTTCTGAACGCCATTTGTATAGTTTTCTGTAGAGACGCTCTATGTTCTTGCTCTTCTTGTTTATCTTCTCGTTATTGCTATTTTTTTGGGCTGTTATTGTTGTTCGTGTTGGTCTTGCTGTTATTGTTGCTGCTGTTATTGATGGTGCTGTTGTTGTTGGTAATGCTGTTGATGTTGCTGTTAGTGTTGGTGGTGCTGTTGTTGTTGGTGGTAGTGCTGTTGTTGTTGGTGGTGGTACTGTTGTTGCTGTTAGTGGTGCTGTTGTTGTTGTTGGTGGTGCTGTTGTTGCTGGTGCTGTTGCTGTTGGTGCTGATGTTGTTGGTGCTGGTGTTGCTGGTGCTGTTGTTGCTGGTGCTGTTGTTGTTGGTGCTGTTGTTGTTGGTGCTGTTGTTGCTGGTGCTGTTGTTGTTGGTGCTGTTGTTGTTGGTGCTGTTGTTGCTGGTGCTGATGTTGTTGGTGCTGTTGTTGCTGGTGCTGTTGTTGTTGGTGCTGTTGTTGCTGGTGCTGTTGTTGCTGGTGCTGTTGTTGTTGGTGCTGCTGTTGTTGGTGCTGCTGTTGCTGGTGCTGTTGTTGCTGGTGCTGCTGTTGCTGGTGCTGTTGTTGCTGGTGCTGTTGCTGTTGGTGCTGTTGTTGGTGCTGTTGTTAGTGGTACTGTTGCTGTAGATGCTCTTGTTGATGCTGTTATTGTTGCTGTTATTGCTCGTCTTATCACTGTTAGCGCTACTGTTGGGCTTCTTGTTCTTGCTGTTATTGTTCCCTTGTTCTTGTTCTCACTCACGTCTTTCTCAGACATACATCAAAGAAACTTTTTAAATATTTGCATGAAATTAGAATAAATCACTAAACTTTTCCTCTAAATTTGTGATTATATATATATATATATATATATATATATATATATATATATATATATATATATATATATATATATATATATATATATATATATATATAATATACATGTGTGTGTGTGTGTGTGTGTGTGTGTGTGTGTGTGTTACGACGAAAATTATGGCTCAGTTTGTCTTAGATCTTATATAGGCCGATCAAACAAGGAAAATTATTTTGTGTGATAAGAAAATGTTGTCATTTTAAATTAGAAATAATGACATGCTTTATAAACTTTCTGTATGTTAAGTTAGAGATAAAAAATAACAGTCTAGAAAAATCCTGTCCACTTCAATCAGGAATCTAAGATGGGTGTGAAACACAGACTGTCTTGTTCCTTCATCATGGGGAGGAGTGAAGCTGGCTACACAGTGAGACAGGGAGGAGTGAAGCTGGCTACACAGTGAGACAGGGAGGAGTGAAGCTGGCTACACAGTGAGACAGGGAGGAGTGAAGCTGGCTACACAGTGAGACAGGGAGGAGTGAAGCTGGCTACACAGTGAGACAGGGAGGAGTGAAGCTGGCTACACAGTGAGACAGGGAGGAGTGAAGCTGGCTACACAGTGAGACAGGGAGGAGTGAAACTGGATACACAGTGAGACAGGGAGGAGTGAAGCTGGCTACACAGTGAGACAGGGAGGAGTGAAACTGGATACACAGTGAGACAGGGAGGAGTGAAGCTGGCTACACAGTGAGACAGGGAGGAGTGAAACTGGATACACAGTGAGACAGGGAGGAGTGAAGCTGGCTACACAGTGAGACAGGGAGGAGTGAAGCTGGCTACACAGTGAGACAGGGAGGAGTGAAGCTGGCTACACAGTGAGACAGGGAGGAGTGAAACTGGCTACACAGTGAGACAGGGAGGAGTGAAACTGGATACACAGTGAGACAGGGAGGAGTGAAGCTGGCTACACAGTGAGACAGGGAGGAGTGAAGCTGGCTACACAGTGAGACAGGGAGGAGTGAAGCTGGATACACAGGGAGACAGGGAGGAGTGAAGCTGGCTACACAGTGAGACAGGGAGGAGTGAAACTGGCTACACAGTGAGACAGGGAGGAGTGAAGCTGGCTACACAGTGAGACAGGGAGGAGTGAAGCTGGCTACACAGTGAGACAGGGAGGAGTGAAACTGGATACACAGTGAGACAGGGAGGAGTGAAGCTGGCTACACAGTGAGACAGGGAGGAGTGAAGCTGGCTACACAGTGAGACAGGGAGGAGTGAAACTGGCTACACAGTGAGACAGGGAGGAGTGAAACTGGATACACAGTGAGACAGGGAGGAGTGAAACTGGATACACAGTGAGACAGGGAGGAGTGAAGCTGGCTACACAGTGAGACAGGGAGGAGTGAAACTGGATACACAGTGAGACAGGGAGGAGTGAAACTGGCTACACAGTGAGACAGGGAGGAGTGAAACTGGATACACAGTGAGACAGGGAGGAGTGAAACTGGCTACACAGTGAGACAGGGAGGAGTGAAGCTGGCTACACAGTGAGACAGGGAGGAGTGAAACTGGATACACAGTGAGACAGGGAGGAGTGAAGCTGGCTACACAGTGAGACAGGGAGGAGTGAAGCTGGCTACACAGTGAGACAGGGAGGAGTGAAACTGGCTACACAGTGAGACAGGGAGGAGTGAAACTGGATACACAGTGAGACAGGGAGGAGTGAAGCTGGCTACACAGTGAGACAGGGAGGAGTGAAGCTGGCTACACAGTGAGACAGGGAGGAGTGAAGCTGGATACACAGGGAGACAGGGAGGAGTGAAGCTGGCTACACAGTGAGACAGGGAGGAGTGAAACTGGCTACACAGTGAGACAGGGAGGAGTGAAACTGGATACACAGTGAGACAGGGAGGAGTGAAGCTGGCTACACAGTGAGACAGGGAGGAGTGAAGCTGGCTACACAGTGAGACAGGGAGGAGTGAAGCTGGCTACACAGTGAGACAGGGAGGAGTGAAACTGGCTACACAGTGAGACAGGGAGGAGTGAAGCTGGCTACACAGTGAGACAGGGAGGAGTGAAGCTGGATACACAGGGAGACAGGGAGGAGTGAAGCTGGCTACACAGTGAGACAGGGAGGAGTGAAGCTGGCTACACAGTGAGACAGGGAAGAGTGAAGCTGGCTACACAGTGAGACAGGGAAGAGTGAAGCTGGCTACACAGTGAGACAGGGAGGAGTGAAGCTGGCTACACAGTGAGACAGGGAGGAGTGAAGCTGGATACACAGGGAGACAGGGAGGAGTGAAGCTGGCTACACAGTGAGACAGGGAGGAGTGAAGCTGGCTACACAGTGAGACAGGGAGGAGTGAAGCTGGATACACAGGGAGACAGGGAGGAGTGAAGCTGGCTACACAGTGAGACAGGGAGGAGTGAAGCTGGATACACAGGGAGACAGGGAGGAGTGAAGCTGGCTACACAGGGAGACAGGGAGGAGTGAAACTGGCTACACAGTGAGACAGGGAGGAGTAAAGCTGGCTACACAGTGAGACAGGGAGGAGTGAAGCTGGCTACACAGTGAGACAGGGAGGAGTGAAGCTGGCTACACAGTGAGACAGGAGTGAAGCTGGCTACACAGTGAGACAGGGAGGAGTGAAGCTGGCTACACAGTGAGACAGGGAGGAGTGAAGCTGGCTACACAGTGAGACAGGGAGGAGTGAAGCTGGCTACACAGTGAGACAGGGAGGAGTGAAGCTGGCTACACAGTGAGACAGGGAGGAGTGAAGCTGGATACACAGGGAGACAGGGAGGAGTGAAGCTGGCTACACAGTGAGACAGGGAGGAGTGAAGCTGGCTACACAGTGAGACAGGGAGGAGTGAAGCTGGCTACACAGTGAGACAGGGAGGAGTGAAGCTGGCTACACAGTGAGACAGGGAGGAGTGAAGCTGGATACACAGGGAGACAGGGAGGAGTGAAGCTGGCTACACAGTGAGACAGGGAGGAGTGAAGCTGGATACACAGGGAGACAGGGAGGAGTGAAGCTGGATACACAGGGAGACAGGGAGGAGTGAAACTGGCTACACAGTGAGACAGGGAGGAGTGAAGCTGGATACACAGTGAGACAGGGAGGAGTGAAGCTGGCTACACAGTGAGACAGGGAGGAGTGAAGCTGGCTACACAGTGAGACAGGGAGGAGTGAAGCTGGATACACAGGGAGACAGGGAGGAGTGAAACTGGCTACACAGTGAGACAGGGAGGAGTGAAGCTGGCTACACAGTGAGACAGGGAGGAGTGAAGCTGGATATACAGGGAGACAGGGAGGAGTGAAACTGGCTACACAGTGAGACAGGGAGGAGTGAAGCTGGATACACAGTGAGACAGGGAGGAGTGAAGCTGGCTACACAGTGAGACAGGGAGAAGTGAAGCTGGATACACAGTGAGACAGGGAGGAGTGAAGCTGGCTACACAGGAAGACAGGGAGGAGTGAAGCTGGCTACACAGGGAGACAGGGAGGTGTGAAGCTGGATACACAGGGAGACAGGGAGGAGTGAAGCTGGATACACAGTGAGACAGGGAGGAGTGAAGCTGGCTACACAGTGAGACAGGGAGGAGTGAAGCTGGATACACAGTGAGACAGGGAGGAGAGAAGCTGGCTACACAGGAAGACAGGGAGGAGTGAAGCTGGCTACACAGTGAGACAGGGAGGAGTGAAGCTGGCTACACAGGGAGACAGGGAGGAGTGAAGCTGGCTACACAGGGAGACAGGGAGGAGTGAAGCTGGCTACACAGTGAGACAGGGAGGAGTGAAGCTGGCTACACAGGAAGACAGGGAGGAGTGAAGCTGGCTACACAGTGAGACAGGGAGGAGTGAAGCTGGCTACACAGTGAGACAGGGAGGAGTGAAGCTGGCTACACAGGGAGACAGGGAGGAGTGAAGCTGGCTACACAGTGAGACAGGGAGGAGTGAAGCTGGCTACACAGTGAGACAGGGAGGAGTGAAGCTGGCTACACAGTGAGACAGGGAGGAGTGAAGCTGGCTACACAGTGAGACAGGGAGGAGTGAAGCTGGCTACACAGTGAGACAGGGAGGAGTGAAGCTGGCTACACAGGGAGACAGGGAGGAGTGAAGCTGGCTACACAGGGAGACAGGGAGGAGTGAAGCTGACTACACAGTGAGACAGGGAGGAGTGAAGCTGGCTACACAGGGATACAGGGAGGAGTGAAGCTGGATACACAGGGAGACAGGGAGGAGTGAAACTGGCTACACAGTGAGACAGGGAGGAGTGAAGCTGGATACACAGGGAGACAGGGAGGAGTGAAGCTGGATACACAGGGAGACAGGGAGGAGTGAAACTGGCTACACAGTGAGACAGGGAGGAGTGAAGCTGGATACACAGTGAGACAGGGAGGAGTGAAGCTGGCTACACAGTGAGACAGGGAGGAGTGAAGCTGGCTACACAGTGAGACAGGGAGGAGTGAAGCTGGATACACAGGGAGACAGGGAGGAGTGAAACTGGCTACGCAGTGAGACAGGGAGGAGTGAAGCTGGCTACACAGTGAGACAGGGAGGAGTGAAGCTGGATACACAGGGAGACAGGGAGGAGTGAAACTGGCTACACAGTGAGACAGGGAGGAGTGAAGCTGGATACACAGTGAGACAGGGAGGAGTGAAGCTGGCTACACAGTGAGACAGGGAGGAGTGAAGCTGGATACACAGTGAGACAGGGAGGAGTGAAGCTGGCTACACAGGAAGACAGGGAGGAGTGAAGCTGGCTACACAGGGAGACAGGGAGGAGTGAAGCTGGATACACGGTGAGACAGGGAGGAGTGAAGCTGGCTACACAGTGAGACAGGGAGGAGTGAAGCTGGATACACAGTGAGACAGGGAGGAGTGAAGCTGGCTACACAGGAAGACAGGGAGGAGTGAAGCTGGCTACACAGTGAGACAGGGAGGAGTGAAGCTGGCTACACAGGGAGACAGGGAGGAGTGAAGCTGGCTACACAGGGAGACAGGGAGGAGTGAAGCTGGCTACACAGGGAGACAGGGAGGAGTGAAGCTGGCTACACAGTGAGACAGGGAGGAGTGAAGCTGGCTACACAGGGAGACAGGGAGGAGTGAAGCTGGCTACACAGTGAGACAGGGAGGAGTGAAGCTGGCTACACAGGAAGACAGGGAGGAGTGAAGCTGGCTACACAGTGAGACAGGGAGGAGTGAAGCTGGCTACACAGTGAGACAGGGAGGAGTGAAGCTGGCTACACAGGGAGACAGGGAGGAGTGAAGCTGGCTACACAGTGAGACAGGGAGGAGTGAAGCTGGCTACACAGTGAGACAGGGAGGAGTGAAGCTGGCTACACAGTGAGACAGGGAGGAGTGAAGCTGGCTACACAGTGAGACAGGGAGGAGTGAAGCTGGCTACACAGTGAGACAGGGAGGAGTGAAGCTGGCTACACAGGGAGACAGGGAGGAGTGAAGCTGGCTACACAGGGAGACAGGGAGGAGTGAAGCTGGCTACACAGTGAGACAGGGAGGAGTGAAGCTGGCTACACAGGGAGACAGGGAGGAGTGAAGCTGGCTACACAGGGAGACAGGGAGGAGTGAAGCTGGCTACACAGTGAGACAGGGAGGAGTGAAGCTGGCTACACAGTGAGACAGGGAGGAGTGAAGCTGGCTACACAGTGAGACAGGGAGAAGTAAAGCTGGCTACACAGTGAGACAGGGAGGAGTAAAGTTGGCTACACAGTGAGACAGGGAGGAGTAAAGCTGGCTACACAGTGAGACAGGGAGGAGTGAAGCTGGCTACACAGTGAGACAGGGAGGAGTGAAGCTGGCTACACAGTGAGACAGGGAGAAGTAAAGCTGGCTACACAGTGAGACAGGGAGGAGTGAAGCTGGCTACAAGTGAGACAGGGAGGAGTGAAGCTGGCTACACAGTGAGACAGGGAGAAGTAAAGCTGGCTACACAGTGAGACAGGGAAGAGTGAAGCTGGCTACACAGGAAGACAGGGAGGAGAGAAGCTGGCTACACAGGAAGACAGGGAGGAGTGAAGCTGGCTACACAGTGAGACAGGGAGGAGTGAAGCTGGCTACACAGTGAGACAGGGAAGAGTGAAGCTGGCTACACAGGAAGACAGGGAGGAGAGAAGCTGGCTACACAGTGAGACAGGGAGGAGTGAAGCTGGCTACACAGGGAGACAAGGAGGAGTGAAGCTGGCTACACAGTGAGACAGGGAGGAGTGAAGCTGGCTACACAGGGAGACAGGGAGGAGTGAAGCTGGCTACACAGGGAGACAGGGAGGAGTGAAGCTGGCTACACAGTGAGACAGGGAGGAGTGAAGCTGGCTACACAGTGAGACGGAGGAGAGAAGCTGGCTACACAGGGAGACAGGGAGGAGTGAAGCTGGCTACACAGTGAGACAGGGAGGAGTGAAGCTGGCTACACAGGGAGACAAGGAGGAG
>NC_091337.1:16570575-16578075 GCF_038502225.1 Cherax quadricarinatus | reverse complement strand
TTCAGAATGACGCAACTTGCGTCACACGCTCGACGCCTATAACAACAACAACAGCAACAACGACTAACAACCACGCAATTCAACGCACAGAATAATTAAATGATCTTCTTGATTAAACATCGCTAACAACATTAAGATAATTAATGTTCCAGTTGGAATTACTCTGCCTGCTCGACTTGTACCAGGAGCGGTGGTGCTGCTTAGCTGAACTACACCACCACCACCACAGCTGCTACACCACCACCACAGCTGCTGCACCACCACACAGCTGCTGCATCACCACCACCACAGCTGCTACATCACCACCACCACAGCTGTTGCAAAACCACCACCACGGCCACAGCTTCTGCATCACCATCACCACAGCTGTCGCACCACCTCCACCACAGCTGCTGCACCACCACCACAGCTGCTGCACCTCCAGCACCACAGCTGCTGCACCACCACACAGCTGTTGCATCACCACCACCGCAGCTGCTGCATCACCACCACCTCAGCTGCTGCATCACCACCACCACCACAGCTGCTACATCACCACCACCACCACAGCTGCTGCACCACCACACACCTGCTGCACCGTCACCCCCACAGCTGCTGCACCACCACCATCATCACAGCTGCTACACCGCCACCACAGCTGCACCACTACCACCACAGCTGCTGCACCACCACCACCACAGCTGCTGCACCACCACCACCACACCTGCTGCACCTCCACCACAGCCGCTGCACTACCATCACCACCACCACCACCACAATTGCTGCACCGCCACCACAGCCTGTGCACCACCAGAGCTCACCACTACCAAAGCTGCTGCACCATCAGACGCCATCACTACCACAGCTGCTGCACTACCAGAGCTCACCACTACCACAGCTGCTGCACCATCAGACATCACTTCCACAACTGCTGCACTACCAGAGCTCACCACTACCACAGCTGCTGCACCATCAGACATCACTTCCACAGCTGCTGCACTACCAGAGCTCACCACTATCACTGCACCACCTGAGATCACCACTATCACTGCACCACCTGAGATCACCTCTACTACTGCACCACCTGAGATCACCACTATCACTGCACCACTTAGATCACAACTACCACTGCACCACCTGAGATCATCACTACCACTGCACCACCTGAGATCATCACTACCACTGCACCACCTGAGATCACCACTACCCCTACACCACCTGAGATCACTACCACTGCACCACCTGAGATCACCACTACCATTGCACCACCTAAGATCACCACTACCACTGCACCACCTGAGATCACTACTACCATTGCACCACTACCACTGCACCACCTGAGAGCACCACTACCACTGCACCACCTGAGATCACTACTACCATTGCACCACTACCACTGCACCACCTGAGAGCACCACTACCACTGCACCACCTGAGGTAGTTATTACCAGTGCTATTGCAACAACAGAGGTTGTTATTGTTGTGTTGTGGTTATTTTTGTTTGTTAACTGGAAAAGAAAAATAACTTGACGACCAGTGGCGCCAGTTCTATGACAGCACCATGGCTGGGGACAGTGGTGACTACGAGCTGGGGACAGTGGTGACTACGAGCTGGGGACAGTGGTGACTACGAGCTTCGGACGGTGACTACGAGCGAGGTTCAGGTGTCCCGTAGTTCGATCGCGAGCGCACTCAGCTCTCACACTGAGGTCCGGGTTTCAAATCTCCTCCAGTACGGCTGGAAAACATTAGTGACGTGTTTCCATAAGACACCTGCTGTCCCTGTCCCTGTTCACCCATCAGTTGAAGAGGGTACCTGGGTGTTAGTCGACTGATGTGGATCGCATCCTGGGACAAAACTGACCTAATTTGCCCGAAATGCTCAGCATAACAAGGGGCTTTCTATATAGCAGTATGTCATTGATGTCAGCTAGGCCTGTATACCTTGTACATGTACTTGTAGTAAGTAAAGATATTATTATTATTATTATTTATTATTATTATTATTATTATTATTATTATTGAAAGAACAAGCTGGAGGGTGGGACCTACTTTAACCCTGTGATAGTGCTAGGATCAGTGGACTGAATGGTACTGAGAAAGTTCTCCAGATGCTCTTAGGCCAAGAGGCTAAAGGTATCTAGAAGCCCCATTAGATACTTTTAGCCCGGAGGTCTCTGATAAGAAGCATTAAGTCCCTCTGTAAAACATTTCAGACCTAGAGGCTTATAATTACTGATGCACATCTTCGTGGAATATAATAATTTTTGGGTAATAAGAAACATCTCGGCGTTTGTTTGTGATGGTGTGCAATTAGCCGTCGTTGTTAGTGATTCCGCTTGTTGTTCTGGCTCTATTACATGAGCCTGTGTTAGAGATAATGAGGAAACAAGCGCCTCGGTAATTATGGCGGGTTGTGTAATTGAGGGTAATTAGCAAGTAACATTACACGTAGCTTGGGAAACTTGTGTCTTGAAGATCGTGTGGGTGACTCATTAATATTAACATAACCAGTAGTTACATTTTATGATTATGTCTGCGAGGTTGTCACTAAAGTATGTGCATCAGATGTTTAGTTGTTTATTAAACTGCCAGGTTTAAGATACATGTGTAACACTTGTGTATCTTTACTCTCGGACGGTTCACCAAACAGTGGCTTTATCAGTTTAGTCAGGAAAACACTAGGGGTGACGGTAAACACTAGGGGTGAAGGAAAACACTAGGGGTGACGGTAGAAGTGGATAACAATAGTTCATGGTGATGAATCTCTCAGCCTGGAAGAACGTGTACAGTCCATCAGTCTTGATGAATCTAAAGTGCATTCATTTTAGTGTAAAGACCTACGTGTGTTACTTCAGGAAGCTGTTTGTTGCAAATTATACAAAAATTCACCCTGTGTGTGTGTGTGTGTGTGTGTGTGTGTGTGTGTGTGTGTGTGTGTGTGTGTGTGTGTGTTTGTTTTAGCCATAAAGCTTGTGTAGTAGTTTGCGGCACCTTCTTACTTCTTATCTGGCCAACAGTTCTGTATTGGGTGTGTAGCCAGGCAGTAGGTCCTGCCTTCTCTGCTCAACACTTGTGTATGGCTATGTAGCCAGGTATGCTCTAACCAACTATTTACTTGGTGAATACTGGAAGCAGGTACAAATCCCCTACGTCTTGCCCCCACCCAGGAATCAAACTCAGATCATTTCTTGTGATCCGAGTGGCATGTTACACTCTTAAGTCTACGGAATTTACTTCTTTAATATTAATGTTAATTTCGTACCTAGAAGTTTTCATAGATATACTTAACATTAGTTTGATACTATTTTCATTAACGTGTCTTCGTAAGAGAATTAAATCCTATTTACGACTCCTGCATTGTAGAAATTATGGTCCATGGCGTTCGTTTTTTGGTTCATGGTATTTTTTTTTTTGGGTCCATGGGGTTCATTTGTTCAGTCATTGTGTCCTTTGTTGTCCAGTTACGTCCTTTTATTGACCAATGGCTTCCATTTGGAGGTCCATCGCATTCGTTTGTTGGTCCATTACGTCCTATAATTGGTAAGCAGCGTCCCTTTGTTGGTCCACTGCGTTCGTGTGTTGGTCCAAAACCTCTGTTTCGTTAGTCCAAGGCTTCGTCTTGGCTGGAGTGAAGGTCACAAAACTGGACATGAGTCTGGTCCTCAGAGCTTTCATCAGATTCTCTGAAGTCGCATTTTCGTCGCCTTGTTTCTTCAAGAGTCTTGTAAAGCTAAACTGTTTTCCTTGGTGGTAATACTTGTCTTCTTGTAGATTACTGCAAGACGAATGAGACGCGTACAACACCTGGGTATCTTTAATGTGAAGACGTACGTGCACGACTGGCATTTTTTTTTTTTTGCAATTCAAGACGGAGATTATAACATATAGACAGGGGAAGATGAGGCAATCAATCCTTCAGTTTTGATCAGTTGAAAAGACTGAGGAACTGGACACCTGTCAATGCTGAAGAATTAGGCACCTGCCAAGGCAGAGGAACTGGACACTTGTCAATGCTGAAGAATTAGGCACCTGCCAAGGCAGAGGGACTGGACACCTATCAACGCAGAGGGACTGAACACCTATCAAGGCAGAGGGACTGAACACCTATCAAGGTAGAGGGACTGAACACCTATCAAGGCAGAGGGACTGAACACCTATCAAGGCAGAGGGACTGAACACCTATCAAGGTAGAGGGACTGAACACCTATCAAGGTAGAGGGACTGAACACCTATCAAGGTAGAGGGACTGAACACCTATCAAGGTAGAGGGACTGAACACCTATCAAGGTAGAGGGACTGAACACCTATCAAGGTAGAGGGACTGAACACCTATCAAGGTAGAGGGACTGAACACCTATCAAGGTAGAGGGACTGAACACCTATCAAGGTAGAGGGACTGAACACCTATCAAGGTAGAGGGACTGAACACCTATCAAGGCAGAGGGACTGATTACTTCATCTTATAACAGTTGGCGAAAAGTCATCACAATAATACCCAAATGCTACATATGAATCTTATTGAACTTGTCGGTGCTGTTTTACTGGCTGGTGCGCATGTGTTGACGCTCTGAGAGAGGCGTTGCATGTGTTGACGCTCTGAGAGAGGCGTTGCATGTGTTGACGCTCTGAGAGAGGCGTTGCATGTGTTGACGCTCTGAGAGAGGCGTTGCATGTGTTGACGCTCTGAGAGAGGCGTTGCATGTGTTGACGCTCTGAGAGAGGCGTTGCATGTGTTGACGCTCTGAGAGAGGCGTTGCATGTGTTGACGCTCTGAGAGAGGCGTTGCATGTGTTGACGCTCTGAGAGAGGCGTTGCATGTGTTGACGCTCTGAGAGAGGCGTTGCATGTGTTGACGCTCTGAGAGAGGCGTTGCATGTGTTGACGCTCTGAGAGAGGCGTTGCATGTGTTGACGCTCTGAGAGAGGCGTTGCATGTGTTGACGCTCTGAGAGAGGCGTTGCATGTGTTGACGCTCTGAGAGAGGCGTTGCATGTGTTGACGCTCTGAGAGAGAGATTTTACCTGGAGAGGGTTTTGGGGTCAACGCCCTCTGCGGGCCGGTCTGAGACCAGGCCCAGTATCATCGAACACTTCGTGTACGTCCTGATTTTGTGAACAAGACAAAGTCACAAAATTCTCGCTGAAGGGAAAAAAGAATCCAAATTATCCACAGTTTGGAGAGAAAAATTTAGAAGACGTTTTATCTTCTTCCTGGATTTATTATTAGGCAGGTTGAGAGAGTTTTAGGACATTTCGGGGATGATGCTGGAGGAGGCGACGTTTCGAGCAGGTCCTTGGAGCTGTGAGACGACCCGTCGCCTGGCGTCGCCTGGCGTCGCCTCGCAATATGGAATAAGACCAACAGTCTAATTTCCGTATTAGTCTCGTCTATATCGCTCTGTTAACCAGCAGGATTATAATTTTTTTCGGCAGTGATGTCTTATCTAAGCCAGGCAGCAGAGGTCGCCTTGCCCAGGGTGAGATGGCTTAGAAGCCACTTTCGTGTGTGTATACACGCAAAGTGCACACACACACACACACACACACACACACACACACACACACACACACACACACACACACACACACACACACACACACACACACGTGTGTCAAACCGGGATAATCATCACATGATAATTCTACTGTGTAGTACACTCATAACATCCATCTTTCTCTCCCTCTCCTCTTTCCCTTCCTCTCCCTTTTATTCTTACCACTCTCTCTCTCTCTCTCTCTCTCTCTCTCTCTCTCTCTCTCTCTCTCTCTCTCTCTCTCTCTCTCTCTCTCTCTCTATCTCTCTCTCTCTCTTCTTTCAAGGAGGTTAAAAAGAGAGAGAGACATAAAAGATGCTTATCATAATAAAATCTCACTCACGTTGTATTTTTGCCTCACTCCAGCAATTTACTTCCCCGCCCAGCCCCGCCCCGCCCAGCCCCGCCCAGACCCGCCCAGCCCCGCCCAGCCCCTCCCAGCCCCGCCCCGCCCTAGTGGGCAGAAGGAAAATTGTGTAGGTGGGAAGGTGGGAAGGTGAGGTGGTTGATGAGTGGAAGGTTGGATTGGTGAGTGGGCTGATGGGAGGGTGAGTGGGCTGATTGGCGGGTGGGCGGGCTGATGGGCGGGTTGGGTGGCGTCAGGAGTGGGTGAGCAATGATGGAGTAATAAAACAATCCCTTCCTTGTCCTCCTCCTCCTCTTTCTCCCTTCTCCTCCCCCTCCATCCTCCTCCACCTCCCCTCCCCCACCTTCTCCCCCTCCATCCTCCTCCACCTCCCCTCCCCCACCTTCTCCCCCTCCATCCTCCTCCACCTCCCCTCCCCCCACTTTCTCCTCCCCTCCATCCTCCTTCACCTCCAATCCCCCCACATTCTCCACCACCTCTTCCACCTCCACCACCACCTCCTCCAGCACCACCACCTCCTCCACCACCACCATCTCCTCCAACACCACCACCTCCTCCTCCAGCACCACCACCTCCTCCAGCACCACCACCTCCTCCAGCACCACAACCTCCTCCACCACCACCACCTCCTCCAGCACCACCACCTCCACCACCACCACCTCCTCCACCACCACCACCTCCTCCACCACCACCACCTCCTCCTCCAGCACCACCACCTCCAGCACCACCTCCTCCAGCACCACCACCTCCAGCACCACCACCTCCAGCACCACCACCTCCTCCACCTCCTCCAGCACCACCACCTCCAGCACCACCACCTCCAGCACCACCACCTCCAGCACCACCACCTCCTCCACCTCCTCCAGCACCACCACCTCCAGCACCACCACCTCCAGCACCACCACCTCCAGCACCACCACCTCCAGCACCACCACCTCCTCCACCTCCCCTCCCCCCACTTTCTCCTCCCCTCCATCCTCCTTCACCTCCAATCCCCCCACATTCTCCACCACCTCTTCCACCTCCACCACCACCTCCACCAGCACCACCACCTCCTCCACCACCACCATCTCCTCCACCACCACCACCACCTCCTCCAGCACCACCACCTCCTCCAGCACCACCACCTCCTCCAGCACCACAACCTCCTCCACCACCACCACCTCCTCCAGCACCACCACCACCTCCACCACCACCACCTCCTCCACCACCACCACCTCCTCCACCACCACCACCTCCTCCTCCAGCACCACCACCTCCAGCACCACCTCCTCCAGCACCACCACCTCCAGCACCACCACCTCCAGCACCACCACCTCCTCCACCTCCTCCAGCACCACCACCTCCAGCACCACCACCTCCAGCACCACCACCTCCAGCACCACCACCTCCAGCACCACCACCTCCTCCACCTCCTCCAGCACCACCACCTCCAGCACCACCACCTCCAGCACCACCACCTCCAGCACCACCACCTCCTCCACCTCCTCCAGCACCACCACCTCCAGCACCACCACCTCCAGCACCACCACCTCCAGCACCACCACCTCCTCCACCTCCTCCAGCACCACCACCTCCAGCACCACCACCTCCAGCACCACCACCTCCAGCACCACCAC
>NC_091337.1:16545575-16565575 GCF_038502225.1 Cherax quadricarinatus | reverse complement strand
AAACCAGGGGCCAGGAGCTATGAATCGATCCCTGCAACCACAAATAGGTGAGTACAACCAGTTTAAACCAGCCAAAGCAGGGAAGAGCACTGGAAGTATTGTAAAGTTGGGGAGGTGAGAGGGGAGTTTTGAGAGGGGAGAGGGAAGAGGTGAGAGGGGAGATGCGAGAGGTGAGAAGGAAGAGGGCAGAAGGCTCTGAACCTGTGCTAATGTATCTGAAGGCATCAGAGACTTTCAGTAAAGGCATAACCCCGTGCGTGCTCTCTCTCTCTTTCTTCCTCTCTCTCTCTCTCTCTCTTACTTTCTCACAAAACTTTCTGTTCTCCCTCTTCCTCTGGTATTTGCTTCCTCTATCAAACCTTCATTCTCTTGCGTTAAATTGCCTCATAATCAGCGTGGCGAAGCTCTTAACACGGCCTGCTGGAGAGAGAGAGAGAGAGAGAGAGAGAGAGAGAGAGAGAGAGAGAGAGAGAGAGAGAGAGAGAGAGAGAGAGAGAGAGAGAGAGAGGGAGAGATAAATAGATAGATAGATAGATAGAGATAAAGAGAGAGTTCTCAATGGAACAGAATCATCAAGACATCCTATTGGGGCAAGTGTTCCACAAGGAAGTGTTCTGGGACCATTGTTAAGGAATGTCTACTTCAATGACCTTCTTCATCTCATCCCAGAATCCCATGCATGGGCAGACGATTGTACACTAATATTCACTTATCCAAGAGAAGAAATGCCAGCTGCTCTAAGTTACATCAATCACAGCTAAGAGCTATATCAGCTTGGGGAAATAGATGGCAAGTAACATTCGCACCTGAGAAAACACAAATGATGATGATCTCTAGGCACCATGATGGTAATGCCGGTGCAGTAGTTAGGATAAATGGGAGGGTGTTGGCACCTGGGGAAGAAATTGATATCCTTGGCGTGAAATTTGACTCCAAACTGACCATGAAAAACCACGTTGTAAATCTTGCAAACAAGGCAGCCAGGAAGCTTACAGCACTTCGCCATATCTCGCATCTGCTTGACAGTAGGGGTTGCAAGATTTTGTACGAGGCACAAGTGTGCTTACACTTTGAGTATGCTCCACTTTCTTGGTTCGCCTGCCCCCCTTATCATCTGCGACTGCTTGACAGAGTAGAGAACAGAGCAAGACGTCTCATCTCTCGCCTGGACCCATCCTGGATAGATCTGTCATTTCAGCAGAGCCTTCAACACAGGAGGGATGTGGGTGACCTTACTGTTATGTACAAGGCCAATATTGTCAAAATACCACACTTGGATCCACTTCGAGGACAGCGTGAAACAAGCTTTTATGCCACAAGAAGGGCAGAAAGCAGTAACTTCACTCTGGCTGTACCCTTCTCCAGAACATCACTCCATCTGAGATCATATATACCCAGGATGACTCGAGTATGGAACACATTCGTACAGCATAATGATGTCAACGAGATAAAGTCAGTTGATCAGACGAAAATGCTGGCCCACAGATAGCTCCAACTTCATCCTGTTTCCTACTTGTATGTCTCTTAACAATAAAAATGCTTTCAAATGAGCTGATGTAGGTAACAGCTCTTAGCTTGCCAATAAATAGCTTGTCAATAAAGCTAGGGATCTTTAACCCAACCTTGTCAAACCCTGTGTAAGTGTTACAAGACGCAAAACATCCACAGGTGGTAGTTGAATGTTAGCTCTAGGCCTTTAGTGTTGCAATCAACGCATCATCAGGAGCTTACAATGTTGTTGAAATAGAGTAGGAAATCGAGGAATGGCTCTCCCAATTTCATAAAAAAATGTTTTTTTCATATATGACAATGACAGTTTATTTATTAAAAAAAAAATACACCAATAGGCCTTGTTAAATTGTAATAAAGGAATTAAATGAAGGAGCCTATAAATTATACAAAAAAGTAACGTTTTAACTCAATTTTATTAATTTTTTTTGATGTTTCACGTATTTTTAAAAAATCACATGAAATATACAATAAAAATATATATTTTTATGGAATTTTCTTACGATTTTTTATAAATATGCGAAATATTTAAAAATACAGAAAAAACGTGCTAAAACTAATAAAGCAAAAGTGTCGAGTCAAGAAATCATAAAGATAGATCTTTTATTTTTGTCAATAAAGATGCTGGACAAAATTGCCAACTTGCTGTTTAAAAGGGGAAAACTGTCAGCGTATCACAATTTTCGATTAAGGGAGAGAGTGTTATGAGGGAGGAGAGGGGAGGGTGGGCCAGGGGGAGGGGGGTCAAATGGAAAAGAGGGGAGAGGGGTGAAAATGGAGGGGGGAGAATGAAAGGGAGTAGAGGATGATTGAGGGTAACAGGGGATGGTTGGAGGCTGGAGGTGGTGAACTGGGAGGTTTTAGGGGATGGTGAAAGAGGGGAGGGGGGAGGTATGGGGGGAAGAGGATGAGATTGTAAGAAACAGAGGGGAAAGAAGAGAGGGTGGAGGGAGAAGGTAACGAACAGAGGGATAGATAGGAGGGAATTAGAGATGGAAGGGGTGGGGACAAAGAGAATAGGAAGGCAGAGGGATTGGAAGAGGGGAGAGAAAAATAGGGTAGACGGAGAGGGGAGACGAGGGGAAAGAGGCCTGCAGCCCGACACCACCATTACTAAGCTCTTGTCTCTCCCCTCATGCTATCTGACAGGAGGGAGAGAGAGAAAGAGAGAGAGCTTTATTTGGTCATTGTACAGAAGCCTTCCACTGGCTTACCGAACCTAGCCCACTTACCTTCTCCGTGGCAAGTACCTGCCAGGGAGCAGAAGTGCCTGCCAGGGAGCAGAAGTACCTGCCAGGGAGCACAGTTACCTGCCAGGGAGCACAGTTACCTGCCAGGGAGCACATGAACTTGTCAGGAGCACAGGTACCTGCCATGAAGTACAGGTTTATACCAGGATAGTGAGGCACCTGCCAGAGAGCAGAGGTACCTACCAGGGAGCACAGGTACCTGCCAGGAGCCAAACTACCGACGAAGGAGTGCAGTTACCTACTAGGGAGCACAGGTACCTACCAAGGAGCACAGGAACCTGTCAGAGAGCACAGGTACCTGCCAGGGAGCACAGGAACCTGTCAGAGAGCACAGGTGCCTGCGGGAGCACAGGAACCTGTCAGAGAGTACAGGTACCTGTCAGAGAGCACAGGTACCTGCCAGGGAGCACAGGAACCTGTCAGAGAGTACAAATACCTGCCAGGGAGCACAGGTACTTGCCAGGGGGCACAGGTACCTGCCAGGGAGCACAGCTACCACCCAGGGAGCACAGGTACCTGCCAGGTAGTATCAAATATCGATTAAAGTTCTTTGACGTAAACAAAACCGGAAGATCGATACAGAGGGGAAGGGGAACCAACTCCTTTCCCTCCCCCACCCCTTACTCCCCTCATCCACTCCCAACACTGCGAGGGGAGTGGGGGACACAAAGAGGGGAGGTTGGTAGAGTGCTTGCACTCACAGCTCCTGGTTCACTCTAACCCGGTTCTCCCCTCCCTTCCTGGGGAAGGGATAGGAGGTGAGGGGTGGCTGATGTTAGTGAAGAGCTCTTGATCCAAGGAATTGAGCTATCCTCTACTTCCAAACCAAGAGTGCCAATCTCAGAGTGCCAATCTCAGAGTGCCAATTTCAGAGTGTCAATCCCAGAGTGCTAATTTCAGAATGCCAATCCCAGAGTGCCAATCCCAGAGTGCCCATCTCAGAGTGCCAAACCCATAGTGCCAAACCCAGAGTGCCAATCTCAGAGTGCCAATCCCAGAGTGCCAATTTCAGAGTGCCAATCCCAGAGTGCCAATCCCAGAGTGCCAAGATCAAAGTGTCAGACTGTCAGTCCTAGAGTGCCAATTCCAGAGTGCCAGACTGCAAACCCCAGAGTGCCAAGCCTAAAATGCCAGAGTGCCAGGCCTAGAGTGCCAAAGCGCCAAACCCAGAACGCTAGAGTACTAAGCCCAGAGTGCCAAGCCCATATTGCCAAGGCCAGAGTGCCAAGCCCATATTGCTAAGCTCAGAGTGCCAGAGTGCCAAGGCCAGAGTGCCAAGCCCATATTGCCAAGCCCAGAATGTCAAAGTGCAGAGCCCAGAATGCAAGAGTTCCAAGCCCAGAGTGCCGGAGCACCATGCCTAGAGTGTCAGGGTACCAACCCCAGAATGTCAAGCCCAGAGTGCCAAGCCCAGAGTGACAAGCTCAGAGTGCCAGAGTGCCAAGTTCAGAGTGCCAAGCCTAAAGTACCAAGCCCAGCTGAAAGAATGAGAACGAAAAAAAAAACTCTGAAACAGGTTCATCACGAGGAGTATTCAATCATATTTCTGTATGCGTCAGTGAGCTGTCAGAATGTGGGGGAGGGGGAAGGGGAGGGGGAAGGGGAGGGGAGAAGGGGAGGGGAGAAGGGGGAGGGGAGAATGGGAGGGGGAGGGGAGAAGGGGAGGGGGAAGGGGAGAGTAAAGGAATAGAGGGGATGGGGTAAACGGGTAGTCATGAAAAAGTTGTTTAGGTTCGTTGGAGGAGGAAGAGGGAAGAAGAGGAAGAGGGAAGAAGAGGAAGAGGAAAAAAGAGGAAGAGGGAAGAAGAGGAAGAGGGAAGAGGAGGAAGAGGGAAGAAGAGGAAGAGGAAAGAAGAGGAAGAGGGAAGAAGAGGAAGAGGGAAGAAGAGGAAGAGGGAAGAGGAAGAGGAAAGAAGAGGAAGAGGAAAGAAGAGGAAGAGGAAAGAAGAGGAAGAGGGAAGAAGAGGAAGAGGGAAGAGGAGGAAGAGGGAAGAAGAGGAAGAGGAAAGAAGAGGAAGAGGGAAGAAGAGGAAGAGGGAAGAAGAGGAAGAGGAAAAAAGAGGAAGAGGGAAGAAGAGGAAGAGGGAAGAGGAGGAAGAGGGAAGAAGAGGAAGAGGAAAGAAGAGGAAGAGGGAAGAAGAGGAAGAGAGAAGAAGAGGAAGAGGGAAGAAGAGGAAGAGGGAAGAGGAGGAAGAGGGAAGAAGAGGAAGAGGAAAGAAGAGGAAGAGGGAAGAAGAGGAAGAGGGAAGAGGAGGAAGACTGAAGAAGAGGAAGAGGAAAGAAGAGGAAGAGGGAAGAAGAGGAAGAGGGAAGAGGAGGAAGAGGGAAGAGGAGGAAGAGTGAAGAAGAGGAAGAGGGAAGAAGAGGAAGAGGGAAGAAGAGGAAGATGGAAGAAGAGGAAGAGGGAGGAAGAGGAAGAGGAAAGAAGAGGAAGAGGGAAGAGGAGGAAGAGGGAAGAGGAGGAAGAGGGAAGAGGAAAGAGGAAGAGGGAAGAGGAGGAAGAGGGAAGAGGAGGAAGAGGGAAGAGGAGGAAGAGGGAAGAAGAGGAAGAGGGAAGAGGAGGAAGAGGGAAGAGGAGGAAGAGGGAAGAGGAGGAAGAGTGAAGAAGAGGAAGAGGGAAGAAGAGGAAGATGGAAGAAGAGGAAGAGGGAGGAAGAGGAAGAGGAAGAGGAAAGAAGAGGAAGAGGGAAGAGGAGGAAGAGGGAAGAGGAGGAAGAGGGAAGAGGAAAGAGGAAGAGGGAAGAGGAGGAAGAGGGAAGAGGAGGAAGAGGGAAGAGGAGGAAGAGGGAAGAGGAGGAAGAGGGAAGAGGAGGAAGAGGGAAGAAGAGGAAGAGGGAAGAAGAGGAAGAGGGAAGAGGAGGAAGAGGGAAGAAGAGGAAGAAGAGGGAAGAGGAAGAAGAGGGAAGAGGACCTCTAGTAGACCAGCTCAACAAGAGGAGGAAGAGGACCTCCAGTAGACCAGCTCAACAAGAGGAGGAAGAGGGAAGAGGAGGAAGAGGACCTCCAGTAGACCAGCTCAACAAGAGGAGGAAGAGGGAAGAGGAGGAAGAGGACCTCCAGTAGACCAGCTCAACAAGAGGAGGAAGAGGGAAGAGGAGGAAGAGGACCTCCAGTAGACCAGCTCAACAAGAGGAGGAAGAGGGAAGAGGAGGAAGAGGACCTCCAGTAGACCAGCTCAACAAGAGGAGGAAGAGGGAAGAGGAGGAAGAGGACCTCCAGTAGACCAGCTCAACATTCGGGTCAAATAATGGGATTGAATTTCCTCGATTTAAAAAAATTTAATATCCTAAAAATTAATGGAACTTGACCGTGTAACAAGTTGAGGGGAGGGGGAGGGGGATCTGGCTGAGGGGAGGGGGAGGGGGATCTGACTGAGGGGAGGGGGAGGGAGACCTGGCTGAGGGGAGGGGAGGGAGATCTGGTTGAGGGGAGGGGGAGGGAGATCTGGTTGAGGGGAGGGGGAGGGAGATCTGGTTGAGGGGAGGGGGAGGGACATCTGGTCGAGGGGAGGGGGATGGAGATCTGGTTGATGGGAGGGGGAGAAAGACCTGGTCGAGGGGAGGGGAAGGGAAATCTGGTTGAGGGGAGGGGGAGGGAGATCTGGTTGAGGGGAGGAGGAGGGAGATCTGGCTGAG
Organism: Cherax quadricarinatus; assembly: GCF_038502225.1. NCBI lineage: Eukaryota > Metazoa > Arthropoda > Malacostraca > Decapoda > Parastacidae > Cherax > Cherax quadricarinatus. The sequence continues at coordinate 16,559,181 of NC_091337.1, read as the reverse complement.
GGGAGGGGGAGGGACATCTGGTCGAGGGGAGGGGGATGGAGATCTGGTTGATGGGAGGGGGAGAAAGACCTGGTCGAGGGGAGGGGAAGGGAAATCTGGTTGAAGGGAGGGAGAGGAAGATCTGGCTGAGGGGAGGGGGAGAGGCATCTGATTGAGGGGAGGGGGAGGGAGATTTGGTTGAGGGGAGGGGGAGGGAGATCTGGTTGAGGGGAGGGGGAGGGGCATCTGGCTGAGGGGAGGGGGAAGGGCATCTGGCTGAGGGGAGGGGGAGTGACATCTGGCTGAGGGGAGGGGGAGTGACATCTGGCTGAGGGGAGGGGGAGTGACATCTGGCTGAGGGGAGGGGGAGTGACATCTGGCTGAGGGGAGGGGGAGGGAGATCTGGTTGAGGGGATGGGGAGGGGCATCTGGCTGAGGGGAGGGGAGGGGCATCTGGCTGAGGGGAGGGGTAGGGACGTCTGGCTGAGGGGAGGGGGAGGAAGATCTGGTTGAGGGGAGGGGGAGGGGATCTGGTTGAAGGGAGAGGGAGGGAGATCTGGTTCAGGGGAGGGGGAGGGACATCTGGTCGAGGGGAGGGGGAGGGAGATCTGGTTGATGGGAGGGGGAGGGAGATCTGGTCGAGGGGAGTGGAAGGGAAATCTGGTTGAGGGGAGGGGGAGGGGCATCTGGTTGTGGGGTGGGGGAGGGACATCTGGTTGAGGGGAGGGAGAGGGAGATCTGGTTGATGGGAGGGGGAGGGAGAGCTGGTCGATGGGAGGGGAAGGGAAATCTGGTTGAGGGGAGGGGAAGGGGCATCTGGCTGAGGGGAGGGGAGGGACATCTGGTTGAGGGGAGGGGGAGGGAGATCTGGTTGAAGGGAGGGGAAGGAACATCTGGTCGAGGGGAGGGGGAGGGGCATCTGGCTGAGGGGAGGGGAGGGACATCTGGTTGAGGGGAGGGGGCGGGAGATCTGGTTGAGGGGAGGGGTAGGGAGATCTGGTAGATGGGAGGGAAAGGGACATCTGGTTGAAGGGAGGGGGAGGGGCATCTGGTTGAGGGGAGGGGGAGGGGTATCTGGCTGAGGGGAGGGGGAGGGAGATCTGGTTGAGGGGAGGGGGAGGGAGATCTGGTTGAGGGGAGGGGGAGGGACATCTGGTCGAGGGGAGGGGGATGGAGATTTGGTTGATGGGAGGGGGAGGGAGAGGGAGATCTGGCTGAGGGGAGGGGGAGTGTCATCTGTTTGAGAGGAGGGGGAGGGAGATCTGGTTGAGGGGAGGGGGTGGGAGATCTGGTTGAGGGGAGGGGGTGGGAGATCTGGTTGATGGGAGGGGTAGGAAGATCTGGTTGATGGGAGGGGAGGGAGATCTGATTGAGGGGTGGGGGAGGAAGATCTGTTTAAGGGGAGGGGAAAGGAGATCTGGTTGAAGGGAGGGGGAGGGATATCTGGTCGAGGGGAGGGGGAGGGACATCTGGTCGAGGGGAGGGGGGTGGAGATCTGGTTGATGGGAGGGGGAGGAAGATCTGGTCGAGGGGAGGGGAAGGGGAATCTGGTTGAGGGGAGGGGGAGGGAGATCTGGTTGAGGGGAGGGGGAGGGAGATCTGATTGATGTGAGTGGAAGGGAGATCTGGTTGAAGGGAGGGAGAGGAAGATCTGGCTGAGGGGAGGGGGAGAGGCATCTGATTGAGGGGAGGGGGAAGGAGATCTGGTTGAGGGGAGGGGGTGGGAGATCTGGTTGTGGGGTGGGGTTGGGAGATCTGGTTGATGGGAGGGGTAGGAAGATCTGGTTGATGTGAGGGGTAGGAAGATCTGGTTGAGGGGAGGGAGATCTGATTGAGGGGTGGGGGAGGAAGATCTGGTTAAGGGGAGGGGGAAGGAGATCTGGTTGAGGGGAGGGGGAGGGATATCTGGTTGAGGGGAGGGGGAGGGAGATTTGGTTTAGGAGAGGGGAGGAAGTGCTGGTTGAGGGGAGAGGAGGAAGGTCTGGTTGAGAGAAGGGGAGGAAGAGATGGTTTAGGGGAGGGGTAGGAAGATCTGGCTGAGGGGAGAGGGAGGAAGATCTGGTTGAGGGGAGGGGGAGGGACATCTGGTCGAGGGGAGGGGGGTGGAGATCTGGTTGATGGGAGGGGGAGGAAGATCTGGTCGAGGGGAGGGGAAGGGGAATCTGGTTGAGGGGAGGGGGAGGGAGATCTGGTTGAGGGGAGGGGGAGGGAGATCTGATTGATGTGAGTGGAAGGGAGATCTGGTTGAAGGGAGGGAGAGGAAGATCTGGCTGAGGGGAGGGGGAGAGGCATCTGATTGAGGGGAGGGGGAAGGAGATCTGGTTGAGGGGAGGGGGTGGGAGATCTGGTTGAGGGGAGGGGGTGGGAGATCTGGTTGATGGGAGGGGTAGGAAGATCTGGTTGATGTGAGGGGTAGGAAGATCTGGTTGAGGGGAGGGAGATCTGATTGAGGGGTGGGGGAGGAAGATCTGGTTAAGGGGAGGGGGAAGGAGATCTGGTTGAGGGGAGGGGAGGGATATCTGGTTGAGGGGAGGGGGAGGGAGATCTGGTTTAGGAGAGGGGAGGAAGTGCTGGGTGAGGGGAGAGGAGGAAGGTCTGGTTGAGAGAAGGGGAGGAAGAGATGGTTTAAGGGAGGAGTAGGAAGGTCTGGCTGAGGGGAGAGGGAGGAAGATCTGGTTGAGGGGAGGTGAGGAAAATTTGGTTAAGGGGAGGGGGAGGAAGATCTTGTTGAGGGGAGAGGGAGGAAGATCTGGTTGAGGGGAGGTGAGGAAAATCTGGTTGAGGGGAGGGGGAGGAAGATCTGGTTGATGGGAGGGGTAGGAAGATCTGGTTGAGGGGAGGGGTAGGAAGATCTGGTTGAGGGGAGGGAGATCTGATTGAGGGGTGGGGGAGGAAGATCTGGTTAAGGGGAGGGGGAAGGAGATCTGGTTGATGGGAGGTGAGGGATATCTGGTTGAGGGGAGGGGGAGGGAGATCTGGTTTAGGAGAGGGGAGGAAGTGCTGGGTGAGGGGAGAGGAGGAAGGTCTGGTTGAGAGAAGGGGAGGAAGAGATGGTTTAAGGGAGGAGTAGGAAGGTCTGGCTGAGGGGAGAGGGAGGAAGATCTGGTTGAGGGGAGGTGAGGAAAATTTGGTTAAGGGGAGGGGGAGGAAGATCTTGTTGAGGGGAGAGGGAGGAAGATCTGGTTGAGGGGAGGTGAGGAAAATCTGGTTGAGGGGAGGGGGAGGAAGATCTGGTTGATGGGAGGGGTAGGAAGATCTGGTTGAGGGGAGGGGAGGGAGATCTGATTGAGGGGTGGGGGAGGAAGATCTGGTTAAGGGAAGGGGGAGGGAGATCTGGTTGAGGGAAGAGGGAGGGATATCTGGTTCAGGGGAGGGGGAGGGAGATCTGGTTTAGGAGAGGGGAGGAAGTGCTGGTTGAGAGGAGGGGGAGGAAGATCTGGTTGAGGGGAGAGGAGGAAGGTCTGGTTGAGAGAAGAGGAGGAAGAGATGGTTTAGGGGAGGGGTAGGAAGATCTGGTTGAGGGGAGAGGGAGGAAGATCTGGTTGACGGGAGGTGAGGAAAATCTGGTTGAGGGGAGGTGAGGAAAATCTGGTTGAGGGGAGGTGAGGAAAGTCTGGTTGAGGGGAGGGGGAGGAAGATCTGGTTGAGGGGAGGTGAGGAAAATCTGGTTGAGGGGAGGGGGAGGAAGATCCGATTGAGGGGAGGGGAGGAAAAACTGGTTGAGAGGAGTGGAGGAAGATCTATTTGAGGAGGGGGCGGAAGATCTGGTTAAAAGGAAGGGGTGGAAGAACTGATTGATGGGAGAAAGAGCTGATTGATGGGAGGGGGAGGAAGATCTAGTTGAGGGGAGCAGGAGGAAGAGCTGGTTGAGGGGAGGGGAGAGGAGAAACACATGGTTGAGGGGTAGGGGGGGTAAAGGATGTCTCACACCTTCGCACGAACATAAGATACGCATGGGCACGGCTTATGCACGAACATAAGATACGCATAGCACGGCTTATGCACGACCGTAGTTACGTACGGGACCAGCCTACGCACAAAGGCTAAGTACGCACGCACCAGCAAGCTACCAGCAGCTGAGTACGAACCTGGAGTCGTACTAAGAGAGAACACACCCGACTCTCCTACCCGTTCCCCCTCGGGCGATCGATAAATCTTATCGAGCGGCCTACTCCGGCCCAGGGCGGGCAGACTCCAGCCCAGAGCAGCCTATTCCGGCCCCGGAGCAGCCTATTCCGGCTCTGAGCAGCCTATTCCGGTCCCAACGCAGCCTTCTCCGAACCCAAAACAACCGTATTCCTGCCAGAAGCGATACTCCCGCCAGTACCAAGTGATCCCAGCTACTCTCGTTCAGTACAGAGCTGCTCGTTCGGAAGTACCTTTATTCGATGACGTTTCGCCCACCGGGGCCACCAAATAAACATACCCAAGTGTGAATAACGAAAGTATGATGAACACTTGTCAATGTTCAATAATAACCCAGGCAGAAACTCGGGAGATTAATTGATCTGTACATTTCGATCCCCATCTGGGATCCTCTTCAGCAGAAGGGGGTCGAAATATATAAATCAATTAATTTCCCGAGTTTCTGTCTCCACGTGGGTTATTACTGAGCATAATCAGGTGTGTACATGAATGGTATACAATACAGACAAGAATTAGACATGTGCAGCATCTGGGTATCATTAATTTGTAGATGTTTCGCCATCCAGTGGCTTTATCAGTGCAAGGACGTCGACAAATTAAAAATGCCCAGGTGCTGCACATGTGACTAATTCTTCACACCCAGGTGTAATACACCTGTCTAATTCCTCATCTTGTCGGTACTGCATACCACTGTACCATCTATGACAATACGAAAGTCGAGTACTACTGTTGCCTCCAACTTTTCAACCAAAGTAAAATCCCAAATAGATTGAAATTGCACTTTACGTAGATCATTATTACAGAAGAAGTTGGATAAATTTGTGAAACTGCTAAAGACCCTAAACTGTGGCGAACCGCATAATGAACTCTCATGGGAGGAGAGACATGAAAGGGAGTAGGTGATCTTTCTGGGCGCCGTCTCCCGTTGTCTCCAACTAGCTATCCTCGTTCCATTAATTCAACTAGCTATCCTTGTTCCATTAATCCAGCTAGTTATCATTATCCCAGAGCATTAATCCAAAATGCTATCCTTTTTCCATTAATCCAAAATGTTATCCTTGTTCCATTAATACAAATAACTATCATTGTTCTATTAATCCATATAGTTATCATTATCCCATTAATCCAACTAGCTATCATTGTCCCAGTAATCCAACCAGCTATCCTTGTTCTACCAATCCAACCAACTACTGTTGTTCCATTATACAGCCAGCTATCCTTGCTTCATTATTCGGACTCGGTTGATGGGGTTCAGTGTCCTGTTCCCCTACGTATAAGGGCTGGAGCAACACACCCTAATATCGCAGACTGCAGGCGCTTTGGAGACGGAGGAAGCAAACGGAGGGGAAGGGAGGGAGAGGATAAAATCAAGGGAGGAAGGGAGGGAAGGATGCAGTGGCACAGAATTCATGACTCGGTTACAATAGACAGTCTACAGTTATACTCACGATATATCTAAAGCGTAATGTATATCACCAACCAGATGGTGTTACACCAAGTATACTTACTCAGTGTAGCAACACTAGGACTTACTTCCACTGGATGTTATGTTATTATCAAAAAGAATATAATTATTGAATATAATATAATTATTGAACTGATTAAACATTGTGTCATGGATTGCAATTTTGTGTTTGAAGGGAAGTACTATGCTCAGAAGCAAGGTATGCCTGTGGGAAATCCCCTCCCCTCAGCCCCTTACTCAGCAACCTGTATGTGGAATTTCATGAGACTACACTACTTAAAGACATTCTCCCAAATAATGCAAGGTGGCTCAGATACGTAGATGATGTGCTTTGCCTCTGTCCTAGAGATCATAACACTGATGAGTTCCTACCTAGACTTAATGGTCTGGTACCTTCTATTAAGTTCACAGTAGAGCATGAAATAGATAACACATTACCTTTCCTAGACGTTTTAATCCATCGCGTCGACAGAAGTTTCATATTTGCAGTCTACAGGAAGACCACCAATGTGTCATCATACATTCTTCATTATTCCAATCACGAATCTAGGATTAAAAGGAGTGTTTTCCTTACAATGTTCCTGAGAGCTTTGCGTATCTGCATTCCTGAGTATTTAGACGATGAAATCCACTAGACATTTAACACAGCCACAAAACTGAGATATCCCAGGGATTTCGTTGAGAAGACCCTACTGTCAGCTAGGAAGACTTTCTACAGGACTGAGCCTGAGGAAATGTCTGACAGGAAAAATGTATTGGTCTTGCCATACAATGACAATTTAGTCTGCCTGTGGGAGGCACTAAAGAAACTCAGTAAAAATTTGACTTTCAAAAACACTGGGACAATGAAACAGAGACTGGTTAAAAGAAACACACCGCCTAATAATGCCGGTGGTGTCTGCAAGGTCCCTTGCCCACTCTCATACATTGGTCAGACAGGTAAACCCCTGGAAACCAGATTATCCCAACACTGGTACTCAATTAGGACAGGCCAGGTGACGAATGCGATCTTTAACCATGTCAGCTCGTGCAATCACTCACCGGGTTAGGCTGCCGCCCAGATAATTGTACCCAACAGTTCCATCATGGAAAGAAACATAAGAGAGTCCTCCCTCCTGAAACATGATAGGAATGCCATATATAACTCAAATTTTGGGTTCTACAAACTCGATAGTTATTTAGTGGAGTCAATTGTGCACAACCTTAAACAACAATATTAAACAAAAGCGCAGGGGGTTCATGATGTTTCGGTTATGTTCGAACAGAGTCGGCAGACAGAACATCATAGTACGCCCGTCGCGCGTGTACGTCGATATTAGGTATGGGGTATTAGGTATGGGAAGACCAGTGTGTGGTTGGTATCCCGCTTGCCTCTCAGAGTCTGGCTGGTACCTACACACTACCATTCTCATTACCATACTCTGAAAACTTACCCTACTTGTTGCTGCCTTTTCAACACTGCACAGCTCCTGATGACGCACTGAGAAGTGTGCAAGTGCTTGAGCTACAGATTTCCACCCCCATCCCGTGGCTTGTCTTACATTCTTAAGACTGCCAGTCTGCGATTGTTTTGCATATATATATATATATATATATATATATATATATATATATATATATATATATATATATATATATATATATATATTATATATATATATATGTCGTGCCGAATAGGCAGAACTTGCAATTTTGGCTTAAATAGCAACGCACATCTTGCCACATAGGACAATTGAAAATTTGTGTATGCAATAATTTCGCCAAAATCATTCTGAACCTTACGAAAAAAAATATATTTCACTGTGTTTTTTTAGTTTTAAATTATTGTAAACAAATCTAAAATATATTTAGTTAGGTTAGGCTAAAATAAATTGTTCTTGTTATAATAAGGTTAGGTAAGTTTTCTAAGATTCTTTTGGTGCAAAATTAAAAAAAATTACATTAAGATTAATGAAAAAAATATATCTTTAAACGTATAAGAGAAAATTTCAGAAAGGACTTAATTTTAAATGAGTTCTTGCTAATTGACCAGTTTTACATATTCGGCATATATATATATATATATATATATATATATATATATATATATATATATATATATATATATATATATATATATATATATATTAATTTATTTAACAGACGATAAGAAGACATCCTTCAATTTGCATGCGCCTCTGTCAAATCGATCGTTGCTGTGCAAGTCAGGGCAGCAAGTTCCTCATACAAAAAACACAAAACTCACTGAACAAAAGCTGTAGATTTAGGCAGAGGAGGACAATTTACCTCGGGTAATGAGTGACCTGTAACCAGCAAATGAGGTTTTGTTCAGAGTCAGCAGGGAATCAAGATTTAAGTAGGCTTCGATGTTGAGTGGTGAGCAGGTGAATGTTTTAGTGTTGTGGCGCTGCTGGGAGGCACACACCTGATTGTTGCACCACCACCACCACCACCACTACACCTACCACCACCACCACTACACCTACCACCACCACCACTACACCTACCACTACCACACCTACCACTACCACCACTACACCTACCACCCACCACCACCACTACACCTACCACCACCACTACCACCACTACACCTACCACTACCACCACTACACCTACCACCACTACACCAACCACCCACCACCACCACTACACCTACCACCACCACACCCACACTCACCACCACCACCATGCCCACCACCACCGCCATACCCACCACCACTACACTTACCACAACAACCACTACTCCTACCACCACCACCATACCCATCACCACTACACCTACCACCACCACAACTACACCTATCACCACCACACCCACACTTACCACCACCACTACACCTACCACCACCACGCCCACCAACATACACCTTCTATACGCCTACCACCACTACCACCACCCCCACCACATCCATCACCACCAAACCACCACTCCCACCACCACCAGTGAACAGGTGAATGTTTCAGCGGTGGGACACCACTTGACTGTTCACCCAGTCAACAAATACACTGTGAGGTGCACATCTCTCAGTGTATATAATCCCTAATTTATGGGTTGAAGTATTCTTGGTCATTGGTGAACAGGCGACATCCGGCCTTCATGACCCCTAGTGTAGTCGAAAGGCTTAACCTACCCATTAACCAATCAACCATTCCCGCTGCTACCATTACCACCACACAATGTACTATCTCTCCATTATTTTTATGCAATCTACTGATTTGTGTGATTTTGTTCTAGTAAGTGTATTGCAGATTATTTTGCTTTATTCCATCACTAAGTTGTACAGCAGTTAAATATGTCGCCTTCCTTTTTTTTTATTTTTTTTTTGCTTTCCTTAGTTACTAAACACTGTCGGCAGATACCATTACACTGCCTTCCACAGGGCAGTGTTGGAGACACTTATAAACATCGTCACAGTAACCAGTTTCTACCCTCAGGTACCAAGTTAGGGCGGTAATAATGTGAATTCATTCATGTTCACCGACAGTTACTCCTATACATGTCTACTACGAGAAACAACATACATATCTTCTAAGATAAAATACATGCATGTCTGGGCACACTGCTGGAAGTGATAATGTCAGAGGATCTCACCTTCAAAGACCACAACAATGTATCTACCGCATCTGCTAGAAAAATGATAGGACGGATAAAGAGAACCTTCAAAACTAGGGACGCCAAGCCCATGATGATTCTCTTCAAATCGCTTGTTCTCTCTAGGCTGGAATACTGCTGTACACTAACTGGCCCCTTCAAGGCAGGCGAAATTTCTGTCCTGGAGAGTGTACAAAGAACTTTCACGGATCACATGGGTACGATAAGGCGCCTAAATCACTGGGAACGGTTGAAGTTCCTTGATTTGTATTCCCTGGAAAGGAGGCGAGAGAGATGCATGATAATATGCACTTGGAAAATCCTAGAGGGATTGGTACCAAACTTGCACACGATAATCACTCCCTATGAAAAAAGAGTCGGCAGGAGACGCAACCTTCCCCCATTGAAAAGCAGGGGCGCTATGAGTACACTGTCTGGGGCCCAAGACTGTTAAACTGCTTCCCAGCACACATAAGGGGGATTACCAACAGACTCCTGGCTGTCTTCTAGAAGGCACTGGACAGGCACCTAAAGTCAGTACCTGACCAGCCGGGCTGTGGTTCGTACGTCAGTTTGCGTGCGGCCAGCAGTAACAGCCTGGTTGATCAGACTCTGATCCATTATGAGGCCTGGCCTCAGACCGGGCCACGGGGGCGTTGACCCCCGAAACCCTCTCCAGGTATACTGCGAGAAACAATATAAATGTCTAGTATGAGTAATAACGAACATGTCTACTATTATAAACAGCATACATGTCTACTATGAGAAACATACACGTCTACTATGAGAAACATACACGTCTACTACGAGAAACATACACGTCTACTACGAGAATCATACACGTCTACTACGAGAAACATACACGTCTACTACGAGAAACATACATGTCTACTACGGGAAACATACATGTCTACTACGAGAAACATACATGTCTACTACGAGAAACATACACGTCTACTACGGGAAACATACATGTCTACTAAGAACATAAGAACATAAGAAAGGAGGAACACTGCAGCAGGCCTGTTGGCCCATACTAGGCAGGTCCTTTACAATTCATCCCACTAACAAACATTTGACCAACCCAATTTTCAATGCCACCCAAGAAACAAGCCCCGATGTGCAAGTCCCTCTCAAATCCAACCCCTCCCACTCATGTACTTATCCAACCTAAATTTGAAACTACCCAAAGTCCTAGCCTCAATAACCCAACTAGGTAGACTGTTCCACTCATCAACTACCCTATTTCCAAACCAATACTTTCCTATGTCCTTTCTAAATCTAAACTTATCTAATTTAAATCCATTACTGCGGGTTCTCTCTTGGAGAGATATCCTCAAGACATTGTTAATATCCCCTTTATTAATACCTATCTTCCACTTATACACTTCGATCAGGTCTCCCCTCATTCTTCGTCTAACAAGTGAATGTAACTTAAGAGTCTTCAATCTTTCTTCATAAGGAAGATTTCTAATGCTATGTATTAATTTAGTCATCCTACGCTGAATGTTTTCTAACGAATTTATGTCCATTCTGTAATATGGAGACCAGAATTGAGCTGCATAATCTAGGTGAGGCCTTACTAATGATGTATAAAGCTGCAGTATGACCTCTGGACTTCTGTTGCTTACACTTCTTGATATAAATCCCAGTAATCTATTTGCCTTATTACGTACGCTTAGGCATTGCTGTCTTGGTTTAAGGTTGCTGCTTACCATAACCCCCAAGTCCTTTTCGCAATCTGTATGGCTAAGTTCTACATTATTTAACTTATAAGTGCGAGGGTTATGGACACTCCCGAGCTTCAAAACCTTGCATTTATCTACATTGAACTGCATCTGCCACTTTTCTGACCAAGAGTAGAGTTTGTCTAAATCCTCCTGAAGTTCCCTAACATCTACGTTTGAATCAATTTTCCTACCTATCTTCGTGTCATCGGCGAATTTGCTCATATCACTAGTAATTCCTTCATCAAGATCATTGATATATATTATAAACAACAACGGGCCCAAGACTGATCCCTGTGGAACGCCACTTGTTACTGATCCCCACTCGGATTTAACCCCATTTATGGACACTCTCTGCTTCCTGTTTGTGAGCCATGATTCGATCCACGAGAGCACCCTTCCCCCAATGCCATGAGCTGCTACTTTCTTCAACAGTCTTTGGTGCGGAACTCTATCAAATGCCTTACTAAAATCTAAGTAAACAATATCAAATTCTTTATCGTGGTCAACAGCCTCAAAAGCTTTACTGAAGAAAGTTAATAAATTAGTTAGACAAGACCGGCCTCTTGTTAATCCATGCTGAGTATCCTTAATCAAGCTATGCTTATCGAGATGGCTTCTTATAATCTCAGCTATAATTGACTCTAGTAATTTGCCTACAATTGAGGTCAGGCTTAGTGGGCGGTAATTTGACGGTAACGACTTGTCCCCTGTTTTAAAAATAGGAATTACATTAGCCATCTTCCACATATCAGACACTACACCTGTTTGAAGAGATAAATTAAAAATATTAGTTAATGGTTCACAGACTTCCATTTTGCATTCCTTAAGAACCCTTGAAAAAACCTCATCAGGACCCGGTGACTTATTTTGCTTCAGTCGGTCTATCTGCTTCACAGCCATTTCACTAGTGACTGTGATGTTACATAATTTATCTTCTTCTGATCCACTACAAAAATTAATTACCGGAATATTAGTGTCTTCCTGTGTAAAAACCGAGAGAAAATAATTATTTAAAATCGAGCACATTTCATTCTCTTTGTCAGTAAGATGCCCATACTACGAGAAACATACACGTCTACTACGAGAAACATACATGTCTACTACGAGAAACATACATGTCTACTACGAGAAACAATATACATGTCTACTACGAGAAACAATATACATGTCTACTACGAGAAACAATATACATGTCTACTACGAGAAACAATATACATGTCTACTACGAGAAACAATATACATGTCTACTACGAGAAACAATATACATGTCTACTACGAGAAACAATATACATGTCTACTACGAGAAACAATATACATGTCTACTACGAGAAATAACAAGCATGTCTACCAAAAGCAACACACACATCTACTATACAGTACACAGGTACACATGTGCCTGAGCATCGATTAAAGTGCCATGAACAGCTAAAATAAATGATGAAAAAATGGATGAAAAAAATTGAATGATGAATAACAAAATAAAAGTTTGACAGAAAAATCAAACACAGATAAAACAGTTTTGTATATTCTGTTCTCAGTCACATGATTTTGATTTTTCTGCACACACAATAAATTTATATATATATATATATATATATATATATATATATATATATATATATATATATATATATATATATATATATATATATATATATATAAAATGTTGTTCCAAATAGGTAAAACTTGAGATTTTGGCCTAAATAGCAACGCTCTTCTTGCCGAATAATTTCGCAAAAATCATTCTGAAACTAATGAAAAAAAATAAATTTCATTGTGTTTGTTCATTATTAAATTACTGTAAACTTATCTAAAATATATCTGTAAACATATAAGAGAAAATTTTAGAAAAGAATTAATTTGAAATGAATTCTTGCTAACTGACCAGTTTTACCTGTTCGGATATATATATATATATATATATATATATATATATATATATATATATATATATATATATATATATATACATATTTTTTTCAACAAGCCGGCCGTCTCCCACCGAGGCAGGGTGACCCAAAAAGAAAGAAAATCCCAAAAAGAAAATACTTTCATCATTCAACACTTTCACCACACTCACACATAATCACTGTTTTTGCAGAGGTGCTCAGAACACAGCAGTTTAGAAGCATATACGTATAAAGATACACAACATATCCCTCCAAACTGCTAATATCCCGAGCCCCTCCTTTAGAGTGCAGGCATTGTACTTCCCATTTCCAGGACTCAAGTCCGACTATATAAAAATAACCGGTTTCCCTGAATCCCTTCACTAAATATTACCCTGCTCACACTCCAACAGATCGTCAGGTCCCAAATACCATTCATCACTCTTATCGAACACGCTCATGCACGCCTGCTGGAAGTCCAAGCCCCTCGCCCACAAAACCTCCCTCACCTCTTCCTTCCAACCATTTCGAGGACGACCCCTACCCCGCCTTCCTTCTCCTACAGATTTAAATGCTCTCCATGTGATTCTACATAAGAACATAAGAACATAAGAAAGGAGGAACACTGCAGCAGGCCTGTTAGCCCATACTAGGCAGGTCCTTACAATTCATCCCACTAACAAACATTTGACCAACCCAATTTTCAATGCTACCCAAGAAATAAGCTCTGATGTGCAAGTCCCACTCAAATCCAACCCCTACTTTGATCCATTCTCTCTAAATGACCAAACCACCTCAACAACCC
>NC_091337.1:16538075-16540575 GCF_038502225.1 Cherax quadricarinatus | reverse complement strand
CCACAACAACTCTCACCAGTTTCTATGTTTCAAAGTATGCAAATTGGGTGGCCACGACAACAACGACAACAGCGATAACAACGACAACAGCAACAACAACGATAACAACGACAACAACAACAGAGACTACAACGACAACGACGACAACGGCAATAGCGCCAACAACGACAACAATGACAACAACGGTAACAACGACAACAGCGACGACAACAACAGCGAGAACAACAACGACAACGACAGCAACGACAACAGCGACAACGGCAACAGCAACAACAGCGACAACAACAACGACAACAACTACAGCGACAACAGCGACACCAGCGACAACGACAACAGCGGCAACAGCGGCAACAGCGACAACAGCAACAACGACAAACAACGACAACAGCTACAACAACGACAACAGTGACAACGACAACAGCAACAATAGCGAGAACAGCAACAACAATGGTAACAACGACAACAACGACAACAATGACAACAGCGGTAACAACGACAACAGCGACAACGACAATAACAGCGAGAACAGCAACAACAACGACAACAGCAACAACAACGACAAAGACAACAGTGACAACGACAACAACGACAACAGCGGCAACAACAACAACAACGACAACAGCGAGAACATCGACAACAGCGACAACAACGACAACAGCGACAACAACGACAACAGAGACAACAGCGACAACAACGACAACAGCGACAACGACAACAACGACAACAGCGACAACAACGACAAGAGCGACAATAGCAACAACAACGACAACAACTCTCACCAGTTTCTATGTTTCAAAGTATGCAAATTGGGTGGCCACGGTATTTCCACACCAGCTATGTGATACCCACAGCTGGTGGAGGCCACAGCTGACCTCTCCGTTGAAAGTATTTGTTGAGTTCACACCAGCAACCCGTGACACCAGTAGCCTCTGACACCAGCACCCCTTGACACCAGTAGCCTCTGACACCAGCACCCCTTGACACCAGTAGCCTCTGACACCAGCACCCCTTGACACCAGTAGCCTCTGACACCAGCACCCCCTGACACCAGTAGCCTCTGACACTAGCACCCCCGACACCAGTAGCGTCTGACACCAGTACCCCCGACACCAGCACCCCTCTTGACACCAGCACCCTCTGACACCAGGAGCCTCTGACACCAGTAGCGTCTGACACCAGCACCCCCTGACACCAATAGCCTTTGACACTGACACCCCGCCTGACACCAGAAGCGCCTGACACCAGCACCCCCTTGACACCAGCATCCTCTGTCACCAGCACCCCCTGACACCAGTAGCCTTTGACACCAGCACTCCTTGACACCAGCAGCGTCTGACATCAGTAGCGTCTTGCACCAGTAGCGTCTGACACCAGCACCCCCCTTGACACCAGTAGCCTTTGACACAAACACCCCGCCTGACACCAGAAGCCTCTGACACCAGCACCCCCTGACACCAGTAGCCTCTGACACCAGCACCCCATGACACCAGTAGCCTCTGGCACCAGCACCCCCTGACACCAGTAGCCTCTGACACCTGCACCTCTTGACAAGTAGCCTCTGACACCAGCACCTATTGACACCAGTAGCCTCTGACACTAGCACCCCCGACACCAATAGCGTCTGACACCAGTACCCCCGACACCAGCACCCCTCTTGACACCAGCAGCCTCTGACACCAGCACCCCTTGACATCAGTAGCCTTTGACACCAGCACCCTCTGACACCAGGAGCCTCTGACACCAGTAGCGTCTAACACCAGTAGCGTCTGACACCAGCACCCTCCTTGACACCAGCAGCCTCTGTCACCATCACCCCCTGACCCCAGTAGCCTTTGACACCAGCACTCCTTGACACCAGCAGCGTCTGATACCAGTAGCGTCTGACACCAGCACCCCCTGACACCATTAGCCCCTGACACTAGCACCCCATGACTCCAGCACCCCCCTGACACCAGAACCCCCAGACACCAGCACCCCTTGACACCAGCAGCCTCCGACACCAGCACCCCTTGACACCAGTAGCCTCTGACACCAGCACCCCATAATACTAGTAGCCTCTGATACCAGCACCCCCGACACCAGTAGCCTCTGAGACCAGCACCCCATGACACCAGTAGCGTCTGACACCAGTACCCCCTGACACCATTAGCGTTTGACACCAACACCTTGTCTGACACCAGTAGCCTTTGACACTAGCACTCCCTGACACCAGCACCCCCTGACACCAAAACCCCCTGACACCAGTACCTCCCTGACACCAGTAGGCTTCGACACTAGCACCCCATTGACACCTTGACACCAGTAGCCTTTGACACCAGTAGCCTCTGACACTAGCACCCCCTGACACCAGCACCCCATGACATCAGCTCCCACTAACATCAGCTCCCACTAACATCAGCTCCCCCTAACATCAGCACCCGTTGGCACCAGGAGCCTCTGACACTAGTAACCCCTGACACCAGCACCCCTAAAATCAGCACCCCCGTGACACCATTAGCCT
>NC_091337.1:16504387-16537975 GCF_038502225.1 Cherax quadricarinatus | reverse complement strand
TGTTTCTTCTTTATCTGGTCACCCTTGGTGGAAAACAGCCGATGTGTTTAAAAAATTCTTGCGATATTCTGTTCCGCGAGGAAGGAAGAATATCCCAGGAAGCGATATTACAGCGGCAGGCAAGTCGCCATCTTTGTAACCCAGCTTGTTAGAGACTCCAGAGTGATACTGAAGTGTGTGACCACAACCAGGAGTACAAGCACTCAGTACTTCACTCCACTTAACATTTTCGCCAACCTTCAAGTGTATCTAATAAAGACATAATGCCGTAATGTGATGAATGGTTTGAAAAACCGACAGGTTGAAGATTGAGACACTTATGTAACTTATGGGAATCTTTATTCAGGAAACGTTTCGCCACACAGTGACTTCATCAGACTTGTATTGAACTGATGAAGCCACTGTGTGGCGAAACGTTTCCTGAATAAAGATTCCCATATGTTGCATAAGTGTCTCAATCTTCATAATGCCGTAAATTCCCCGAGCATTTAATGCTATTAAGCATTTATTGGGGCTTTGTCTAGCTATTTTTTAAGAAAGCCACACCTGACCACCACCTGCTCAGGATAAAGTATTTACTTTGTATTATTTTGTCTTAACTCGAGGTCTTTTGTCTTTATTCGCGGGTGAAACACTGTTATTAAATATTTTACTGCATTATCTATTGACCAATTTATCAGCTGTAGATTATCGTAATAATTACTAATTAGTAGAGTTGTTTATAGTAACTTAAAAGTTAACTTTAAAACAACAAAACATATTTTAAGTGCGTTAGCTGTTTTTTTTTCTTTGTTTTGGGTCAATGTCTTGGTGGGAGACGGCCTTTATTACAAAAAAATATGAATGTAGACATGAGATAAAGGGAGAGGTAAGAATTAAATTTTTGGGAAAGGTTGGTAAGGGAGATGTGGTGTGAATGGTGGGGAAGGAAGAGGAAGAGAACAACAGGTTGGGAAGGTGGGAAGAGCAGGGGGAAGATGATGAAGTTCAGTGAGGTAAATGAAGATTAACGCCTCATTTATATTACATAGTCTGCTGCCTGCTAATAGCATATGACAGCTTGCCCAGTTGCTATAACTTCATCCCAGGGGGGTCGGAGACCCCTGGAGCATGGGACAAGTGTGCTCTACAGTTCCTCAAAGAGCTGGGAAAAAAACACTCATCACACAAACCAAGGATCACAGAGAGCCAGCTTTCTCTCTCAGAGACCCAGTGTCGCGATCCAGAAGGGAAATGCGTGCAGCATTCTGGGCACGCGGCCGACTGCCGGGGAGATGGATGAAGTATTTGAGACATAATATATTTTTGTTAACGCATTTTGTTTTTAAATAAAGTTTACATAGAATATAGAATATAAGGGGTGGTAAGAGAAGAAAATATTCAAACAGCTCCGGGGAGGATCTCGAGTTTTCCCTGAAGTAAGTTGATTCTTTTCTCTGAGGATGAGGGTTCCCAGGACAGTACCAGAGGTGGTACCTCCATATATATATAAATATATATATATATATATATAATATATATATATATATATATATATATATATATATATATATATATATATATATATATATATATATATATATATATCGTGCCGAATATGTAAAATTTGCGATTTTGGCTTAAATAGCAACGCACTTCTTGCCGAATAGGGCAAGCCAAAATTTATATATGCAATAATTTCTCAAAAATTATTCTGAATCTAACGAAAAAAATATATTTCATTGTGTTTGTTTATTATTAAATTATTGTAAACTTATATAAACTATATTTAATTGGATTAGGATAAATTAAATTGCGCTTGCTATAATAAGGTTAGGTAAGTTTCCTAAGGTTCTTTTGGTAAAAAATCATTAATTTTTATATTAACATAAATGAAAAAAAATATCTTTAAATGTATAAGAGAAAATTTAAAGAGAACTTAATTTTAAATAAGTTCTTGCTAATTGACCAGTTTTATCTATTGCTTTCCTTTGTAATGACGAAGTTGAGGCTGTTCTGTAGTGTGTGTAGAAGGTGTATAATAATCCAGAAATGACCGATACGTCGACAACAATCTCTCCCAAATGTGAGTTAGTTAGGTGTTTTAAGTGCGGTATTCTGGGTAAGTTGTGAACTGTTCCAAACACGGTATTGTATACCTGAAGTATACCTGGAGAGGGTTTCGGGGGTCACCGCCCCCGCGGCTCGGTCTTAGACCAGGCCTCGTAGTGGATCAGGGTCTGATCAACCAAGCTGTTACTGCTGGCCGCACGCACTGAAGTACGAACCACAGCCGGGCTGGTCAGGTACTGGCTTTAGGTGCCTGTCCAGCGCCTTCTTGAAGACAGCCAGGGGTCTATTGGTAATCCCCCTTATGTATGCTGGGAGGCAGTTTAACATTCTTGGGCCCCAGACAGTGTACTCGTAGCGCCCCTGCTTTTCACTGGAGGGATGTTGCATCTCCTGCCGAGTCTTTTGTTTTCATAGGGAGTGATTTTCGTGTGCAAGTTTGGTACTAATCCCTCTAGGATTTTCCAAGGATATATTATCACGTATCTCTCTCTCCTGCGTTCCAGGGAATACAAATCAAGGGACTCCAACCATTCCTAGTAATTTAGGTGACGTGAAAGTTCTTTGTATACTCTCCATGTCAGCAATTTCGCCTGCCTTGAAGGGAGCGGTTAGTGTACAGCAGTATTCCAGCCTAGAGAGAACAAGCGATTTGAAGAGAATCATCATGGGCTTGGCGTCCCTAGTTTTGAAGGGTCTCATTATCCATCCTCCATAACTCCGACAGATTTCGAAAAAGCCATTGACAACATGCCTAGACTCGTGGAACTCTGTTTTCATTAAGAACTGCAAGAAACCCCTCTCGCGTGCCCTAAGTACACTATGGAGGTGGAGCATAGACATGGGTGAAATTCCACAGTCACTTAAAACAACGGATATAGCCCCACTCCATAAAGGTGGCAGCAAAGCATTAGCTAAGAACTATAGACCAATAGCTCTTTGAAAGAGTGCTAAGAAGCAGGATTGCAAATCACCTGGATTCCCAAAATCTGCACAATCCAGGGCAACATGGGTTCAGGGCAGGTTGCTCCTGCCTCTCACAACTACTGGATCATTATGATATGGCCTTGGATGCACTGGAAGAAAATCAGAATGCAGATGTAATATACACAGACTTTGCAAAAGCATTTGACAAATGCGATCATGGCGTAATAGCCCATAAAATACGTGCTAAAGGAATAACTGGGAAAGTGGGGAGATGGATCTTCAACTTCCTAATAAATCGAACACAGAGTTGTGGTCAACAGAGTTAAATCGGAGGCTGCCATAGTGAAGAGCTCTGTTCCACAAGTCACAGTACTCGCCCCCATCTTATTCCTCATCCTCATATCAGACATAGACAGAAATATACATCACAGCACCGTATCATCCTTTGCGGACGATACTAGGATCTGCATGAGGCTGTCATCTGCTGAGGACGCGGTTAACCTCCAAGAAGATATAAACAAAGTTTTCCAGTGGGCAACGGTAAACAATATGATGTTCAATGAGGACAAATTCCAACTACTCCGTTATGGAAAACTGGAGGAGATAATAACTAGAACAGTATACTACTGACTCTGGCCATACAATAGAGCGGAAAAATAATGTAAGGGACCTGGGAGTAGTAATGTCTGAGGATCTCACTTTCAAAGATCACAACAGTGCCACGATCGCACGTGCAGAGAAAATGATAGGATGGATAATGAGAACGTTCAAAACGAGAGATGCCAAGCCATTAATGATCCTTTTTCAAATCACTTGTTCTCTCTAGGCTGTACATTAACATCTCCATTCAAAGCAGGTGAAATCGCAGATCTAGAGAGTGCACGGAGATCCTTTACTGCACGTATAAGTTCTGTCAAGCACCTTAACTACTGGGAACGCTTGGAAGCACTTGACTTGTACTCGTTGGAACGCAGGAGGGAGAGATATGTCATAATCTACACTTGGAAAATCCTGGAAGGAATGGTCCCAAATCTGCACACAGAAATCACTCACTACGAAAGTAAAAGACTGGGCAGGCGATGCAAAATGCCCCCAATTAAAAGTAGGGGCACCATTGATACACTAAGGGAAAACACCATAAGTGTCCGGGGCCCAAGACTGTTCAACAGCCTCCCATCAAGCATTAGGGAAATTGCCAATAAACCTCTGGCTGCCTTCAAGAGAGAGCTGGACAGATACCTAAAGTCAGTGCCGGATCAGCCGGGCTGTGGCTCGTACGTTGGACTGCGTGCGGCCAGCAGTAACAGCCTAGTTGATCAGGTCCTGATCCATCGGAAGGCCTGGTCATGGACCGGGGCGCGGGGGCGTTGATCCCCGGAATAACCTCCAGGTAACCTCCAGGTAATCCTATCATTTTCCTAGCAGATGCGCTAGATACATTGCTGTGGTCTATGAAGGCGAGATCCTCTGACATTATCACTCCCAGGTGATCAGGTTGATCAGGCTCTGATCCACCAGGAGGCCTGGTCACAGACCGGGCCGCGGGGGCGTTGACCCCCGGAACTCTCTCCAGGAACTCTCTCCAGGTAAACTCCAGGTCCTTCACATTACTTTTCGCTCTATGTTATAGTTAGAATTTGTTGTATACCCTGATACAGTTTTAATTTCCTCAAGTTTTCCATATCTGAGTAGTTGAAATTTCTTTTCATTGAACTTCATATTGTTTCGAGTGGCTCATTTGAAGATCTGGTTGATGTCCGCTTGGAGTCTCGCGGTGTCTTCGATGGAAGTCACTGTCATGGCAGTTCGGGTGTCATCCGCAAGGGAAGACACGGAGCTATGGCTTACTTCTCTGTCTATGTCAGATATGAGGATGAGGAATATGATAGGAGCGAGTACTGTGCCTTGTGGAACAGAGCTTTTCACCGTAGCTGACTCAGACTTTACTCTGTTTACTATTACTCATTGTGTTCTGTTTGTCAGGAAGTTATAGATCCATCTACCAACTTTTCCTGTTATTCATTTATCATGCATTTTGTGCGCTATTACACCATGGTCACACTTGTCGAAGGCTTTTGCAAAGTCTGTGTATAATACGCCTGCATTTTGTTTATTTTCTACAGCATCCAGGACCTTGTCATAGTGATCCAGTAGCTGGGACAGACAGGAGCGACCTGCTCAAAACCCATGTTGCCCTGAGTTATGTAATTGATGGGTATCTAGGTGGTTAGCGATGTTGCTTCTTAGAAACCTCTCAAAGATTTTTATGATATGGGATGTTAGTGTTATCGATCTGTAGTTCTTTGCAATTGCTTTACTGCCTCCTTTGTAGAGTGGGGCTGTGTCTGTTGTTTTAATAAGTATGTGTGGGATGACCCCTGTGTTCATGCTCCCTCTCCATAGAATGCTGAAGGCACGTGACAGGGACTTCTTGCAGTTCTTGATGAACACTGAGTTTCATGAGTCTGGGCCTGGGGCAGAGACCAAATTTTGGGCCTCGTTCAAAAAGAATTCATTTGGATAGTCGACCCTTAGTCTGGGTAACGGTTAGTTGTGAATTGTTGCAACCACGGTATTGTCTTATCCAACAAAGATTGATGTCACGACTGACCCTGACATCACTCTCGCTGTCAGGAGGTTGTTAAGGCGGAGTCTTGATGTCACTGTTGCTATGGTGAAGTCACTGGCTTCTCTGCTGCTGTTGCCGTGAGGGGACGTTGCCATGGTGAGATCCAAGGACGTTCTTAGTTGTTCATGAAGCTGTCCCGATGCTGCTTGACATCCCAAGGATTGTCACCTATTTAGGCACAACTCTCCCTCAGAATATCTATCTGCAAACAACCCTTAGAAACTGTGTATGTGCTAACTACTAACCATCAGAATCTGTAAAAGCATATGAAAAATATTATCTGGACACAACTAACGCTTGGAATAAGTCTGTCTAGACACAACTACCCTTGGAATAAGTCTCTGGACACAATTAATACTCGGAATTATCTGGACACAACTAACCCTCGGAATAAGTCTATCTGGACACAACTAACTCTTGGAATAAGTCTCTGGACATAACTAACGCTTGCAATAAGTCTCTGGACACAACTAACGCTTGCAATAAGTCTCTGGACACAACTAACGCTTGCAATAAGTCTCTGGACATAACTAACGCTTGCAATAAGTCTCTGGACACAACTTGAAATAATTGTACCTGGACACAACTAACGTTTGGAATAAGTCTGTCTAGACACAACTACCCTTGGAATAAGTCTCTGGACACAACTAACCTCGGAAAATGTCTATCTGGACACATCTAACCTTTGGAATAAGTATCCGGACACAACTAATCCGTGGAATAAGTCTCTGGACACAACTAACCCTTGGAATAAGTCTCTGGACATAACTAACCTCGGAAAATGTCTATCTGGACACAATTAACCCTTGGAATAAGACTCTGGACATAACTAACCTCGGAAAATGTCTATCTGGACACATCTAACCCTTGGAATAAGTATCCGGACACAACTAATCCTTGGAATAAGTCTCTGGACACAACTAACCCTCGGAATAAGTCTATCTGGACACAACTAACCCTCACACTCTGTTTCACCCTCAGAACAAGTTAAAGCGGACCTAAACAAGTATGAAATACATGTTTTTGTCGGGCAGTGTCGACGCAACATCGCGTTCATGTCAACAAGAGTTTGTTGTGCGTAGGTAAACAATATCTATGTGTAACGCAACGAGGATTAATGCACAGCGTAACGCGTATATTTATACAGCCAGCCAGTCCAGGAAGGTATACAAACATGCATGATGCCTAGCAGGGATACATGCACGATGCCCTGCAGGGATACATACACGATGCCCTGCAGGGATACATACACGATGCCCTGCAGGGATACATACACGATGCCCTGCAGGGATACATACACGATGCCCTGCAGGGATACATACACGATGCCCTGCAGGGATACATACACGATGCCCTGCAAGGATACATACACGATGCCCTTCAGAGATGCATGCACGATACCCAGCAGGGATACTCGTTCATAGAGGTTTAACGTATTTCTGGAACACATGTGAAGACAGGAATGCAGGGAGGCTTCAGGTACCTCTGGAACATATGTGAACTCAGGAATGCAGGGAGGCTTCGGGCACCTCTGGAACATATGTGAACTCAGGAATGCAGGGAGGCTTCGGGCACCTCTGGAACACAGGTGAAGGCAGCAATGCAGGAAGGCTTCGGGCACCTCTGGAACACAGGTGAAGGCAGCAATGCAGGAAGGCTTCAGGCACCTCTGGAACACACGTAACGGCAGGAATGCAGGCATGAGTGATGGCACCTCTGTAGCATGGTAATCAATAGGTTGACCTGAAGTATTCATAAGCGACATTTCGCCGAATACAAAACAGTGAAAGGTTACATTTCGACCTCTCCTCCCCCTCCATCCCAGAAGCAATGTTTCGCTCGCCATCCATAAAGAACATCACCCTTCATTCGTCTCAATAGCTTCCAAAATTTTCTCCAGAATTTTAAAAAAAATTCCGCCAAAAAATGTAGACAAAATTTTTCTCCAAAATTTTCGCCAAAAAATTCCGCAAAAAATTTCTCCAAAAATTTCTCCAAAAAAATCTCTTTTCTAATTTTAAATCTATAATTCTTGCCCAGTGCCAGGATGCAGGGATGTGCTCCTACCCAGCGCCAGGATGCAAAGATGTGCTCCTACCCAGCGCCAGGATGGATGCAGGGATGTGCTCCTGCCCAGCGCCAGGATGCAGGGATGTGCTCCTGCCCAGCGCCAGGATGCAGGGATGTGCTCCTGCCCAGCGCCAGGATGCAGGGATGTGCTCCTGCCCAGCGCCATGATGCAGGGATGTGCTCCTGCCCAGCGCCAGGATGCAGGGATGTGCTCCTGCCCAGCGCCATGATGCAGGGATGTGCTCCTGCCCAGCGCCAGGATGCAGGGATGTGCTCCTGCCCAGCGCCATGATGCAGGGATGTGCTCCTGCCCAGCGCCATGATGCAGGGATGTGCTCCTGCCCAGCGCCATGATGCAGGGATGTGCTCCTGCCCAGCGCCAGGATGCAGGGATGTGCTCCTGCCCAGCGCCATGATGCAGGGATGTGCTCCTGCCCAGCGCCATGATGCAGGGATGTGCTCCTGCCCAGCGCCATGATGCAGGGATGTGCTCCTGCCCAGCGCCAGGATGCAGGGATGTGCTCCTGCCCAGCGCCAGGATGCAGGGATGTGCTCCTGCCCAGCGCCAGGATGCAGGGATGTGCTCCTGCCCAGCGCCAGGATGTAGGAATGTGAAAAATCACACGCGTGCAAATTATGTTGATTACGAATGGGAGGGAGTGCTGTGTCTGGCGTGTGTTGCGTCTTGGTTGTGTTGTGTGTGTTGGTGTGTTGTGTCTTGGTTGTGTTGTGTTTGTTGGTGTGTTGTGTCTGGCGTGTGTTGTGTCTGTTGGTGTGTTGTGTCTGTTGGTGTGTTGTGTCTGGGATGTGTTGTGTCTGTTGGTGTGTTGTGTCTGGGATGTGTTGTGTTTGTTGGTGTGTTGTGTCTGTTGGTGTGTTGTGTCTGTTGGTGTGTTGTGTCTGGGGGTGTGTTGTGTCTGGGGGTGTGTTGTGTCTGGGGGCGTTCTGTGTCTGGGGGTGTGCTGTGTCTCGGGGTGTGTTGCGTCTGGGGGTGTGCTGTGTCTGGGGGTGTGTTGTGTCTGGGGGTGTGATGTGTCTGGGGGTGTGATGTGTCTGGGGGTGTGTGTCTGTGGGTGTGCTGTGTCTGTGGGTGTGTTGTGTCTGTTGGTGTGTTGTGTCTGGGGATGTGTTGTGTCTGGGGGTGTGCTGTGTCTGGGGGTGTGCTGTGTCTGGGGGTGTGTTGTGTCTGGGGGTGTGTTGTGTCTGGGGGTGTGCTGTGTCTGGGGGCGTGCAGTCTCTGGGGATGTGCTGTCTCTGGGGATGTGATGTGTCTCTGGGTGTATTGTGTCTGGGGATGTGTCGTGTCTGGGGGTGTGTTGTGTCTAGGGGTGTGTTGTGTCTGAGGGTGTGTTGTGTCTGGGGGTGTGTTGTGTCTGGGGGTGTGTTGTGTCTGGGGGTGTGTTGTGTCTGGGGGTGTCATGTGTCTCTGGGTGTGCTGTGTCTGGGGGTGTCATGTGTCTCAGGGTGTGCTGTGTCTGGGGGTGTCATGTGTCTCGGGGTGTGCTGTGTCTGGGGGGTGTTGTGTCTGGGGGTGTTGGGTCTGTGTCTCGGAGTGTGCTGTGTCTGGGGGGTGTTGTGTCTGGGGGGTGTTGGGTCTGTGTCTCGGCGTATGCTGTGTCTGGGGGTGTCAGGTGTCTCGGGGTGTGATATGTCTGGGGGTGTCATGTGTCTCGGGGTGTGCTGTGTTTTGGGTGTCATGTGTCTCGGGGTGTGCTGTGTCTGGGGGTGTCATGTGTCTCGGGGTGTGCTGTGTCTGGGGGTGTCATGGGTCTCGGGGTGTGCTGTGTCTGGGGGTGTCATGTGTCTCGGGGTGTGCTGTGTATGGGGGAGGGAGGTGTTGTGTCTTGTGTCATCCCCTCTTTGCTTATTACAGCCTCTTTCCTCACCTCAACCCTCTCCCTAGCACCCTCACACCTCCCCTCACCTCACCTCTCCCCTCCGCAGCAGGCGAGGGAAGGAACGTAATAGCCAGGAACTTAATACCGCTACATACACTCACACAAATGGTGACATCGCTGGCAGGCGAGCCTGACCAGCTGGCCTGAGACGCAGCATTAAATCCTGCGAGACGAGTGTAGGGCCACCGTGTTTATGGACACTTTTGGTATCGTTTTACGACCATTTCAAGTGACTTGAGTGAAGGTTGTAGCCTGAGAGTGATAGCCAGACCCTCTTAATGAAACCTCCGCATACCTTGACCAAACCTCATGACTTAAAGGCTTACTTACATGACTAATAACCGATGTCGTGAGAGGTTGATTTAATAGCTTCGTAACTCCTCTTATGGTCGAGGTTTCCAGATGGAGTTTAATGGCTTTGGTGCTCTTGTAAATTTGCTGTTGGGCGCACCTGTAAATGTGGCGCGTTAAGGTCTTGTAGCATCTATGTCGACGGAAAAAAAGTAACTAAATGGTCTTCTTTTCCATTGTGCTGTGTCTGGAGAAAGTTACTAAATGGCTTTGTTACTCGCTTTATTTGGTGAAACGAAATACCTAAATGGCTTTGTTAGGAATCTTACTGCTGAGACAGAGATGTGTTGAGAGTGAGGTGGATGAGGTGTGTTGCAGGTGGATGAGGGTGTGTTGGGGGTGGGTGAGGGTGAGTTGGAGGTGGGTGAGGGTGTGTTGGGGATGGGTGACGGTGTGTTGGAGGTGGGTGAGGGGTGTGTTGGGGGTGGGTGAGGGAGTGTTGGGGGTGGGTGACGGTGTGTTGGAGGGGAGTGTGGGTGTGTTTGGGGTGGGTGAGGGTGTGTTGGGGGTGGGTGAGAGTGTGTTGGGGTGGGTGAGGGTGTGTTGGAGGTGGGTGAGGGGTGTCTTGGGAGTGGGTGAGAGTGTGTTGGGGGTGGATGACGGTGTGTTGGAGGAGAGTGAGGGTGTGTTGGGGGGGGGTGAGGGTGTGTTGGGGTGGGTGAGGGTGTTTTGGGGGTGAGGGGGGGTGTTTTGGGTGTGGGTGGGGGTGTGTTGGGGTGGCTGAGGGTGTGTTGGGGTGGCTGAGGGTGTGTTGGGGTGGGTGAGGGTGTGTTGCGGGTGGGTGAGGGAGTGTTCCGGGTGGGTGAGGGAGTGTTGCGGGTGGGTGAGGGAGTGTTGCGGGTGGGTGAGGGAGTGTTGCGGGTGGGTGAGGGAGTGTTGCGGGTGGGTGAGGGTGTGTTGGGGTGGGTGAGGGTGTGTTGGGGTGGGTGAGGGTGTGTTGGGGTGGGTGAGGGTGTGTTGGGATGGGTGACGTAGGTTATGATGAATAAATGAATGGAATAAATACTGAAAAGTAATAAAAATTACTTTTGATACAAGTTCACGATCTCTTCAGTGAAGAATATAAATGACACTGCAGAAGCTGCAACACCTCACAACCCACACTAACGTGGCTGCAAAACTTCCCAACCCACACTAACGTGGCTGCAACACTTCCCAACCCACAGTAACGTGGCTGCAAAACTTCCCAACCCACACTAACGTGGCTGCAACACTAACGTGGCTGTAACACCTCCCAACCCACACTAACGTGGCTGCAAAACTTCCCAACCCACACTAACGTGGCTGCAACACCTCCCAACCCACACTAACGTGGCTGCAAAACTTCCCAACCAACACTAACGTGGCTGCAACACCTCCCAACCCACACTAACGTGGCTGCAACACCTCCCAACCCACACTAACGTGGCTGCAACACCTCCCAACCCACACTAACGTGGCTGCAACACCTCCCAACCCACACTAACATGGCTGAAACACCTCCCAACTCACACTAACGTGGCTGCAACACTTCCCAACCCACACTAACGTGGCTGCAACATCTCCCAACCCAAACTAACGTGGCTGCATCACCTTCCAACCCACACTAACGTGGCTGCAACACCTCCCAACCCACACGAACGTGGCTGCAACACTTCCCAACCCACATTAACGTGGCTGCAACATCTCCCAACCCACACTAACGTGGCTGCAACACCTCCCAACCCACACTAACGTGGCTGCAGCATCTCCCAACCCACACTAAAGTGGCTGCAACACCTCCCAACCCACACTAACGTGGCTGCAACACCTCCCAACCCACACTATCGTGGCTGCACCACCTCCCAACCCACACTAACGTAGCTGCAAAACCTCCCAACCCACAATAACGTGGCTGCAACACTTCCCAACCCACACTAACGTTGCTGCACCACCTCCCAACCCACACTAACGTAGCTGCAATACCTCCCAACCCACACTAACGTGGCTGCAACACTTCCCAACCCACACTAACGTTGCTACAACACTTCCCAACCCACACTAACGTTGCTACAACACTTCCCAACCCTCACTAACGTTGCTGCAACACTTCCCAACCCACACTAACGTGGCTGCAACACTTCCCAACCCACACTAACGTTGCTACAACACTTCCCAACCCACACTAACGTTGCTGCAACACCTCCCAACCCACACTAACGTGGCTGAAACACCTCCCAACCCACACTAACGTGGCTGCAAAACTTCCCAACCCACACTAACGTGGCTGCAACACCTCCCAACCCAAGCTAACGTGGCTGCAACACCTCCCAACCCACACTAACCTAGCTGCAACACCTCCCAACCCACACTAACGTGGCTGCAACACTTCACAACCCACACTAACGTGGCTGCAACACCTCCCAACCCACACTAACGTGGCTGCAACACCTCCCAACCCACACTAACGTGGCTGAAACACTTCCCAACCAACACTAAAGTGGCTGCAACATCTCCCAACCCACACTAACGTGGCTGCAACACCTCCCAACCCACACTAACATGGCAGCAGCGCCTCCCAACCCACACTAACGTGGCTGCAACACCTCCCAACCCACACTAACGTGGCTGCAACACTTCCCAACCCACACTAACGTGGCTGCAACACCTCACAACCCACACTAACGTGGCTGCAACACCTCTCAACCCACACTAACGTGATTGCAACACTTCCCAAAACACACTAATGTGGCTGCAACGTCTCCCAACCCACACCAACGTGGCTGCAACACCTCCCAACCCACACTAACGTGGCTGCAACACCTCCAAACCCACACTAACGTAGCTGCAACACCTCCCAACCCACACTAACGTAGCTGCAACACCTCCCAACCCACACAAACGTGAGTGCAACACTTCCCTACCCACACTAACGTTGCAGCAACCACGTTAGTGTGGGTTGGGAGGTGTTGCAGCCACGTTAGTGTATGTTGGGAGGTGTTGCAGCTACGTTATTGTGGGTTGGGAGGTGGTGCAGCCACGATAGTGTGGGCTGGGAGGTGTTGCAGCCACGTTAGTGGTGGTTGGGAGGTGTTGCAGCCACGTTAGTGTGGGTTGGGAGGAGTTGCAGCCACGTTAGTGTGGGTTGGGAGGTGTTGCAGCCACGTTAGTGTGCGTTGGGAGGTGTTGCAGCCACATTAGTGTGGGTTGGAAGGTGTTGCAGCTACGTTAGTGTGGGTTGGGAAGTGTTGCAGCCACGTTAGTGTGGGTTGGGAAGTTTTGGAGCCACGTTAGTGTGGGTTGGCAGGTGTTGCAGGTAGGTTAGTGTGGGTTGGGAGGTGTTGCAGCCACGTTAGTGTGGGTTGGGAAGTGTTGCAGGCACGTTAGTCTGGGTTGGGAGGTGTTGCAGCCACGTTAGTGTGGGTTGGGACGTGTTGCAGCAATGTTAGTTTGTGTTAGTATCGTGGCTGCACCACCTCCCAACCCACACTAACGTAGCTGCAACACCTCCCAACCCACACTAACGTGGCTGCAACACCTCCCAACCCAGACTAACGTGCCTGCAACACTTCCCAACCCACACTAACGTGGCTGCAACACCTCCCAACCCACACTAACCTAGCTTCAACACCTCCCAACCCACACTAACGTGGCTGCAACACCTTCCAACCCACACTAATGTGGCTGCAACACCTCCCAACCCACACTAACGTGGCTGCAACACCTCCCAACCCACACTAACATGGCTGCAACACCTCCCAACCCACACTAACGTGGCACCAACACCTCCCAACCCCCACTAACGTGGCTGCAACACCTCCCAACCCACACTATCGTGGCTGCACCACCTCCCAACCCACAATAACGTAGCTGCAACACCTCCCAACCCACACTAACGTGGGTGCAACACTTCCCAACCCACACTAACGTTGCTGCAACACCTCCCAACCCAAACTAACATTGCTGCAACACCTCCCAACATACACTAACGTGGCTGCAACACCTCCCAACCCACACTAACGTGGCTGCAACACTTCCCAACACACACTCACGTGGCTGCAACACCTCCCAACCCACACTAACTTAGCTTCAACACCTCCCAACCCACGCTAACGTGGCTGTAACACTTCCCAACCCACACTAACGTGGCTGCAACATCTCCCAACCCACACTAACGTTGCTGCAACACCTCCCAACCGACACTAACGTGGCTGCAACATCTTCCAACCCACACTAACGTATCTGCAACACCTCCCAACCCACACTAACGTGGCTGCAACACCTACCAACCCACACTAACGTGGCTGCAACACGTCCCAACACACACTGACATGGCTGCAACACTTCCCAACCCACACTAACGTGACTGTAACACCTCCAAACCCACAATAACGTGGCTGCAACACCTCCCAACCCACACTAACGTGGCTGCACCACCTCCCAACCCACACTAACGTAGCTGCAACACCTCCCAACCCACAGTAACGTGGCTGCAACACTTCCCAACCCACGCTAACGTGGCTGCAACACCTCCCAACCCACACTAACGTGGCTGCAACACCTCCCAACCCACGCTAACGTGGCTGCAACACCTCCCAAACCACACTAACGTGGCTGAAACACTTCTCAACCCACACTAACGTGGCTGCAACACCTCCTAACCCACACTAACGTGGCTGCAACACCTCCCAACCCACACTAACGTGGCTGCAACACTTCCAAACCCACACTAACGTGGATGCAACACCTCCCAACCTTCACTAAGGTGGCTGCAACACCTCCCAACCCACACTAACGTGGCTGCAACACCTCCCAACTCACACTAACGTGGCTGCAACACCTCCCAACCCACACTAACGTGGCTGCAACACCTCCCAACCCACACTAACGAGACTGCAACACCTCCCAACCCACACTAACGTGGCTGCAACACCTCCCAACCCACGCTAACGTGACTGCAACACCTCCCCACCCACACTAACGTGGCTGTAACACCTCCCAACGCACACTAAAGTGGCTGCAACATCACCAAACCCACACTAACGTGGCTGCAAAACCTCCCAACCCACACTAACATGGCTGCAACACCTCCCAACCTACACTAACGCGGCTGCAACACCTTCCAACCCACGCTAACGTGGATGCAACACCTCCCAACTCACACTAACGTGGCTGCAACACCTCCCAACCCACACTAACGTGGCTGCAACAGCTCCCAACCCACACTAACGTAGCTGCAACACTTCCAAACCCACACTAACGTGGCTGCAACACCTCCCAACCTTCACTAAGGTGGCTGCAACACCTCAGAACCCACACTAACGTGGCTGCAACACCTCCCAACCCACACTAACGTGGCTGCAACACCTCCCAACCCACACTAACGTGGCTGCAACACCTCCCAACCCACACTAACGTGGTTGCAACACCTCCCAACCCACACTAACGTGGCTGCAACCCCTCCCAACCCACACTAACCTGGCTGCAACACCTCCCAACCCACACTAACGTGGCTGCAACACTTCCCAACCCACACTAACGTGGCTGCAACACCTCCCAAGCCACACTAACCTAGCTGCAACACCTCCCAACCCACACTAACGTGGCTGCAACACCTCCAAACCCACTAACGTGGCTGCAACACCTCCTAACCCATACTAACCTAGCTGCAACACCTCCCAACCCACACTAACGTGGCTGCAACTCCTCCCAACCCACACTAACGTGGCTGCAACACCTCCCAACCCACACTATCGTGGCTGCAACACCTCCCAACCCACACTAACGTGGCTGCAACACCTCCAAACCCACACTAACGTGGCTGTAATACTTCCCAACTCACACTAACGTGGCTGCAACACCTCCCAACCCACACTAACGTGCCTGCAAAACCTCACAACCCACACTAACGTGGCTGCAACACCTCCAAACCCACACTAACGTGGCTGCAACACCTCCCAACCCACACTAACGTGGCTGCAACACCTTCCAACCCACACTAACATGGCTGCAGCACCTCCCAACCCACACTAACGTGGCTGCAACATTTCCCAACTTACACTAACGTGGCTGCAACACTTCCGAACCCACTAACGTGGCTGCAACACCTCCCAACCCACACTAACGTGGCTGCAACACCTCCCAACCCACACTAACGTGGCTGCAACACTTCCCAACCCACACTAACGTGGCTGCAGCACTTCCCAACCCACACTAGAGTGGCTGCACAACCTCCCAACCCACACTAACGTGGCTGCAACACCTCCCAACCCACACTAACGTGTCTGCAACACCTCCCAACCCACACTAGCGTAGCTGCAACACCTCGCAACCAACACTAACCTGGGTGCAACACCTCCCAACCCACACTAACCTGGCTGTAATACTTCCCAACCCACACTAACGTGGCTGCAACACCTCCCAACCCACACTAACGTGGCTGCAACACCTCCCAACCCACACTAACGTGGCTGCAACACCTCCCAACCCACACTAACGTGGCTGCAACACTTCCCAACTTACACTAACGTGGCTGCAACACTTCCGAACCCACACTAACGTGGCTGCAACACCTCCCAACCCACACTAACGTGGCTGCAACACCTCCCAACCCACACTAACGTGGCTGCAACACTTCCCAACCCACACTAACGTGGCTGCAACACTTCCCAACCCACACTAACGTGGCTGCAACACTTCCCAACCCACACTAGCGTGGCTGCACAACCTCCCAACCCACACTAACGTGGCTGCAACACATCCCAACCCACACTAACGTGGCTACAACACCTCCCAACCCACACTAACGTAGCTGCAACACCTCCCAACCAACACTAACGTGGCTGCAACACCTCCCAACCCACACTAACCTGGCTGCAACACTTCCCAACCCACACTAACGTTGCTGCAACACTTCCCAACCCTCACTAGCGTGGCTGCACAACCTTCCAACCCACTCTAACGTGGCTGCAACACCTCCCAACCCACACTAACGTGGCTGTAATACTTCCCAACCCACACTAACGTGGCTGCAACACCTCCCAACCCACACTAACGTGGCTGCAACACTTCCCAACCCACACTAACGTGGCTGCAACACTTCCCAACCCTCACTAACGTGGCTGCAACACTTCCCAACCCACACTAGCCTTACTGCACAAGCTCCCAACCCACACTAACGTGGCTGCAACACCTCCCAACCCACACTAACGTGGCTGCAACACCTCCCAACCCACACTAACGTAGCTGCAACACCTCCCAACCAACACTAACGTTGCTGCAACACCTCCCAACCCAAACTAACATTGCTGCAACACCTCCCAACATACACTAACGTGGCTGCAACACCTCCCAACCCACACTAACGTGGCTGCAACACTTCCCAACACACACTCACGTGGCTGCAACACCTCCCAACCCACACTAACTTAGCTTCAACACCTCCCAACCCACGCTAACGTGGCTGTAACACTTCCCAACCCACACTAACGTGGCTGCAACATCTCCCAACCCACACTAACGTTGCTGCAACACCTCCCAACCGACACTAACGTGGCTGCAACATCTTCCAACCCACACTAACGTATCTGCAACACCTCCCAACCCACACTAACGTGGCTGCAACACCTACCAACCCACACTAACGTGGCTGCAACACGTCCCAACACACACTGACATGGCTGCAACACTTCCCAACCCACACTAACGTGACTGTAACACCTCCAAACCCACAATAACGTGGCTGCAACACCTCCCAACCCACACTAACGTGGCTGCACCACCTCCCAACCCACACTAACGTAGCTGCAACACCTCCCAACCCACAGTAACGTGGCTGCAACACTTCCCAACCCACGCTAACGTGGCTGCAACACCTCCCAACCCACACTAACGTGGCTGCAACACCTCCCAACCCACGCTAACGTGGCTGCAACACCTCCCAAACCACACTAACGTGGCTGAAACACTTCTCAACCCACACTAACGTGGCTGCAACACCTCCTAACCCACACTAACGTGGCTGCAACACCTCCCAACCCACACTAACGTGGCTGCAACACTTCCAAACCCACACTAACGTGGATGCAACACCTCCCAACCTTCACTAAGGTGGCTGCAACACCTCCCAACCCACACTAACGTGGCTGCAACACCTCCCAACTCACACTAACGTGGCTGCAACACCTCCCAACCCACACTAACGTGGCTGCAACACCTCCCAACCCACACTAACGAGACTGCAACACCTCCCAACCCACACTAACGTGGCTGCAACACCTCCCAACCCACGCTAACGTGACTGCAACACCTCCCCACCCACACTAACGTGGCTGTAACACCTCCCAACGCACACTAAAGTGGCTGCAACATCACCAAACCCACACTAACGTGGCTGCAAAACCTCCCAACCCACACTAACATGGCTGCAACACCTCCCAACCTACACTAACGCGGCTGCAACACCTTCCAACCCACGCTAACGTGGATGCAACACCTCCCAACTCACACTAACGTGGCTGCAACACCTCCCAACCCACACTAACGTGGCTGCAACAGCTCCCAACCCACACTAACGTAGCTGCAACACTTCCAAACCCACACTAACGTGGCTGCAACACCTCCCAACCTTCACTAAGGTGGCTGCAACACCTCAGAACCCACACTAACGTGGCTGCAACACCTCCCAACCCACACTAACGTGGCTGCAACACCTCCCAACCCACACTAACGTGGCTGCAACACCTCCCAACCCACACTAACGTGGTTGCAACACCTCCCAACCCACACTAACGTGGCTGCAACCCCTCCCAACCCACACTAACCTGGCTGCAACACCTCCCAACCCACACTAACGTGGCTGCAACACTTCCCAACCCACACTAACGTGGCTGCAACACCTCCCAAGCCACACTAACCTAGCTGCAACACCTCCCAACCCACACTAACGTGGCTGCAACACCTCCAAACCCACTAACGTGGCTGCAACACCTCCTAACCCATACTAACCTAGCTGCAACACCTCCCAACCCACACTAACGTGGCTGCAACTCCTCCCAACCCACACTAACGTGGCTGCAACACCTCCCAACCCACACTATCGTGGCTGCAACACCTCCCAACCCACACTAACGTGGCTGCAACACCTCCAAACCCACACTAACGTGGCTGTAATACTTCCCAACTCACACTAACGTGGCTGCAACACCTCCCAACCCACACTAACGTGCCTGCAAAACCTCACAACCCACACTAACGTGGCTGCAACACCTCCAAACCCACACTAACGTGGCTGCAACACCTCCCAACCCACGCTAACGTGGCTGCAACACCTTCCAACCCACACTAACATGGCTGCAGCACCTCCCAACCCACACTAACGTGGCTGCAACATTTCCCAACTTACACTAACGTGGCTGCAACACTTCCGAACCCACTAACGTGGCTGCAACACCTCCCAACCCACACTAACGTGGCTGCAACACCTCCCAACCCACACTAACGTGGCTGCAACACTTCCCAACCCACACTAACGTGGCTGCAGCACTTCCCAACCCACACTAGAGTGGCTGCACAACCTCCCAACCCACACTAACGTGGCTGCAACACCTCCCAACCCACACTAACGTGTCTGCAACACCTCCCAACCCACACTAGCGTAGCTGCAACACCTCGCAACCAACACTAACCTGGGTGCAACACCTCCCAACCCACACTAACCTGGCTGTAATACTTCCCAACCCACACTAACGTGGCTGCAACACCTCCCAACCCACACTAACGTGGCTGCAACACCTCCCAACCCACACTAACGTGGCTGCAACACCTCCCAACCCACACTAACGTGGCTGCAACACTTCCCAACTTACACTAACGTGGCTGCAACACTTCCGAACCCACACTAACGTGGCTGCAACACCTCCCAACCCACACTAACGTGGCTGCAACACCTCCCAACCCACACTAACGTGGCTGCAACACTTCCCAACCCACACTAACGTGGCTGCAACACTTCCCAACCCACACTAACGTGGCTGCAACACTTCCCAACCCACACTAGCGTGGCTGCACAACCTCCCAACCCACACTAACGTGGCTGCAACACATCCCAACCCACACTAACGTGGCTACAACACCTCCCAACCCACACTAACGTAGCTGCAACACCTCCCAACCAACACTAACGTGGCTGCAACACCTCCCAACCCACACTAACCTGGCTGCAACACTTCCCAACCCACACTAACGTTGCTGCAACACTTCCCAACCCTCACTAGCGTGGCTGCACAACCTTCCAACCCACTCTAACGTGGCTGCAACACCTCCCAACCCACACTAACGTGGCTGTAATACTTCCCAACCCACACTAACGTGGCTGCAACACCTCCCAACCCACACTAACGTGGCTGCAACACTTCCCAACCCACACTAACGTGGCTGCAACACTTCCCAACCCTCACTAACGTGGCTGCAACACTTCCCAACCCACACTAGCCTTACTGCACAAGCTCCCAACCCACACTAACGTGGCTGCAACACCTCCCAACCCACACTAACGTGGCTGCAACACCTCCCAACCCACACTAACGTAGCTGCAACACCTCCCAACCAACACTAACGTGGCTGCAACACCTCCCAACCCACACTAACATGACTGTAATACTTCTCAACCCACACTAACGTGGCTGCAACACTTCCCAACCCACACTAACGTGGCTGCAACACTTCCCAACCCACACTTACGTGGCTGCAACACTTCCCAACCCACACTAACGTTGCTGCAACACCTCCCAACCGACACTAACGTGGCTGCAACATCTTCCAACCCACACTAACGTATCTGCAACACCTCCCAACCCACACTAACGTGGCTGCAACACTTCCCAACCCACACTAACGTGGCTGCAACACTTCCCAACCCACACTAACGTGGCTGCAACATCTCCCAACCCACACTAACGTTGCTGCAACACCTCCCAACCGACACTAACGTGGCTGCAACATCTTCCAACCCACACTAACGTATCTGCAACACCTCCCAACCCACACTAACGTGGCTGCAACACCTACCAACCCACACTAACGTGGCTGCAACACGTCCCAACACACACTGACATGGCTGCAACACTTCCCAACCCACACTAACGTGACTGTAACACCTCCAAACCCACAATAACGTGGCTGCAACACCTCCCAACCCACACTAACGTGGCTGCACCACCTCCCAACCCACACTAACGTAGCTGCAACACCTCCCAACCCACAGTAACGTGGCTGCAACACTTCCCAACCCACGCTAACGTGGCTGCAACACCTCCCAACCCACACTAACGTGGCTGCAACACCTCCCAACCCACGCTAACGTGGCTGCAACACCTCCCAAACCACACTAACGTGGCTGAAACACTTCTCAACCCACACTAACGTGGCTGCAACACCTCCTAACCCACACTAACGTGGCTGCAACACCTCCCAACCCACACTAACGTGGCTGCAACACTTCCAAACCCACACTAACGTGGATGCAACACCTCCCAACCTTCACTAAGGTGGCTGCAACACCTCCCAACCCACACTAACGTGGCTGCAACACCTCCCAACTCACACTAACGTGGCTGCAACACCTCCCAACCCACACTAACGTGGCTGCAACACCTCCCAACCCACACTAACGAGACTGCAACACCTCCCAACCCACACTAACGTGGCTGCAACACCTCCCAACCCACGCTAACGTGACTGCAACACCTCCCCACCCACACTAACGTGGCTGTAACACCTCCCAACGCACACTAAAGTGGCTGCAACATCACCAAACCCACACTAACGTGGCTGCAAAACCTCCCAACCCACACTAACATGGCTGCAACACCTCCCAACCTACACTAACGCGGCTGCAACACCTTCCAACCCACGCTAACGTGGATGCAACACCTCCCAACTCACACTAACGTGGCTGCAACACCTCCCAACCCACACTAACGTGGCTGCAACAGCTCCCAACCCACACTAACGTAGCTGCAACACTTCCAAACCCACACTAACGTGGCTGCAACACCTCCCAACCTTCACTAAGGTGGCTGCAACACCTCAGAACCCACACTAACGTGGCTGCAACACCTCCCAACCCACACTAACGTGGCTGCAACACCTCCCAACCCACACTAACGTGGCTGCAACACCTCCCAACCCACACTAACGTGGTTGCAACACCTCCCAACCCACACTAACGTGGCTGCAACCCCTCCCAACCCACACTAACCTGGCTGCAACACCTCCCAACCCACACTAACGTGGCTGCAACACTTCCCAACCCACACTAACGTGGCTGCAACACCTCCCAAGCCACACTAACCTAGCTGCAACACCTCCCAACCCACACTAACGTGGCTGCAACACCTCCAAACCCACTAACGTGGCTGCAACACCTCCTAACCCATACTAACCTAGCTGCAACACCTCCCAACCCACACTAACGTGGCTGCAACTCCTCCCAACCCACACTAACGTGGCTGCAACACCTCCCAACCCACACTATCGTGGCTGCAACACCTCCCAACCCACACTAACGTGGCTGCAACACCTCCAAACCCACACTAACGTGGCTGTAATACTTCCCAACTCACACTAACGTGGCTGCAACACCTCCCAACCCACACTAACGTGCCTGCAAAACCTCACAACCCACACTAACGTGGCTGCAACACCTCCAAACCCACACTAACGTGGCTGCAACACCTCCCAACCCACGCTAACGTGGCTGCAACACCTTCCAACCCACACTAACATGGCTGCAGCACCTCCCAACCCACACTAACGTGGCTGCAACATTTCCCAACTTACACTAACGTGGCTGCAACACTTCCGAACCCACTAACGTGGCTGCAACACCTCCCAACCCACACTAACGTGGCTGCAACACCTCCCAACCCACACTAACGTGGCTGCAACACTTCCCAACCCACACTAACGTGGCTGCAGCACTTCCCAACCCACACTAGAGTGGCTGCACAACCTCCCAACCCACACTAACGTGGCTGCAACACCTCCCAACCCACACTAACGTGTCTGCAACACCTCCCAACCCACACTAGCGTAGCTGCAACACCTCGCAACCAACACTAACCTGGGTGCAACACCTCCCAACCCACACTAACCTGGCTGTAATACTTCCCAACCCACACTAACGTGGCTGCAACACCTCCCAACCCACACTAACGTGGCTGCAACACCTCCCAACCCACACTAACGTGGCTGCAACACCTCCCAACCCACACTAACGTGGCTGCAACACTTCCCAACTTACACTAACGTGGCTGCAACACTTCCGAACCCACACTAACGTGGCTGCAACACCTCCCAACCCACACTAACGTGGCTGCAACACCTCCCAACCCACACTAACGTGGCTGCAACACTTCCCAACCCACACTAACGTGGCTGCAACACTTCCCAACCCACACTAACGTGGCTGCAACACTTCCCAACCCACACTAGCGTGGCTGCACAACCTCCCAACCCACACTAACGTGGCTGCAACACATCCCAACCCACACTAACGTGGCTACAACACCTCCCAACCCACACTAACGTAGCTGCAACACCTCCCAACCAACACTAACGTGGCTGCAACACCTCCCAACCCACACTAACCTGGCTGCAACACTTCCCAACCCACACTAACGTTGCTGCAACACTTCCCAACCCTCACTAGCGTGGCTGCACAACCTTCCAACCCACTCTAACGTGGCTGCAACACCTCCCAACCCACACTAACGTGGCTGTAATACTTCCCAACCCACACTAACGTGGCTGCAACACCTCCCAACCCACACTAACGTGGCTGCAACACTTCCCAACCCACACTAACGTGGCTGCAACACTTCCCAACCCTCACTAACGTGGCTGCAACACTTCCCAACCCACACTAGCCTTACTGCACAAGCTCCCAACCCACACTAACGTGGCTGCAACACCTCCCAACCCACACTAACGTGGCTGCAACACCTCCCAACCCACACTAACGTAGCTGCAACACCTCCCAACCAACACTAACGTGGCTGCAACACCTCCCAACCCACACTAACATGACTGTAATACTTCCCAACCCACACTAACGTGGCTGCAACACTTCCCAACCCACACTAACGTGGCTGCAACACTTCCCAACCC
This sequence comes from Cherax quadricarinatus, assembly GCF_038502225.1. Lineage (NCBI taxonomy): Eukaryota > Metazoa > Arthropoda > Malacostraca > Decapoda > Parastacidae > Cherax > Cherax quadricarinatus. Next base: position 16,513,924 of record NC_091337.1, on the reverse strand, counting down.
ACACTTACGTGGCTGCAACACTTCCCAACCCACACTAACGTAGCTTCAACACTTCCCAACTCTCACTAACGTGGCTGCAACACTTCCCATCCCGCACAAACGTGGCTGCAACACCTCCCAACCACAGTACTGTGACCGCAACACTTCCCAACCAACACTACCGCGACTGCAACACTTCCCAACGCACAAATTAGTTAAGAAAACCAGACATTCCGGTCTATCCTGTACCCCAGGAGTAGATACTGACTCATAACAGACCTTCGTTTTCAGTGTTCAAGTTGTGTATAGTTTTCACCCTTCACTCCTGAGGAACTGGAGAGCAATATCGTAACCATGTCTGCAATTTGAAGGATTGTCTTGGAGAGGTATTGAACGAATGATGGTGCGTGCGTTTTCTTCTAACGCCGTCTACCTTCATGGGAGACGGCCGAAGCGGTAAGAAATATTGGTTCAGTATAGAAGACACCACAGTACTCCTGAGACGCCCAGCAAGATGTTGGCAATTATAGTTCATGTCTTAATCTTTGGCTTAATTACAAGGTTCTCCTGGTTTCTCAGGAGGTGGGAGGGGTGTGGGAGGTTGGAGGGGTGTGTGAGGTAGGGTTCGGGAGGAAGGGTGAGGGACTTAGGAGGGGTGTGGAAGATGAGTGGGATTTGGAAGGTAGGGTGTGGGAGGAAGTAGGGGTGTGAAGGAGGGTTGAGGGAGGAGGTAGGGGTGTGGAAGGTAGCGTGTGGGAGGAAGTAGGGGAATGTGGGAGTAGGAGGGGTATGGGAGATTTGAGGGGTGTGGGAGGTAACATGGATGTGGGAGGTAACAGGGGTGTGAATGGTAACAGGGAAGAGGGAGGTAGCAGTGGCAGTGGGAGGTAGCAGTGGTAGTGGGAAGTAGCAGTGGTAGTGGGAGGTAGCAGTGGTATTGGGAGGTAGCAGTGGTATTGGGAGGTAGCAGTGGTATTGGGAGGTATCAGTGGTAGTGGGAGGTAGCAGTGGTAGAGGGAGGTAGCAGTGGCAGTGGGAGGTAGCAGTGGTAGTGGGAGGTAGCAGCGGTAGTGGGAGGTAACAGTGGTAGTGGGAGGTAGCAGTGGTATTGGGAGGTAGCAGTGGTAGTGGGAGGTATCAGTGGTAGTGGGAGGTAGCAGTGGCAGTGGGAGTTAGCAGTGGTAGCGGGAGGTAGCAGTGGTAGTGGGAGGTAGCAGTGGTAGTGGGAGGTAGCAGTGGTAGTGGGAGGTAGCAGAGGTAGTGGGAGTTAGCAGTGGTAGTGGGAGGTAGCAGTGGTAGTGGGAGGTAGGAGGGGTAGTGGGAGGTAGGAGGGGTAGTTGGAGGTAGCAGTGGTAGTGGGAGGTAGCAGTGTTAGTGGGAGGTAGCAGTGGTAGTGGGAGGTAGCAGTGGTAGTGGGAGGTAGCAGTGGTAGTGGGAGGTAGCAGTGGCAGTGGGAGGTAGCAGTGGTAGTGGGAGATAGGAAGGGTAGTGGGAGGTAGCAGTGGTAGTGGGAGGTAGCAGTGGTAGTGGGAGGTAGCAGTGGTAGTGGGAGGTAGGAGGGGTAGTTGGAGGTAGCAGTGGTAGTGGGAGGTAGCAGTGTTAGTGGGAGGTAGCAGTGTTAGTGGGAGGTAGCAGTGTTAGTGGGAGGTAGCAGTGTTAGTGGGAGGTAGCAGTGGTAGTGGGAGGCAGCAGTGTTAGTGGGAGGTAGCAGTGGTAGTGGGAGGTAGCAGTGGTAGTGGGAGGTAGGAGGGGTAGTGGGAGGTAGCAGTGGTAGTGGGAGGTAGCAGTGGTAGTGGGAGGTAGGAGGGGTAGTGGGAGGTAGCAGTGGTAGTGGGAGGTAGCAGTGGTAGTGGGAGGTAGGAGGGGTAATGGGAGGTAGCAATGGTAGTGGGAGGTAGCAGTGGTAGTGGGAGGAAGGAGGGGTAGTGGGAGGTAGCAGTGGTAGTGGGAGGTAGGAGGGGTAGTGGGAGGTAGCAGTGGTAGTGGGAGGTAGGAGGGGTAGTGGGAGGTAGCAGTGGTAGTGGGAGGTAGCAGTGGTAGTGGGAGGTAGCAGTGGTAGTGGGAGGTAGGAGGGGTAGTGGGAGGTAGCAGTGGTAGTGGGAGGTAGGAGGGGTAGTGGGAGGTAGCAGTGGTAGTGGGAGGTAGCAGTGGTAGTGGGAGGTAGGAGGGGTAGTGGGAGGTAGCAGTGGTAGTGGGAGGTAGCAGTGTTAGTGGGAGGTAGCAGTGTTAGTGGGAGGTAGCAGTGGTAGTGGGAGGTAGCAGTGGTAGTGGGAGGTAGCAGTGGTAGTGGGAGATAGCAGTGGTAGCAGTGGTAGCAGTGGTAGTGGGAGGCAGCAGTGGTAGTGGGAGGTAGGAGGGGTAGTGGGAGGTAGCAGTGGTAGTGGGAGGTAGGAGGGGTAGTGGGAGGTAGCAGTGTTGGTGGGAGGTATCAGTGGTAGTGGGAGGTAACAGTGGTAGTGGGAGGTAGGAGGGGTAGTGGGAGGCAGCAGTGGTAGTGGGAGGTAGGAGGGGTAGTGGGAGGTAGCAGTGGTAGTGGGAGGTAGGTGGGGTAGTGGGAGGTAGCAGTGGTAGTGGGAGGTAGGAGGGGTAGTGGGAGGTAGCAGTGGTAGTGGGAGGTAGGAGGGGTAGTGGGAGGTAGCAGTGGTAGTGGGAGGTAGGAGGGGTAGTGGGAGGTAGCCGTGTTAGTGGGAGGTAGGAGGGGTAGTGGGAGGTAGGAGGGGTAGTGGGAGGTAGGAGAGGTAGTGGGAGGTAGCAGTGGTAGTGGGAGGTTGGAGGGGTAGTGGGAGGTAGGAGGGGTAGTGGGAGGTAGGAGGGGTAGTGGGAGGTAGCAGTGGTAGTGGGAGGTAGGAGGGGTAGTGGGAGGTAGGAGGGGTAGTGGGAGGTAGGAGGGGTAGTGGGAGGTAGCAGTGGTAGTGGGAGGTTGGAGGGGTAGTGGGAGGTAGGAGGGGTAGTGGGAGGTAGGAGGGGTAGTGGGAGGTAGGACGGGTTGTGGGAGGTAGGAGGGGTAGTGGGAGGTAGGAGGGGTAGTGGGAGGTAGCAGTGTTAGTGGGAGGTAGCAGTGTTAGTGGGAGGTAGGAGGGGTAGTGGGAGGTAGGAGGGGTAGTTGGAGGTAGGAGGGGTAGTGGGAGGTAAGAGGTACGGAATCAGAGGTCAGAGATGGGTGCACTTGTCAAATAAGACACACAAGCATCTCTCAGTAATATACTCTAGTGTTGGACATGTGTCTTAATTTCATATTATACACAATCATTGTATTGATGGACACGTGGACCGTCACAGACTGGTATTCAGAGACCCAGTGACACATCTACTTGCTGGGTTTCAAGCATATCGTCTGCACGACACTTTCAGTCGAAGAATTTTTTAAACCCTTAAAAAAAGTGAGGGATTATATCATATTCTCAGTGTTTATAAACCAGGGAGCAATGGGTACACTACGAGAAAACACTAAGTGTCCGGAGCCCAAGACTGTTCAACAGCTTCCCACCAGCCATAAGGGGAATTACCAATAGACCCCTGGCTGTCTTCAAGAGGGAGTTGGACAGATAGCTAAAGTCAATACCCGACCACCCGGGCTGTTTATCGTACGTTGAACTACGTGCAGCCAGCAGTAACAGCCCGATTGATCAGGCCATGATCCACCGGGAGGCCTAATCAAGGACTGGACTGCGGGGACGTTGACTCCCAGAACATCCTCCAGGTATACCCCAGGTAGACATGTGCAGCTAAATGCGACATTTTTATTGCGACAAAGTTTCGCTCACCAGGAACTTTGTCAAGCCGAAAAGGCTTTCGGTAATTCTACCAACATTATTACATCTTCCAGCATCCCGTGCCTACGTCTAACTTAGAATTGCTGATAGGTAAGCCAGGTAGTTGTAACAAGGGTTACAGTCCTATCTCAAAACCTGGTGGTGAGCGGCGTATCGTGTTTCATCTGGCTCCATCTTGTTTAAACACGTCATGGACTTCCGGCCACCTGGCAATTAGCAATAGAGTGAAGCTCTCCCTCCACTAGAGTGGGCCCCCTCCCTCCAATAGAGGGTCCTCCCTTCAATAGAGGGCCCCTTCCCTCCACTAGAGGGGCCCTTCCCTCCACTAGAGGGATCCCTACCTACACTAAAGGGGCCCTCTCTCCACTAGAGGGCCTCTACCTCCACTAGAGGGGTCCCTCTAAAAGTGGCTTTCTCGCCAACTAGACGGGCCCCTTTCTTAACTTCCTAAAACACGGGTATGTTAAACTCATATCTCCTCATATGAGAGATACCACGGCATAAATGTATTAAGATGGCAAATGAATCATACCACGGGCGGGATTGAACCCGCGGTCAGAGAGTCTCAAAACTCCAGACCGTCGCGTTGGCCACTAGACCAGCTAGCCACAATAAAATTCGTCCAACTAGGTATCTTACTGTGGCTAGCTGGTCTAGTGGCTAACGCGACGGTCTGGAGTTTTGAGACTCTCTGACCGCGGGTTCAATCCCGGCCGTGGTATGGTTTGTTTGCAATCGTGTCATTACGATTTCGTGAGTCATGGCAAATGAATGCCTTTCTGTCTTAGGACATTATTATTCTTTTATGCACTGATATTAAATGCAGCAACTACAATGAAAAATACAGGAACCACAACTAATACAGCAACCACGACTACAAGTACAAGATACAAGACGAGGCGAAGGAACGCTCGAAAAATCTAACGAAGGATCGGGAGCGAAGGATAGAATGAGGGACTGCGAGAAGAATGGGGATTTATGGCCGGGCACAGAGGATTAGAGCGGAGGGAAGAATGCAGATTTATCGCCGTGAGAGGATTTACCTGGACTCACGAATGAGGATTTACCGAAGGAATATCATCACAGTTGATTCAAAAAATGGACGCAGATTGAAGAGAATATTACACCGGAAGAAATATTACTCGGACTTGGTGATACATTTACTTACGAATACTTACTGGCCTTCTAAACACACACACACACACACACACACATATATATATATATATACACTCACACACACAGAAGGATCGCAGTCACCAGGATTCGAAACCACGTCAGGAAAGCTGGCAAGGTTCGCCAGGTGAAGCTATAGACTAGAGTAGAACACCAATAATGGAGGAGTGATGTTGACTATTTTTGGGTTATCCTAGGTAATCTACACATGTGCTGTTATGTATGATAATTTATGTAACTGTATTTATGTATCTGAATTAACTTATTTGCCGAAAATCCAGAAGAATGACGTGTCGTGCCAATCAAAACTCAGGAATAACTTGAGGTGCTCCAAGACGGTTGCTAGTAGCCCCTCGCTTCTCTTGGTGTGGGGGTGAATATTGTCAGTGCTCTCCAACCATTACTGACAATGTGTGTGTGTGTGTGTGTGTGTGTACTCACCTATTTGTGGTTGCAGGGGTCGATTCATAGCTCCTGGCCCCGCCTCTTCGCTGATTGCTACTAGGTCCTCTCTCTCCCTGCCCCATGAGCTTTATCATACCTCGCCTTAAAACTATGTATGGTTCCCGCCTCCACTACGTCACTTTCTAGGCTATTCCACGGTCTGACTACTCTATGATTGAAGAAATACTTCCTAACATCCCTTTGATTCATCTGAGTCTTCAACTTCCAATTGTGACCTCTTGTGACTGTGTCCCCTCTCTGGAACATCCCGTCTTTGTCCACTTTGTCTATTCCGCGCAGTATTTTATATGTCGTTATCATGTCTCCCCTGACCCTCCTGTCCTCCAGTGTCGTCAGGCCGATTTCCCTCAACCTTTCTTCGTAGGACAATCCCCGTAGCTCTGGGACTAGCCTTGTTGCAAACTTTTGCACTTTCTCTAATTTCTTGACGTGCTTGACTAGGTGTGGATTCCACACTGGTGCTGCATACTCCAGTATGGGCCTGACGTAAATGGTATACAAAGTCTTGAACGAATCCTTACTGAGGTATCGGAACGCTATCCGTAGGTTTGCCAGGCGTCCGTATGCTGCAGCAGTTATCTGATTGATGTGCGCCTCAGGAGATATGCTCGGTGTTATACTCACCTCCAGATCTTTTTCCTTGAGTGAGGTTTGCAGTCTTTGGCCATCTAAACTATATTGTGTCTGCGGTCTTCTTTGCCCTTCCCCAATCTTCATGACTTTGCATTTGGCAGGGTTAAACTCAAGGAGCCAGTTGCTGGACCAGGCTTGTAGCCTGTCCAGGTCTCTTTGTAGTCCTGCCTGATCCTCATCCGATTTGATTCTTCTCATTAACTTCACATCGTCCGCAAACAAGGACACTTCTGAGTCTATCCCTTCCGTTATGTCGTTCACATATACCAAGAACAGCACAGGTCCTAGGACTGACCCCTGTGGAACCCCGCTTGTCACAGGCGCCCACTCTGACACCTCGTCACGTACCATGACTCGTTGTTGCCTCCTTGTCAGGTATTCTCTGATCCGTTGCAGTGCCTTTCCTGTTATGTGTGCCTGATCCTCTAGCTTTTGCAGTAACTTCTTGTGAGGGACTGTGTCGAAGGCCTTCTTGCAGTCCAAAAAAATGCAGTCGTTCCACCCCTCTCTCTCTTGTTTTACTTCTGTCACCTTGTCATAAAACTCTAGTAGGTTTGTGACACAGGATTTTCCTTCACTGAAACCGTGCTGGTTGTCAATTATACACTTGTTTCTTTCCAGGTGCTCCACCACTCTCCTCCTGATGATCTTCTCCATGACCTTGCATACTATACACGTTAGTGATACAGGTCTGTAGTTTAGTGCCTCATGTCTGTCTCCCTTTTTAAAAATTGGGACTACATTTGCCATCTTTCATACCTCAGGGAGTTGCCCAGTTTCAAATGATGTGTTGAAGATCTTTGTTAATGGCACATACAATATCTCTGCTCCCTCTTTAAGGACCCACGGAGAGATGTTGTCTGGTCCCACCGCCTTTGAGGTGTCAAGTTCGCATAGCAGCTTCTTCACTTCCTCCTTGGTTATATGTACCTCATCCAGCACTTGCTGGTGTACCCCACTGTTTTGATTTCCTGGAGTCCTACTGGTTTCCACTGTAAATACTTCTTTAAATCTCGTGTTGAGCTCCTCACATACCTCTCGGTAGTTTCTTGTGGATTCCCCATCACCCTTCCTCAGTCTGATTACCTGGTCCTTGACTGTTGTTTTCCTCCTGATGTGGCTGTACAACAGCTTCGGGTCAGTCTTGACTTTCGATGCTATGTCATTTTCATATTGTCGCTGAGCCTCCCTTCTTATCTGTACATATTCGTTTCTGGCTCTTCGGCTAATCTCTTTATTTTCCTGAGTTCTCTGTCTTCTGTACCTTTTCCATTCTCTAGTACACCTAGTTTTTGCCTCCCTACACCTTTGGGTGAACCAAGGACTCGTTCTGTTCTTCCCATTATTTCTGTTTCCCTTGGGAACAAATCTCTCCTCTGCCTCCTTGCATTTTGTTGCCACATAGTCCATCATTTCTTGTACTGGTTTTCCTGTCAGTTCCCTCTCCCACTGAATGTTTTAAAGGAAGTTCCTCATACCTGAGTAGTTCCCCCTTTTGTAGTTTGGTTTTTCCCACCCTATTCCTGCTACTCTCTCCACTTGGAGCTCAACTATGTAGTCGAAGCACAGAACCACATGATCACTAGCTCCCAGGGGCCTTTCATACAAGATATCACCGATGTCTGAACTACTCAAGGTGAATACAAGGTCCAGTCTTGCTGGTGCATCTTCTCCTCTCTCTCTGGTAGTGTCTCTAACATGTTGATGCATGAGGTTTTCCAGTGCTACATCCATCATCTTGGCTCTCCATGTTTCGGGACCCCCATGGGGCTCCAGGTTTTCCCAGTCAATCTCCTTGTGATTGAAATCACCCATAACTAGTAACTTTGCTCCCCCCATGTGTGCTCTCCTGGCCACCTCGGCTAGTGTGTCGACCATGGCTCTGTTGCTCTCATCGCATTCTTCTCTTGGTCTCCTGCAGTTCTGTGGTGGGTTGTACATTACTGCAATTATCACCTTATGTCCCTCAGACTGGAATGTTCCTACTAAGTAGTCCCTTTCACCCGTGCCATCCATTCCTTCCATTTTCTCAAAACCCCACTGGTTTTTAATGAGCAGTGCAACTCCTCCTCCCCCTCTCCTCCCTCTGTCTTTCCTGAGGATTTGATATCCGGGTGGAAAGATTGAATCTGTTATTATTCTGGTGAGTTTTGTTTCTGTGAGTGCTATTATGTCTGGGGATGTCTCCTTGATTCTTTCGTGCCACTCCTCATACTTATTTGTTATTCCATCTGCATTTGTATACCACACCTTCAACTTCTTTTCTAAGACTGTGGTCTGGGAGGTGTATTGGTGTTGGGGAAGTAGGAGACCTGATAAGGAACTATGGGTGGTTGCTGTGGGGGTGGAGTTTGTAATGTAGTGGGTGGGGGCATTGGATGTGGCATGGGTGTTTTGGTTTAGAGTGTTTGGCTGCACTGGGGTTGACCTGGTTGGGAGGCTTCTATAGGAAGCTGTGAGGGAGGTTGTATTTGATCTTCTTCCTGTGTCTGGGATCTCCTGTCTGTCTTCTCCATCCCCTCTCTTTCCTCCTTTCGCCTTTGTACCATCTCTCTCAGTTTCTGCCTTTCTTGTGTTCTGTCGCGGTCGAGATACACCTTCCTGTATGCCGGCATGTCCCTTAATCGTGCTTTCTCCTGCAGTATCCTGTTCCGAGTCGATTCTGCTTTGAAGGTCACTTTCACTGGCCGTGTTCTTTTTTTTACAAACCCCCCTATTCTCCGAAAATTTTCCAGCTGGGTCATGTCGTATTCTCCTATTACTTTCATGATGCTTTCAATTGCTTTTTTTCCCCTTGTTTTCTGGCTTCATATGTTTCCCCTTCAACTTCCTGTAGCCCATACACAAAGACTGACCTCACCCTTTCATTCTCCCACTGCATATCCCTGTGTATCCCCTCATTCAATCTGATTTCCTCCATTGCAGCTTTCCTTTCTTCAGTTTCACTAGCTACTGTACTTGGGCTCAGTGGCCTGTCATTTTCCCTTCTCGGCTTTCCCAGGGCTCTGCTATGGTCTGTTAGGGCCTCCACATATAGCTTAGCTCTTTCATTTACTACAGTCTCCACTGATAGAGCTTCTACATGCAGTTTTGCTCCTTCTTTCCCTACAGTCCCCTTATTTGTGACTGAGGTAGCAGTAACTGTTGTCAATCCCAAAATGTTCTTTAGTTCTTTAGGCTGTTTCAGATTTTTCAGTTCCTCTTCTAAACTCTGTATCCTGGCCTCTGCTGCTTTGACTTGCACCTCCCACTTCCTGCTTTCCATCACTGTCCTCTCTTCCATTCTCATGCTAAGTTCTTCTAGTTTCCTTTCCCATTCATGTTCCCTTTTTATGAGCTCTGCTGCCCAATCTTCCTTTGCAGCTTCCTCCTCCTGTCCCTTGGTTTTTCTTGTTGCTCTCTGGCAACCCATTTTTTTTTTATCCTGATTGCCTCATAGTGGGAAACCTATGTAATTTTGTGTGTTAGGTTAGTATTGTGTATGTCAGAGTGAGGGGGGGGGAGGTAGAGG
>NC_091337.1:16471887-16501887 GCF_038502225.1 Cherax quadricarinatus | reverse complement strand
TTACACACATTCTCAAACTCATCCACTAACCTTTGCAATTTTTCTTTAGAATCTCCCATAAGCACAGTATCATCAGCAAAAAGTAACTGTGTCAATTCCCATTTTGAATTTGATTCCCCATAATTTAATCCCACCCCTCTCCCGAACACCCTAGCATTTACTTCTTTTACAACCCCATCTATAAATATATTAAACAACCATGGTGACATTACACATCCCTGTCTAAGACCTACTTTTACCGGGAAGTATTCTCCCTCTCTTCTACACACCCTAACCTGAGCCTCACTATCCTCATAAAAGCTCTTTACAGCATTTAGTAACTTACCACCTATTCCATATACTTGCAACATCTGCCACATTGCTCCTCTATCCACTCTATCATATGCCTTTTCTAAATCCATAAATGCAATAAAAACTTCCCTACCTTTATCTAAATACTGTTCACATATATGCTTCAATGTAAACACTTGATCTACACATCCCCTACCCACTCTGAAACCTCCTTGTTCGTCCGCAATTCTACATTCTGTCTTACCTCTAGTTCTTTCAATTATAACCCTACCGTATACTTTTCCTGGTATACTCAGTAAACTTATTCCTCTATAATTTTTACAATCTCTTTTGTCCCCTTTCCCTTTATATAAAGGGACTATACATGCTCTCCGCCAATCCCTAGGTACCTTCCCCTCTTTCATACATTTATTAAACAAAAGTACCAACCACTCCATCACTATATCCCCCCCTGCTTTTAACATTTCTGTCATGATCCCATCAGTTCCAGCTGCTTTACCCCCTTTCATTCTACGTAATGCCTCACGTACCTCCACCACACTTACAGTCTGCTCTTCTTCACTCCTAAAAGATGGTATACCTCCCTGGCCAGTGTATTTAATCAATAACAACACTGCGACTAGCCGGGGGATCGAACCTGTGTTGTTTTAGCCCGCCTCATGGTGAGCGCAAAGTTCATAACGCTCTAACCCATGCGACCAAACAATCCTATAACAATTACGCACCCAGCAGAGCTAAATGTTGTACCTTGATTGATTAAATACCACTGGTTCGTGGTTACAATAAAATATATACTGCTTGGGAAGGCAAGTACACCAAACAGGAGTAGAACGAAATTAGCTTTGAAGCATCCACACCATCGTATGTCCTCGGATCACGGCACAGCACCTAGCTCTGCTGGGTGCGTGATTCTTGTAGGAGTGTATGGTCCAGTGGGTTAGAGCATCGTGGAATTTTCGCTCGCTATGACGCGGGCTAAAACAACACGGGTTTGATCCCCGGCTAGTCGCAGTGTTGTTATTGATATATATTTTTTTTTATCACACTGGCCGATTCCCACCAAGGCAGGGTGGCCCGAAAAAGAAAAACTTTCACCATCATTCACTCCATCACTGTCTTGCCAGAAGGGTGCTTTACACTACAGTTATTAAACTGCAACATTAACACCCCTCCTTCAGAGTGCAGGCACTGTACTTCCCATCTCCAGGACTCAAGTCCGGCCTGCCGGTTTCCCTGAACCCCTTCATAAATGTTACTTTGCTCACACTCCAACAGCACGTCAAGTATTAAAAACCATTTGTCTCCATTCACTCCTATCAAACACGCTCACGCATGCCTGCTGGAAGTCCAAGCCCCTCGCACACAAAACCTCCTTTACCCCCTCCCTCCAACCTTTCCTAGGCCGACCCCTACCCCGCCTTCCTTCCACTACAGACTGATACACTCTTGAAGTTATTCTGTTTCGCTCCATTCTCTCCACATGTCCGAACCACCTCAACAACCCTTCCTCAGCCCTCTGGACAACAGTTTTGGTAATCCCGCACCTCCTCCTAACTTCCAAACTACGAATTCTCTGCATTATATTCACACCTCACATTGCTCTCAGACATGACATCTCCACTGCCTCCAGCCTTCTCCTCGCTGCAACATTCATCACCCATGCTTCACACCCATATAAGAGCGTTGGTAAAACTATACTCTCATACATTTCCCTCTTTGCCTCCAAGGACAAAGTTCTTTGTCTCCACAGACTCCTAAGTGCACCACTCACCCTTTTCCCCTCATCAATTCTATGATTCACCTCATCTTTCATAGACCCATCCGCTGACACGTCCACTCCCAAATATATGAATACATTCACCTCCTCCATACTCTCTCCCTCCAATCTGATATCCAATCTTTCATCACCTAATCTTTTTGTTATCCTCATAACCTTACTCTTTCCTGTATTCACTTTCAATTTTCTTCTTTTGCACACCCTACCAAATTCATCCACCAATCTCTGCAACTTTTCTTCAGAATCTCCCAAGAGCACAGTGCCACTTTATGTGTGATTCTTTATCTTTTAACTCCACGCCTCTTGCCAAGACCCTCGCATTTACTTCTCTTACAACCCCATCTATAAATATATTAAACAACCACGGTGACATCACACATCCTTGTCTAAGGCCTACTTTTACTGGGAAATAGTTTCCCTCTTTCCTACATACTCTAACTTGAGCCTCACTGTCCTCGTAAAAACTCTTCACTGCTTTCAGTAACCTACCTCCTATACCATACACCTGCAACATCTGCCACATTGCCCCCCTATCCACCCTGTCATACGCCTTTTCGAAATCCATAAATGCCACAAAAACCTCTTTAGCCTTATCTAAATACTGTTCACTTATATGTTTCACTGTAAACACCTGGTCCACACACCCCCTACCTTTCCTAAAGCCTCCTTGTTCATCTGCTATCCTATTCTCCGTCTTACTCTTAATTCTTTCAATAATAACTCTACCATACACTTTACCAGGTATACTCAACAGACTTATCCCCCTATAATTTTTGCACTCTCTTTTATCCCCTTTGCCTTTATACAAAGGAACTATGCATGCTCTCTGCCAATCCCTAGGTATCTTCCCCACTTCCATACATTTATTAAATAATTGCACTAACCACTCCAAAACTATATCCCCACCTGCTTTTAACATTTCTATCTTTATCCCATCAATCCCGGCTGCCTTACCCCCTTTCATTTTACCTACTGCCTCACGAACTTCCCCCACACTCACAACTGGCTCTTCCTCACTCCTACAAGGTGTTATTCCTCCTTGCCCTATACACGAAATCACAGCTTCCCTATCTTCATCAACATTTAACAATTCCTCAAAATATTCCCTCCATCTTCCCAATACCTCTAACTCTCCATTTAATAACTCTCCTCTCCTATTTTTAACTGACAAATCCATTTGTTCTCTAGGCTTTCTTAACTTGTTAATCTCACTCCAAAACTTTTTCTTATTTTCAACAAAATTTGTTGATAACATCTCACCCACTCTCTCATTTGCTCTCTTTTTACATTGCTTCACCACTCTCTTAACCTCTCTTTTTTTTCTCCATATACTCTTCCTTCCTTGCATCACTTCTACTTTATAAAAACTTCTCATATGCTAACCTTTTCTCTTTACATCATTCCACCAATCGCTCCTCTTCCCTCCCGCACCCACTTTCCTGTAACCACAAACTTCTGCTGAACACTCTAACACTACATTTTTAAACCTACCCCATACCTCTTCGACCCCATTGCCTATGCTCTCATTAGCCCATCTATCCTCCAATAGCTGTTTATATCTTTCCCTAACTGCCTCCTCTTTTAGTTTATAAACCTTCACCTCTCTCTTCCCTGATGCTTCTATTCTCCTTGTATCCCATCTACCTTTTACTCTCAGTGTAGCTACAACTAGAAAGTGATCTGATATATCTGTGGTCCCTCTATAAACATGTACATCCTGAAGTCTACTCATCAGTCTTTTGTCTACCAATACATAATCCAACAAACTACTGTCATTTCGCCCTACATCATATCTTGTATACTTTATATATATATATATATATATATATATATATATATATATATATATATATATATATATATATATATATATATATATATATATGCAATAAGATCACAGTAAACAGGTGATATCAGAATATGCAAAACAACTACTGTGAAAGGATATTGAAATTCAAAGCGCTTTCGTGACTTCTCACATTATCAAGGAACTATCAACATAGTTCCTTGATAATGTGAGAAGTCACGAAAGCACTTTGAATTTCATTATTCTTCACAGTGTTTTTTTTTGCGCACGCACACACACACACACACACAAATATATATATATATATATATATATATATATATATATATATATATATATATATATATATATATATATATTTATTTTAAACAAACCGGCCGTATCGCACCAAGGCAGGGTGGCCCAAAAAGGAAAATAAAAGTTTCTCTTTCTAAATTTAGTAATTTATACAGGAGAAGGGGTTACTAGACCCTTGCTCCCGGCATTTTAGTCGCCTCTTACAACACGCACGGCTTACGGAGGAAGAATTCTGTTCCACTTCCCCATGGAGGTAAGAGGAAATAAACAAGAACAAGAACTAGAAAGAAAATAGAAGAAAACCCAGAGGGGCGTGTATATATACGCTTGTACATGTATGTGTAGTGTGACCTAAGTAGAAGTAGCAAGACGTACCTGTAATCTTGCATGTTTATGAGACAGAGAAAACACACCAGCAATCCTACCATCATTTAAAACAATTACAGGTTTCTGTTTTACACTCACTTGGTAGGACAGTAGTACCTCCCTGGGCGGTTGCTCTCTACCAACCTACTACCATATATATATATATATATATATATATATATATATATATATATATATATATATATATATATATATATATATATATATGTATATGCAAGGAATTCGCAAGAGCAGGCTAAATATACACAAACACTGATCTCTGGCTGAAGGAGACTCGAACCAACAAACCTTGGAACAAGGTACGCAGTATATCTTTCCATGAAGAGTAAATACACCAGGAGATATGTATCTCTCAGTATATATGCGCTGAGTAATTACTTTAATCACACTCACACACACACACAAGTATTTTTAACCTTACTGACTTTTGTTAACCCCCAAATATTAAGTCCCCTCAAAGTATCTACGAGTATGCTGGAGTATATGTCAGGAATATTAAAGAATCTTAGCACATATTCCTAATACAGAAGAGTTTCTTAGAATATTTCCAGGTGTACTTGTGCTTAATGGAATATCTCTCAGGCATAATAAATGCATCTCTGGGTACTGGTGTTGTGTGCAGCCACACACTGCCTCTCTTCAGCTTCCCCTCACTCTGGGTACTGGTGTTGTGTGCAGTCACACACTGCCTCTCTTCAGCTTCCCCTCACTCTGGGTACTGGTGTTGTGTGCAGCCACACACTGCCTCTCTTCAGCTTCCCCTCACTCTGGGTACTGGTGTTGTGTGCAGTCACACACTGCCTCTCTTCAGCTTCCCCTCACTCTGGGTACTGGTGTTGTGTGCAGCCACACACTGCCTCTCTTCAGCTTCCCCTCACTCTGGGTACTGGTGTTGTGTGCAGCCACACACTGCCTCTCCTCAGGTTCCCCTCACTCTGGGTACTGGTGTTGTGTGCAGCCACACACTGCCTCTCCTCAGCTTCCCCTCACTCTGGGTACTGGTGTTGTGTGCAGCCACACACTGCCTCTCCTCAACTTCCCCTCACTCTGGGTACTGGTGTTGTGTGCAGCCACACACTGCCTCTCCTCAGCTTCCCCTCACTCTGGGTACTGGTGTTGTGTGCAGCCACACACTGCCTCTCCTCAGCTTCCCCTCACTCTGGGTACTGGTGTTGTGTGCAGCCACACACTGCCTCTCTTCAGCTTTCCCTCACTCTGGGTACTGGTGTTGTGGGCAGCCACACACTGCCTCTCCTCAGCTTCCCCTCACTCTGGGTACTGGTGTTGTGTGCAGCCACACACTGCCTCTCTTCAGCTTCCCCTTACTCTGGGTACTGGTGTTGTGTGCAGCCACACACTGCCTCTCTTCAGCTTCCCCTTACTCTGGGTACAGGTGTTGTGTGCAGCCACACACTGCCTCTCTTCAGCTTCCCCTCACTCTGGGTACTGGTGTTGTGTGCAGCCACACACTGCCTCTCCTCAGCTTCCCCTCACTCTGGGTACTGGTGTTGTGTGCAGCCACACACTGCCTCTCTTCAGCTTCCCCTCACTCTGGGTACTGGTGTTGTGGGCAGCCACACACTGCCTCTCCTCAGCTTCCCCTCACTCTGGGTACTGGTGTTGTGTGCAGCCACACACTGCCTCTCTTCAGCTTCCCCTCACTCTGGGTACTGGTGTTGTGTGCAGCCACACACTGCCTCTCCTCAGCTTCCCCTCACTCTGGGTACTGGTGTTGTGTGCAGCCACACACTGCCTCTCCTCAGCTTCCCCTCACTCTGGGTACTGGTGTTGTGTGCAGCCACACACTGCCTCTCCTCAGCTTCCCCTCACTCTGGGTACTGGTGTTGTGGGCAGCCACACACTGCCTCTCCTCAGCTTCCCCTCACTCTGGGTACTGGTGTTGTGTGCAGCCACACACTGCCTCTCTTCAGCTTCCCCTTACTCTGGGTACTGGTGTTGTGTGCAGCCACACACTGCCTCTCCTCAGCTTCCCCTCACTCTGGGTACTGGTGTTGTGTGCAGCCACACACTGCCTCTCCTCAGCTTCCCCTCACTCTGGGTACTGGTGTTGTGTGCAGCCACACACTGCCTCTCTTCAGCTTCCTCTCACTCTGGGTACTGGTGTTGTGTGCAGCCACACACTGCCTCTCCTCAGCTTCCCCTCACTCTGGGTACTGGTGTTGTGTGCAGCCACACACTGCCTCTCCTCAGCTTCCCCTCACTCTGGGTACTGGTGTTGTGTGCAGCCACACACTGCCTCTCTTCAGCTTCCCCTCACTCTGGGTACTGGTGTTGTGTGCAGCCACACACTGCCTCTCCTCAGCTTCCCCTCACTCTGGGTACTGGTGTTGTGTGCAGCCACACACTGCCTCTCCTCAGCTTCCCCTCACTCTGGGTACTGGTGTTGTGTGCAGCCACACACTGCCTCTCCTCAGCTTCCCCTCACTCTGGGTACTGGTGTTGTGTGCAGCCACACACTGCCTCTCCTCAGCTTCCCCTCACCTGCATTCAATGACAAATTCAGCAGAAAATTTAGTTTTCACTTCAGTAATCAATGTGTTTCCCGTTTTCTGAGAGGCACTCGACTCAAGGTCCCCGGTGGAAATATCTCATTTTGACTTTCTGTGGTTATCCTAGGTAATTTACATATATGTTAAACTAAGTATGATATTTGTACTTATGTGTACCTGTACCTAAATAAACATTCTTACTTACTTGCTTACTTACAGCGCTGTCATGACTGCCGCTGCGCGACAAAGGGATATTATTAAGTTACCCGTTACGAGAAGTGTCAAGGTTCGATTCTCAGTCTCCAGGCAGACTCCGAACCTGGATTCTGCCTGGAGTGTGTTCCGAGGGGTCAACACCCTCGCGGCCCGGTCCCAGACCAGGCCTCCCGGTGCTAGCTAGCTGTACGATGGTCTATGTAAGCATCACAGCACGGCTCATCAGGCACAGCCTTGAGAATCTTGTCTATTTCTTGAAGACAACAACGGGGTTGTTGGTAACCCCCTTTAAGTATGATGCGAAGGCACTGATGAGTCTTGGTCCCCTCACACTTGTTGAGTTTTCCCTTAGTGCATTTAGTGCATCCTTCTTTTCACCGGGAGAAGGTTGCTGAGGCTGAAAGTTGGGGAGGTTGAAGGTTGGGGAAGATGAAGGTTGGGAAGGTTGAAAGTTGGGGAGGTTGAAAGTTGGGGAGGTTGATGGTTGGGAAGATTGAAGGTTGGGGAGGTTGGTTGAAGGTTGGGGCGGTTGAAGGTTGGGAAGGCTGAAAGTTGGGGAAGTTGAAGGTTGGGGTGGTTGAAGGTTGGGAAGGTTGAAAGTTGGGGAGGTTGAAGGTTGGGGAGGTTAGTGGATGGGGAGGTTGAAGGTTGAGATGGTTGAAAGTTGTGGAGGTTAAAGGTTGGTGAGGTTGAAGGTTGGGGAGGGTGTGAAGATTGAAGATTGGGGAGGTTGAAGGTTAGGGAGGTTGAAGGTTGGGGAGGTTCGGGAGGTCTGTTAGGGAGGAGACAAGAGGGGAATCCCGCCCTTGTTCTCTTCTCCCCTCTCTTATTCCCCCAACTCATTCCTTAATTCACTTTCATCTCCCTTCTCTCTCTCCCTCCCTTCCACCCTTTCCATTTTCCATCTCAAATGGACAAGCAACCCCATTTCTTAGTTGACGATGACACCCTCCAACATGCCCATTTCATCTAACCCCCTCCTTACCCTTTTCCGAACCCCTTCCCCTCATTTTCTAACCCTTTCCCTATTCCCCTCGTCCTTTTCCTCCTCCCTACACGTCGAAAGAGACAACACACTACCATAATTTTCCTGTCAGGGATAATTTTCCTGGGGTTGGTGAATAATTTTCCGGCCCAGCCTGTGTTGCTTGTGTATAGTGAGAGAGAGAGAGAGAGAGAGAGAGAGAGAGAGAGAGAGAGAGAGAGAGAGAGAGAGAGAGAGAGAGAGGAAGTATGAAGCAAGCTTCTACACCACAAGACGGGCAGAAAGCAGCAACTTCACTCTGGCTGTACCCTTCTCCAGAACATCACTTCATCTGAGATCATATATACCCAGGATGACTCGAGTATTGACCACATTCGTACAGCATAATGATGTCAACGAAATGAAGTCAGTTGATCAGATGAAAATGCTGGCCCACAGATGGCTCCAACTTCATCCTGTTCCCTACTTGTATGTCTCATAACAATAAAAATACTTTCAAATGTAGGTAACAGCTCTTAGCTTGTCAATAAAGTTAGGAATCCTTAACCTGTAAATAGCTTGTCAATAAAGCTAGGGATCCTTAACCTAACCTTGTCAAACCCTGTGTAAAAAAAAGAGACAAGAGCGTGTGTGAGAGTGAGAGTGAGTGAGAGAGAGAGAGAGAGAGAGAGAGAGAGAGAGAGAGGGACTGGATGGTGGTAAGAAGGGAGATGAAATGAGAGGAAATGAGACCTGGAAGGGAGAGAAGCCAACGTGAATAAAATGAATCAAAAGTGAAGGAAGGAAGGAAGGAAGGGAGAAAGAGAGGCACGAACAAGGGAGAGGCGGAAGAAATGAAAGAAGAAAGATGGAGAGATAAGGGGAGAGCAGGAAGAAAGGAAGGAGTGACAGGGAAGAGAGAAATATAGGAGGAAACTGCAAGGCAATAAGAGAAATTAAGGAAGAGAAAAGATGATGATTAACTGAAAAATGCAATAATATGCAACAGGAACAAGAACAAAATAACAATAACAACATAACATGGCATAACAACAACAACAACAATAACAATAACAACAACAATAACAACAATAACAACAACAACAACAATAACAACAACAACAACAAAACAACAACACTATCCCTTGAACCTACCATAAGAACTCGAGTTATTAAGTTACGAGTTAGAGGGATTTTGAGCCTTGTGCTGTCCATCAATAAAGGTGAGTTTACATGAACCCCGCGCCAGTTTAATGGCCTCTGGGACTACTCTTCTCTCTCTCTTGTATATATACTGATGGAGGGAGAGAGAGAGAGAGAGAGAGAGAGAGAGAGAGAGAGAGAGAGAGAGAGAGAGAGAGAAAGGGACAAAGGTAGAGGGTGATAAGGAGGAAAATAAATATAAAAATTATGAGATATATGTAACATATACAGTGCCGAATAGGTAAAATTGATCAATTAACAAGAACTCATTTAAAATTAAGCCCTTTCTAAATTTTTCTCGTATACGTTTAAAGATATATATTTTTTGTTAATGTAAAAATTAATAATTATTTATCAAAAGAATCTTAGAAAACTTACCTAACCTTGTTATAACAAGCGCAATTTAAATTAGCCTAATTCAACTAAATGTATTTTAGATAAATTTACGATAATTTAATAATAGAAAGATAAAATGAAATAGATTTTTTCGTTAGGCTCAGAATGATTTTTGCGAAATTATTGCATAAAAAAATTTTTCGTTTGCCTTATTCAGCAAGAAGAGCGTTTCTATTTAAACCAAAAATGCAAGTTTTACCTATTCGGCACGACATATATATATACATACATTATATATATAAACATTCTCCCTGCTCCATGAGCTTTATCATGTGTGTGTGTGTGTGTGTGTGTGTGTGTGTGTGTGTATGTACTGCCTGTTACCATATTTATACACACACACAGTCATACATAAATTTATTTCTGCACACAATAAACCAAATAAGTCTCGACATAAACCATACAGGGAAACTGTTTACATCATTTGTATGCTCTGAATATATAAAGGTATACAAACACACACACACACACACACACACACACACACACACACACACACACACACACACACACACACAGCAGGAAGGGCAGGATAAATGAAACCAAGCTACAAGAGATGGGACCTCAGAGGCATGAAGAATTTCCTGCACGAGGTTCAGTGGGTCAGAGAACTCGCAGGAAAGTCAGTAAATGAGATGATGGAATACGTGACAACAATATGCAAGGAAACTGAGGAGAGGTTTGTAACCAAGGGTAACGGAAGTAACGAGAAAGCCAGGATGAGCCCTTGGTTCACCTAAAGGTGTAGAAAGGTCAAAACCAAGTGTGCTAGAGAATGAAAGAAGTATAGAAGGCAAAGAACCCAGGAGAATAAGGAGAGCATTCGTAGAGCCAGAAACGAATATGCAGAGGTATGAAGGGAGACCCAACGACAATACGAAAATGACACAGCAGCAAAAGTCAAATCTGACCCGAAGCTGTTGTACAGCCACATCAAGAGGAAAACAACAGTCAAGGACCAGGTTATCAGGCTGAGGAAGGAAGGAGGAGAGATCAATTGAAACAACAGCGAAGTATGTGAGGAGCTCAACATGAGATTCAAAGAAGTATTCACAGAAAGACGGAGAGGTGGGATACACCTGGTTCCGAAACTGGCTCCTGGAGTTCAGCCCCAGGTGCAAAGTCATGAAGATTGGGGAAGGGCAAGGAAGACCGCAAACGGAGTACAGTCTAAGTGGGTTAAACTACAAACTTCACTCAAGTAAAAGGATCTTGGGATGGGTATAACACCGGGCACATCTCCTGAGGCGCACATTAACCAAATAACTGCTGCAGTATATGGGCGCCTAGCAAACCTAAGAATAGCATTCCGACATCTCAGTAAGGAATCGTTCAAGACCTTATACACCGTGTATGTCAGGCCTATACTGTAGAATACAGCACCAGTTAGGAACTCACACCTAGCCAAGCACGTACGGAAATTAGAGAAAGTGCAAAGGTTTGCTACAAGACTAGTCCCTGAGCTAAGGGGCATGTCCTAAGAGCATGCTCCAGAGATGGGACACAGCAACAAGGGGTCACAATTGGAAGTTGAAGACTCAGATGAATCACAGGGATGTTAGGAAGTATTTCTTCAGTCACAGAGTTGTCGGGAAGTGAAACACTCTGGGAAGTGATGTAGTGGAGGCAGGATTCATACATAGCTTTAAGAAGAGGTATGATAAAGCTCATAGAGCAGGAAGAGTGACCTAGAAACGACCAGTGAAGAGGCGGGGCCAGGAGCTGTGAATCGACCCCTGCAACCATAATTAGGTGTGTGCAAATAGGTGAGTACACACACACACACACACACACACACACACACACACACACACACACACACAAACACACACACACACACACACACGGTTCAGGGAGAGTGACCTAGTAGCGATCAGTGAAGAGGCGGGGCCAGGAGCTCGGACTCGACCCCTGCAACCTCAACTAGGTGAGTACACACACACAGATACACACACACATACACACACACACACACATACACACACACACACTCTCACACACACACACACACAAACACACACACACAAACACACACATATACACACACACAGGTACACACACACAGGTACACACACACAGTTACACACACACACACACAGGAGGAGAGTGGTGGAACACCTGGAACGGAACAAGATTATAAATGATAACCAGCACAGGTTCATGGAAGGCAAATCCTGTGTCACAAACCTTCAGGAGTTTTATGACAAGGTAACAGGAGTAAGACACGAGAGAGAGGGGTGGGTTGATTGCATTTTCCTAGACTGCAGAAAGGCCTTTGACACAGTTCCCCACAAGAGATTAGTGCAGATGCTGGAGGATCAGGCGCATATAACAGGGAGGGCACTGCAATGGATCAGGGAATACCTGACAGGGAGGCAACAACGAGTCATGGTACGTGAAGAGGTATCACAGTGGGCGCCTGTGACGAGCGGGGTCCCACATGGGTCAGTTCTAGGACCAGTGCTATTTTTGATATATGCTAACAACATGATGGAAGGAATAGACTCTGAAGTGTCCCTGTTCGCAGATGATGTGAAGTTGATGAGAAGAATTAAATCGGATGAGGATGAGGCAGGACTGTAAAGAGACCTGGACAGGCTGGACATGTGGTCTAGAAACTGGCTTCTCGAATTCAACCCTGCCAAATGCAAAGTCATGAAGATTGGGGAGGGGCAAAGAACACCGCAGAGTATAGGCTAGGTGGACAAAGACTACAGACCTCACTCAGGGAGAAAGACCTTGGGGTGACCATAACACCGAGCACGTCACCGGAGGCACACATCAACCAAATAACTGCTGCAGCATGCTGGCGCCTGGTAAACCTGAGAATAGCGTTCCGATACCTTAATAAGGAATCGTTCAAGTCACTGTACACTGTGTATGTTAGGCCTATACTGGAGTATGCAGCACCAGTCTGGAATCCACACCTGGTCAAGAACGTCAAGAAGTTAGAGAAAGTACAAAGGTTTGCAACAAGGCTAGTCCCAGAGCTCTGGGGAATATCGTACGAGGAAAGGTTGAGGGAAATCGGACTGACGACACTGGAGGACAGAAGGGTCAGGGGAGACATGATAACGACATACAAGATACTGTCGGGAATAGACAAGGTGGACAGAGATAGGATGTTCCAGAGAGGGGACACAGAAACAAGGGGTCACAACTAGAAGCTGAAGACTCAGACGAGTCACAGGGACGTTAGGAAGTATTTCTTCAGTCAGAGTCGTCAGGAAGTGGAATAGACTAGCAAGTGAAGTAGTGGAGGCAGGAACTATACATAGTTTTAAGAAGAGGTATGAAAAAGCTCAGGAAGCAGAGAGGGAGAGGACCTAGTAGCGATCAGTGAAGAGGCGGGACCAGGAGCTGAGTCTCGACCCCTGCAATCACAATTAGGTGAGTACAGTTAGGTGAATACACACACACACACGCACACACACACGCACACACACACACACATACACACACACACACACACACACACACAGGTCACAGATCAGATAACTATTTGAGGACAAAGGGTCGAGCCTTCACTATTCCTTGTGTTGAATGATTGCTATCACCATTATTATTATTATTATTATTATTATTATTATTATTACAACCACCACCACCACCATTATCACCACCATCACCATCAACAGTATCAACAACAACAACAACACCATTATCACCACCACCAACAACAACAATAACAACACTACCACCACTATCACCACCACCACCACCATTAACACCAAAAACAACAACAATATCACCATTATCACCACCACCACCACCACAAACACCAACATCAACAACAACAACAACAACATCAATACCATAACCATTCCGATTACCACAACAGCCACCACCACCAACCACAAAAATAGTAGCAATACAATATTAACATCACAACCACAATCAACCCCCAATTCCGTCAACACCAACCCCAACACCACCACCATCACCACAACCACAAACACTACCACCACCACCACCACCACCACCACCACCACCACCACCACCACCACCACCACCTACAAATTCGCAATCACCACCATCACCAACACCATTACCATCACCGACAAGACACCAGCAACACCACCATCACCCTCGTACCTCCCAGCACCTGTTGCTATTCACCTGTTAGCCTCACCTGTTGCTCCCACCTGTTAGACTTCCCTGTTGCGTCCTATAACCACTCTTGCTTTCTTCACTTCCTTCGTTCATCACTTCTTTCATTTAGCAAAGGAAAGTAAATCCCAGCAGCTGCACTGCCTTCTACTCCCACACAGGGTCAGCTGCACTGCCTTCCACTCCCACACAGGGTCAGCTGCACTGCCTTCCACTCCCACACAGGGTCAGCTGTGCTACCTTCCACTCCCACACAGGGTCAGCTGAGCTGCCTTCCACTCCCACACAAGGTCAGCTGCACTGCCATCCGCTCCAACACAGGGTCAGCTGCACTGCCTTACTCCACCACACAGGGTCGGCTGCACTGCCTTCCACCACCACACAGGGTCAGCTGCACTGCCCTCCGCTCCCACACAGGGTCAGCTGTGCTACCTTCCACTCCCACACAGGGTCAGCTGAGCTGCCTTCCACTCCCACACAAGGTCAGCTCCACTGCCTTCCACTCCCACACAGGGTCAACTGCGCTGCCTTCAACTCCCACACAGGGTCAGCTGCGCTGCCTTACTCCACCACACAGGGTCGGCTGCACTGCCTTCCACCACCACACAGGGTCAGCTGCACTGCCCTTCGCTCCCGCACAAGGTCAACTGAGCTGCCATCCACTTCCACACAGGGTCAGCTGCGCTGCCTTCCACTCCCACACAGGGTCAGTTGCGCTGCCTTCAACTCCCACACAGGGTCAACTGCGCTGCCTTCAACTCCCACACAGGGTCAGCTGCGCTGCTTTCCACTCCCACACAGGGTCAGCTGCGCTGCCTTCCACTCCCACACAGGGTCAACTGCGCTGCCTTCCACTCCCACACAGGGTCAACTGCGCTGCCTTCACTCCCACACAGGGTCAGCTGTGTTACCTTCCACTCCAACACAGGGACAGCTGTGTTGCCTTCCACTCCCACACAGGGTCAGTGGTGCTACCTTCCACTCCCACACAGGGTCAGCTGCGCTGCCTTTCACTCCCACACTGGGTCAGCTGCGCTGCCTTCCACTCACACACAGGGTCAGTTGCGTTGCCTCCCACTGCCACACAGGGTCAGCTGCGCTGCCTTCCACTCCCACACAGGGTCAGCTACCTTCCACTCCAACACAGGGTCAGCTGCGCTGCCTTCCACTCCCACACAGGTTCAGCTGCGCTGCCTTCCACTCCCACACAGGGTCAGCTGCGCTACCTTCCACTCCCACACAGGGTCAACTGTGCTGCCCTCCACTCCCACACAGGGTCAGCTACGCTACCTTCCACTCCCACACAGGGTCAGCTACGCTACCTTCCACTCCCATACAGGGTCAGCTGCGCTACCTTCCACTCCCACACAGGGTCAGCTGCGCTGCATTCCACTCCCACACAGGGCCAGCTACGCTATCTTCCACTCCCACACAGGGTCAGCTGCGCTGCCTTACACTCCCACACAGGGTCAGCTACGCTACCTTCCACTCCCACACAGGGTCAGCTGCGCTGCCTTCCCCTCCCACACAGGGTCAGGTGCACTGATTTCCACAACCACACAGGGTCAGCTGCACTGCCCTCCGCTCCCACACAGGGTCAGCTGTGCTACCTTCCACTCCCACACTGGGTCAGCTGAGCTGCCTTCCACTCCCACACAGGGTCAACTGTGCTGCCCTCCACTCCCACACAGGGTCAGCTACGCTACCTTCCACTCCCATTCAGGGTCAGCTACGCTACCTTCCACTCCCATACAGGGTCAGCTGCGCTACCTTCCACTCCCACACAGGGTCAGCTGCGCTGCCTTCCACTCCCACACAGGGCCAGCTACGCTATCTTCCACTCCCACACAGGGTCAGCTACGCTGCCTTACACTCCCACACAGGGTCAGCTACGCTACCTTCCACTCCCACACAGGGTCAGCTGCGCTGCCTTCCCCTAACACACAGGGTCAGGTGCACTGATTTCCACCACCACACAGGGTCAGCTGCACTGCCCTCCGCTCCCACACAGGGTCAGCTGCACTGCCCTCCGCTCCCACACAGGGTCAGCTCTGCTACCTTCCACTCCCACACAAGGTCAGCTGCGTTGCCTTCCACTCCCACACAGGGTCAGCTGCACTGCCTTCCACTCCCACACAGGGTCAGCTGCACTGCCCTCCGCTCCCACAAAGGGTCGGCTGCGTTGCCTTCCACTCCCACACAGGGACAGCTGCGCTGCCTTCCACTCCCACATAGGGTCAGTGGTGCTACCTTCCACTCCCACACAGGGACAGCTGCACTGCCCTCCGCTCCCACAGAGGGTCAGCTACGCTGCCTTCCACTCACACACAGGGACAGCTGCGCTGCCTTCCACTCCCACACAGGGACAGCTGCACTGCCTTCCACTCCCACACAGGGCCAGCTGCGCTGCCTTCCACTCCCACACAGGGACAGCTGCACTGCCTTCCACTCCCACACAGGGTCAGCTACGCTACCTTCCACTCCCACACAGGGACAGCTGCGCTGCCTTCCACTCCCACACAGGGTCAGCTACGCTACCTTCCACTCCCACACAGGGACAGCTGCGCTGCCTTCCTCTCCCACACAGGGCCAGCTACGCTATCTTCCACTCCCACACAGGGTCAGCTACGCTGCCTTCCACTCACACACAGGGTCAGCTACGCTGCCTTCCACTCCCACACAGGGTCAGCTGCGCTGCCTTCCACTCCCACACAAGGTCAGCTGCACTGCCTTCCACTCCCACACAGGGTCAGCTGCACTGCCCTCCGCTCCCACAGAGGGTCGGCTGCGTTGCCTTCCACTCCCACACAGGGTCAGCTGTGCTGCCTTCCACTCCCAAACAGGGTCAGCTGCGCTGCCTTCCACTCCCACACAGGGTCAGCTGCGCTGCCTTCCACTCCCACACAGGGTCAGCTGCGCTGCCTTCCACTCCCACACAGGGTCAGTTGCGTTGCCTCCAACTCCCACACAGGGTCAGCTGCGCTGCCTTCCACTCCCACACAGGGTCAGCTGCGCTGCCTTCCACTCCCACACAGGGTCAGCTGCGCTACCTTCCACTCCCACACAGGGTCAGCTGCGTTGCATTCCACTCCCACACAGGGTCAGCTGCGCTACCATCCACTCCCACATAGGGTCAGCTGCGCTACCTTCCACTCCCACACAGGGTCAGCTGCGCTGCCTTCCACTCCCACAGAGGGTCAGCTACGCTACCTTCCCTCCCACACAAGGTCAGCTGCGCTGCCTTCCACTCCCATACAGGGTCAGCTGCGCTACCTTCCACTCCCACATAGGGTCAGCGGCGCTGCCTTCAACTCCCACACAGGGTCAGCTGCGCTGCCTTTCACTCCCACACTGGGTCAACTGCGCTGCCCTCCACTCCCACACAGGGTCAGCTACGCTGCCTTCCACCCCCACACAGGGTCAGCTGCGCTGCCTTCCACCCCTACACAGGGTCAGCTGCGCTGCCTTCCACTCCCACACAGGGTCAGCTGCGCTGCCTTCCACTCCCACACAGGGTCAGTTGCGCTACCTTCCACTCCCACACAGGGTCAGCTGCGCTACCTTCCACTTCCACACAGGGTCAGCTGCGCTACCTTCCACTCCCACACAGGGTCAGCTGCGCTACCTTCCACTACCACACAGGGTCAGCTGCGCTACCTTCCACTCCCACACAGGGTCAGCTGCGCTACCTTCCACTCCCACACAGGGTCAGTTGCGCGTACCTTCCACTCCCACACAGGGTCAGCTGCGCTACCTTCCACTCCCACACAGGGTCAGTTGCGCTACCTTCCACTCCCACACAGGGTCAGCTGCGCTACCTTCCACTCCCACACAGGGTCAGTTGCGCTACCTTCCACTCCCACACACGGTCAGCTGCGCTACCTTCCACTCCCACACAGGGTCAGCTGCGCTACCTTCCACTCCCACGCAGGGTCAGCTGCGCTTCCTTCCTCTCCCACACAGTGTCAGCTACGCTACCTTCCACTCCCTCACAGGGTCAGCTACGCTACTTTCCATTCCTACACAGGGTCAGCTGCGCTACCTTCCACTCCCACACAGGTTCAGCTGCGCTACCTTCCACTCCCACACAGGGTCAGCTACGCTACCTTCCACTCCCACACAGGGTCAGCTAAGCTGCCTTCCACTCCCACACATGGTCAGCTACGCTGCCTTCCACTCCCACACAGGGTCAGCTACGCTACCTTCCACTCCCACACAGGGTCAGCTACGCTACCTTCCACTCCCACACAGGGTCAGCTACGCTGCCTTCCACTCCCACACAGGGTCAGCTACGCTGCCTTCCACTCCCACACAGGGTCAGCTACGCTGCCTTCCACTCCCACACAGGGTCAGCTACGCTGCCTTCCACTCCCACACAGGGTCAGCTACGCTGCCTTCCACTCCCACACAGGGTCAGCTACGCTGCCTTCCACTCCCACACAGGGTCAGCTACGCTGCCTTCCACTCCCACACAGGGTCAGCTACGCTACCTTCCACTCCCACACAGGGTCAGCTACGCTGCCTTCCACTCCCACACAGGGTCAGCTACGCTGCCTTCCACTCCCACACAGGGTCAGCTACGCTACCTTCCACTCCCACACAGGGTCAGCTACGCTGCCTTCCACTCCCACACAGGGTCAGCTACGCTGCCTTCCACTCCCACACAGGGTCAGCTACGCTGCCTTCCACTCCCACACAGGGTCAGCTACGCTGCCTTCCACTCCCACACAGGGTCAGCTACGCTGCCTTCCACTCCCACACAGGGTCAGCTACGCTACCTTCCACTCCCACACAGGGTCAGCTACGCTGCCTTCCACTCCCACACAGGGTCAGCTACGCTGCCTTCCACTCCCACACAGGGTCAGCTACGCTGCCTTCCACTCCCACACAGGGTCAGCTACGCTGCCTTCCACTCCCACACAGGGTCAGCTACGCTACCTTCCACTCCCACACAGGGTCAGCTACGCTGCCTTCCACTCCCACACAGGGTCAGCTACGCTGCCTTCCACTCCCACACAGGGTCAGCTACGCTGCCTTCCACTCCCACACAGGGTCAGCTACGCTCTTCCACTCCCACACAGGGTCAGCTACGCTGCCTTCCACTCCCACACAGGGTCAGCTACGCTGCCTTCCACTCCCACACAGGGTCAGCTACGCTGCCTTCCACTCCCACACAGGGTCAGCTACGCTACCTTCCACTCCCACACAGGGTCAGCTACGCTGCCTTCCACTCCCACACAGGGTCAGCTACGCTGCCTTCCACTCCCACACAGGGTCAGCTACGCTGCCTTCCACTCCCACACAGGGTCAGCTACGCTGCCTTCCACTCCCACACAGGGTCAGCTACGCTGCCTTCCACTCCCACACAGGGTCAGCTACGCTGCCTTCCACTCCCACACAGGGTCAGCTACGCTGCCTTCCACTCCCACACAGGGTCAGCTACGCTGCCTTCCACTCCCACACAGGGTCAGCTACACTACCTTCCACTCCCACACAGGGTCAGCTACGCTACCTTCCACTCCCACACAGGGTCAGCTACGCTGCCTTCCACTCCCACACAGGGTCAGCTACGCTGCCTTCCACTCCCACACAGGGTCAGCTACGCTGCCTTCCACTCCCACACAGGGTCAGCTACGCTGCCTTCCACTCCCACACAGGGTCAGCTACGCTGCCTTCCACTCCCACACAGGGTCAGCTACGCTGCCTTCCACTCCCACACAGGGTCAGCTACGCTGCCTTCCACTCCCACACAGGGTCAGCTACGCTACCTTCCACTCCCACACAGGGTCAGCTACGCTGCCTTCCACTCCCACACAGGGTCAGCTACGCTGCCTTCCACTCCCACACAGGGTCAGCTACGCTGCCTTCCACTCCCACACAGGGTCAGCTACGCTGCCTTCCACTCCCACACAGGGTCAGCTACGCTGCCTTCCACTCCCACACAGGGTCAGCTACGCTACCTTCCACTCCCACACAGGGTCAGCTACGCTGCCTTCCACTCCCACACAGGGTCAGCTACGCTGCCTTCCACTCCCACACAGGGTCAGCTACGCTACCTTCCACTCCCACACAGGGTCAGCTACGCTGCCTTCCACTCCCACACAGGGTCAGCTCCGCTGCCTTCCACTCCCACACAGGGTCAGCTACGCTGCCTTCCACTCCCACACAGGGTCAGCTACGCTGCCTTCCACTCCCACACAGGGTCAGCTACGCTGCCTTCCACTCCCACACAGGGTCAGCTACGCTGCCTTCCACTCCCACACAGGGTCAGCTACGCTGCCTTCCACTCCCACACAGGGTCAGCTACGCTGCCTTCCACTCCCACACAGGGTCAGCTACGCTACCTTCCACTCCCACACAGGGTCAGCTACGCTGCCTTCCACTCCCACACAGGGTCAGCTACGCTGCCTTCCACTCCCACACAGGGTCAGCTACGCTGCCTTCCACTCCCACACAGGGTCAGCTACGCTGCCTTCCACTCCCACACAGGGTCAGCTACGCTGCCTTCCACTCCCACACAGGGTCAGCTACGCTGCCTTCCACTCCCACACAGGGTCAGCTACGCTGCCTTCCACTCCCACACAGGGTCAGCTACGCTGCCTTCCACTCCCACACAGGGTCAGCTACGCTGCCTTCCACTCCCACACAGGGTCAGCTACGCTACCTTCCACTCCCACACAGGGTCAGCTACGCTGCCTTCCACTCCCACACAGGGTCAGCTACGCTACCTTCCACTCCCACACAGGGTCAGCTACGCTGCCTTCCACTCCCACTTGCGTACTCACATAAGCCGCTAAGTCCTGGTTTTTCACTGTTAATGTAGCATATATCTTTTCAATTTTATTTTTGGATTCTGGAATGAACCGGAAAAGGAAAGAGGGAAAGAGAGAGGGAAAGATGTAGTGGATGAAGATGGACAAGTGGAAGGGGTGAGAGGAATGGCATGGAAGCGCCAGAGAGGGTGATGAAAGGGAGGAGAGAGAGAGAGAGAGATGGGAATGATTGGAGTGAGATAAAGAGGGAGAGTAATTGACGAATAAGAGAAAAAAATTAGTGTCGCGGGTAACATGATGTTAGAGAGGGCAAAGGGGAAACCCTTAAAAATAGGGGGAAATGAAATTAGAAAGGGAGAGGTGAGAGAGGGGAGACAGATTGATGAATGGGGACAGTGTTCCTTCTTTATTATAGTCTAATTCCTGTGTTACTTGAAGCTAAAACCTTACGTAGCTTCAAGAAAAGGTTAGGTAAGTACATGAGTGGGTGTGGGTGGGTGTGAGCTGAACTTCCCTAACATGGGCCAGTAGGCCTGCAGCAGTGCTCCTTCCTTCTTAAGTGGGTGTGACTTAGACCTGCCTAGCATTCGCCAGTAGGAGAATGAGCCGCTTGCGCAACATATGGGAATCTTTACTGAGGAAACGTTTCGCCACACAGTGGCTTCATCAGTCCAATACAAAGGAAAACAGTGTAAGGACAGAATGAGTTTGCGGTAATCAGTCTCTCAGCCCGGAATATACGAGTTAAAATAATTAATCTTGAAGAAAGTACAGAATATAGTCGGAGAAGCGTCTTATATACCGTAGTCAGGTGAGTGGAAGCAGGAGGAGGCGGAGTCACACTGGAACCATCCACTTGTGTAAGTAGGTCTTCGTCCCAAGATTGAACAAGTGTTGAAGAATATCTTTGATATACCTTTGAAGAGTTTCTCTACTTTCTAAGCCCGGCCATGGGCCAGGCTCGTCTGGCGTTTGTCTGGTCAACCAGGCTGTTGTTGCTGGAGGCCAGCTGCCCCACATATCCATCACAGCCTGGTTGATCTGGGACCTGGTGATAATACTTGTCCAGTTTCCTCTTGAAAGCTTCTACACTTGTTCCAGCCAATGTAAGATGTTGAATAGTCTGGGACCCCGGATGTTGATGTGCTCCCCTATCGTGCCCACCGCACCCCTGCTCCTCACTGGGTTTATTTTACACTTCCTCCCATATCTCTCATTCCAGTATGTTGTTTTGGCAGTGTGCAGATTTGGGACCAGACCCTCGAGTATCTCTTTCTCCTCCGTTCCTCCTCAAGATCCCATAATGTTCGAGTGTCCGACCATATTCTATACTTTCTTCAAGACTAATGAATTGAACACATCGATTCCAGGCTGAAGAACTGATTACCTCAAACTCCTCCTCTCCTCACACAGTTCTTCTTTGTATTGGACTGATGAAGCCACTGTGTGGCGAAACATTTCCTCAATAAAGATTGCTATGTATTGCATAAATATCTCATTTTTCAGGCTGTCGTTTTTTATAAACCATTTATCACATGGGCCAGCAGGCCTGCAGCAGTGCTTCTTCCTTCTTAAGTGAGTGTGACTTAAATATGCCTAGCATGGGCCAGTAGGCCTTCTTCAGTGCTCCTTGTGGTTTTATTTTCTTAAGAGTTCCCTACATGGTTGCTCCCAGGTCCCACACATTCCTCTTCCTTTTCGTCATGTGGTAAGAGTTTTTAATTCTCTGTTCCAGTTATTAATTCTCCAGTTTCTGATGCCACCTGACTTACCATCACACATCACTTACGAAACAATGCAATTGTAGAATACGATAAATGAAAAATAATAGTCACAGTTCCGAGGCTAAACTAATTAGTTAATAACACAATAACGTGGCTAAACCAAATTTACTAACAACTCGCACTTTTGAGCAGCAAGGTTTAAGAGCTTTCCAAGACGCAACAGTTTTGGCGTGATAATGGTTCAGGTTGGGTCGAAA
The DNA here is from genome assembly GCF_038502225.1 of Cherax quadricarinatus. Lineage (NCBI taxonomy): Eukaryota > Metazoa > Arthropoda > Malacostraca > Decapoda > Parastacidae > Cherax > Cherax quadricarinatus. The sequence continues at coordinate 16,479,175 of NC_091337.1, read as the reverse complement.
CGTCGTCTAAAGTTTCCTCTCCAGAGTGTTTCAGTTGTAAACACGACGAACATCACTGTTTACAAACTTCATGTTTACCAACCCACAACAATTTTTTTTCGTAAATTGACGAGGAAAAAGAGTGTCTGTCTCCAGTCACCTTGTGACGTCATGGGCATCAGGCAGACACCAGTGGCACTGATAACGTTACCGGGGGCAGGGAGGGGTATGTGGGGTAAAGGTGGGGGTGAAGGTGGGGGTGAAGGTGGGGGTAAAGGTGGGGGTGAAGGTGGGGGTGATGGTGGGGTGTTCATCTTGAAAGTTTTATAATGTGGCCTCCTGGCCCAGAGAGGAATCAATATCTAATCATCTCAGCCACTCTCTTCCTCAACCTACAACTTAACCTATTTCCACTCTCTCTCTCACACACACTCTCTCACTCATCCACTCTCTCTTTCTTTCTCTCTCTCTCTCTCTCTCTCTCTCTCTCTCTCTCTCTCTCTCTCTCTCTCTCTCTCTCTCTCTCTCTCTCTCTCTCTCTCTCCTTACACTTGCTGCTCATGTCCATGTAGCAGTAAATCTGGTAGTTACTGGGTTGTTGTGGTTACCATCATCGGCAAGACCTCAAGACAGTAAGGGAATTAAGCCACACTGAGTGGCTTTCTCGGGATATCCAGACTTAATAACCCTCCTGGGTTAATTATTTGATTTAAGGCTTTCCATTTTCCTTCTTTTTTTTTCCATTTAACCACCAAGTTTATCCAATTTTTATTCCCGTTGTTGTTATTCTTCCTTTCGCACAGTTTACCTATTCTCCTTCTCTCTCTCATGTTTCACTTGCTTCTCCCTTTCCTCTCCTTCCGAAATCTTTTTCTCTTCCTTTCCTTTCCTCCCCACTCTTTCTCCCCCCGACAAGCTGCAAGTCCCTCCCCACCACAATGTTTTCTCCCTCCTCCTCCTCCTCCTCCTCCTCCTCCTCCTCCTCCAATCACTGGAGGTAATTACTTAACAGTTTAGAAAGTTAGTGAGTCTTACTTAGTGGGTCGCGTGAGGTCACTCGCTGCCCACGCAAAATTCTGAGGGAGGCTTTTTCTGCTGGTGCTCACAGGGTTTTGAGCTGGCTTGTGTGAGCCCAAGCCAGTTCACAGGATCGTTCATGTATGTATATGAGAGCCCAAGCCAGTTCACAGGATCGTTCATGTATGTATATGAGAGCCCAAGCCATTTGAGAGCCTCGTTCATGAGTGCTTGTCTGAATCCAAGCCAATTCAGACCTCGTTCATGAGTGCTTGTGTAAACTCAAGCCAACTCAAAACTCCTTTCGTGCGTTCCTGTATTTCAGCAGGTCATTATCTATGACATACAGCTGACAGTTCTTCACATACTGGGACAACAAAACAGAAACGCAGAATACACCAAGACGTGTGTATCTCTCAGCTTATATACACCGAAACCCCCCCTCTTCTCTCTCTCTCTCTCTCTCTCTCTCTCTCTCTCTCTCTCTCTCTCTATCTCTCTATCTCTCTATCTCTCTATCTCTCAACGATAATTGCTCTTTCAGTGATATAAATATCGTTAACTAGTGTTGTACAGGTTACATCGTAGCCTTGATGACCCTCGTGTAGGATTTAAGCCAAATAAACGAAGCAGAAGGTTAACTGGGAGAAGATGAACTGGGAGAAGGTGAACGGGAGAAGGTGAATTGGAAGATGTTTGGCTGATAACAGATCACTTCCCATCAACTCGATTGAAAGGAATTCGATAATCATGCATTCCACTGGTTGTATGGTGCACAATAATAGACCTCGCATGATAAAAGAATTGCAGTGTCCCATGGCCTGGTAGGGAACATTCTCGTCTCACACACACTGAGCATCCGTGGTTCGATCCCCAGTCGGGTAGAATCGTTGGGCGAGTTTCCTTACACCTGCTGTTCCCGTTCACCTAACTGTTGTAGTCAGCGAGATAACCAGAGAAAACCTCTTCAGTTCGGCTGATAACTTTCATCCCTCAAAGCAACTGGAGCTACATTTCCCTCTCCTCGGATCAACTGTGAAAGTCTTTCGCCAACCTAAAGTTGTACATGATCCATAGTGGCTTTAGCTGTGAATATGGTAATTTTATTCGTTGTTTTGAGCACTACGAGCAAACCATCACAGTCTGGTAGGTCAAGGAGCAAGAGGCGTCTGTTGCACTCAGGAGGCAACAGGAGGTGCTTTTTGACTCCTGGAGCCATCTATCGACCCTTGATGTTTTGACCCATTCATGTGCCTGTTGACTCCTGGAGGAGGCAGCAGGAGGCGCCGCAGATTACCTCTGGACAAAGCGCTCACCTGAGGCTGCAATAATCGCTCTCACCGCGAGATAACATCTCTCTAATGATCATCCAGGTGATGCCCTCACCTACGGAATCCAGGTGGTGCCTCCTACTCGTCGTCCTCCTCCAGGCGCCACCTGAAGCATCCAGGTGGCAATGGTGGCGGTGTGAGCAGAGCATCTTGCAGCATCCATCTTGCTCTTAAGGTGAGCCACATACATTATCTTAATGCATCCTCCTCCCTCTCAAACAATTAGCACACCTCCTCTTCACTCCTCAATCCTCAAGAATCCCAGTACCACTTATCTCCTCCCCGGTCTCCTTCAACATCTCCTCCAGGTCTCCTCCAGCATCTCCTTGGCAGTTACGATCTTCACAGCGGATGACGCGTTAGAGAATTTTTCTAAGGCGGAGCAACTGATGCTCCCAGCCTCCTTTAGCATTTCTCACAGTAAGTCACACTTCAGCATCTCCCACAGGACGGTCCACCTGATGCTCCCAGCCTCCTTTAGCATCTCCCACAGTAAGTCACACCTCAGCATCTCCCACAGGACGGCCCACCTGATGCTCCCAGCCTCCTTTAGCATCTCCCACAGTAAGTCACACTTCAGGGTCTCCCAGAGGACGACCCACCTGATGCTCTCCCTCGATCAAGTCTCCCAGAAGAAAAGATGGAACAGATGGTAAACAAACGTGTTTTCCTTACCGAAGCTGAGGCAGAAAAACCTATCCAACCCCTTAACTAATCCATACTACCTTCTTCCCCACGTGACCTCTATCACTTCCCCCTCCTCCTCCTCCTCCTCCTTATCCTCCTCCTCCTCCTTATCCTCCTCCTCCACCTCATCCTCCTCTTCACTTCTCCCGCTCTGGTACCTAGAGAACAGAGATGGAGGGGGGGGGTCGAGCAGGGAATGAATACCCCCATCTTCTCCCCTCCCCCGCTACCATCGATCACCAGCGCCTCATCTAGGTAATGGAGGCGGCAGAGGCTCGGCTACACCCTGGGAGATACACAATGCCACTAGCCGCCTCCTGTATCGGATTGAGAGATCTCCAATCTCGCCCCAACCCGACACCAAATGAACCTGAAATTTAGGGGAGGTGGAGAGGGAGGGGGAGAGCTCGATTTTTGTGGTGGTGTTTCCCCACTGTGTGAATTGTGTTGCTTTCCCCTCCTTCCTCTCCTTCTTTTTCATCCTCTCTCTTTCTCTCCTATCTCTCCCCTTCTCATTCTAAATTCCGCCTCTCTTTATTCTTCCCCCCATAATAACAATAAAAATAAATAAATAAAATAATAATAATAATAATAATAATAATAATAATAATAATAATAATAAGAAGAAGAAGAAGAAGAAGAAGAAGAAGAAGAAGAAGAAGAAGAAGAAGAAGAAGAAGAAGAAGAAGAAGAAGAAGAAGAAGAAGAAGAAGAAGAAGAAGAAGAAGAAGAAGGCTGCAGTGTTACAACAATACAATCTTCGAGATGTCAGCACTGATGTAACACAAAACGTCAACATGTCAGCAAGGATGTAACACACAGACCTTCGAGACGCCACCATTGTCACCACAACCTAACTCTTTAAGACGCCACCATTGTCACCACAACCTAACTCTTTAAGACGCTACCATTGTCACCACAACCTAACTCTTTAAGACGCTACCATTGTCACCACAACCTAACTCTTTAAGACGCCACCATTGTCACCACAACCTAACTCTTTAAGACGCTACCATTGTCACCACAACCTAACTCTTTAAGACGCTACCATTGTCACCACAACCTAACTCTTTAAGACGCTACCATTGTCACCACAACCTAACTCTTTAAGACGCTACCATTGTCACCACAACATAAATTTTTAAGACGCCACCATTGTCATCACAACATAAATCTTTAAGACGCCACCATTGTCACCACAACCTAACTCTTTAAGACGCTACCATTGTCACCACAACATAAATTTTTAAGACGCCACCATTGTCACCACAACATAAATCTTTAAGACGCCACCATTGTCACCACAACCTAACTCTTTAAGACGCCACCATTGTCACCACAACATAAATCTTTAAGACGCCACCATTGTCACCACAACATAAATCTTTAAGACGCCACCATTGTCACCACAACCTAACTCTTTAAGACGCTACCATTGTCACCACAACATAAATTTTTAAGACGCCACCATTGTCACCACAACATAAATCTTTAAGACGCCACCATTGTCACCACAACCTAACTCTTTAAGACGCCACCATTGTCAACACAACATAACTCTTTAAGACGCCACCATTGTCACCACAACATAAATCTTTAAGACGTCACCATTGTCACCACAACATAAATTTTTAAGACGCCACCATTGTCACCACAACCTAACTCTTTAAGACGCCACCATTGTCAACACAACATAAATCTTTAAGACGCCACCATTGTCACCACAACATAAATCTTTAAGACGCCACCATTGTCACCACAACATAAATCTTTAAGACGCCACCATTGTCACCACAACATAAATCTTTTAAGACGCCACCATTGTCACCACAACATAAATCTTTAAGACGCTACCATTGTCACCACAACCTAACTCTTTAAGACGCTACCATTGTCACCACAACATAAATTTTTAAGACGCCACCATTGTCATCACAACATAAATCTTTAAGACGCCACCATTGTCACCACAACCTAACTCTTTAAGACGCTACCATTGTCACCACAACATAAATTTTTAAGACGCCACCATTGTCACCACAACATAAATCTTTAAGACGCCACCATTGTCACCACAACCTAACTCTTTAAGACGCCACCATTGTCACCACAACATAAATCTTTAAGACGCCACCATTGTCACCACAACATAAATCTTTAAGACGCCACCATTGTCACCACAACCTAACTCTTTAAGACGCCACCATTGTCAACACAACATAACTCTTTAAGACGCCACCATTGTCACCACAACATAAATCTTTAAGACGTCACCATTGTCACCACAACATAAATTTTTAAGACGCCACCATTGTCACCACAACCTAACTCTTTAAGACGCCACCATTGTCAACACAACATAAATCTTTAAGACGCCACCATTGTCACCACAACATAAATCTTTAAGACGCCACCATTGTCACCACAACCTAACTCTTTAAGACGCCACCATTGTCAACACAACATAAATCTTTAAGACGCCACCATTGTCACCACAACATACATCTTTAAGACGCCACCATTGTCACCACAACATACATCTTTAAGACGCCAGTATTGGCTTAACAACACACATCTTTGTGATCCCTGAAGCAGCAACATTTTGAGCGGCATCCCTCCAGATGAGAGGCAGGAAAGTCTCTCTCGTTAGTGCATCTCACAGCCAGTGACGAGGATCTGTATTTGTGGAAGAGAGACTAAGAGAAGCAGCGGGTGAGATAAGGTAGAGAAGGAGAAGAAGATGAGAGAGAGAAAAAAATAAGAACAAGAATGAGATCAAAAACAAAAACACTAACAACAACAACAAAAATAAGAAGAGAAAAAGAGGAAGAATAAAAAGAAAAAGGAGAAATTCTTGGTAATATTATCCCTGGAAGATTACTAATCCCGGAAAATTATTTAACCAAAATAATACGCAGAGAAAGACTCAAACTTCCATGGGTTCTCCTCCCCAGGATGCAACCCACGACAGCAGACTAACTTCCTGGTACATACTTACTGCTAGACTGACAGTGGCAGCACGTGTAAGCAAACTAACTCCTTGGTTCCTAATTACTATCATTACTGTTATTCTTAAAATTACTACAATAAAAAGAATTATTATAATTATTATTATTATTATTATTATGAGTGGTAGTAGTAGTAGTAGTAGAAGTAATAGCAGCAGCATAAACAGCATAGTAGCAGCAGTCCTACTACTACTAGTAGTAATAGTAGTAGTAGTAGCAGCAGCAGCAGCAGCATGGACAACAGTAGTAGCAGCAGCAGTACTACTAGTAGTAGTAGTAGTAGTATTAGTAGCATTAGTAGTAGTAGTAGTAGTAGCAGCAGTAGTAGTAGTAGTATTAGTAGCATTAGTAGTAGTAGTAGTAGCAGCAGCAGCAGCAGTAGTAGTAGTAGTAGTTTACATGGAGTTTACCTGGAGAGAGTTCCGGGGGTCAACGCCCCCGCGGCCCGGTCTGTGACCAGGCCTCCTGGTGGATCAGAGCCTGATCAACCAGGCTGTTGCCGCTGGCTGCACGCAAACCAACGTACGAGCCACAGCCCGGCTGATCAGGAACTGACTTTAGGTGCTTGTCCAGTGCCAGCTTGAAGACTGCCAGGGGTCTGTTGGTAATCCCCCTTATGTGTGCTGGGAGGCAGTTGAACAGTCTCGGGCCCCTGACACTTAACGTGCTAGTGACACCCCTGCTTTTCATTGGGGGGATGGTGCATCGTCTCCCAAGTCTTTTGCTTTCGTAGCGAGTGATTTTCGTGTGCAAGTTCGGTACTAGTCCCACTAGGATTTTCCAGGTGTATATAATCATGTATCTCTCCCTCCTGCGTTCCAGGGAATACAGGTTTAGGAACCTCAAGCGCTCCCAGTAATTGAGGTGTTTTATCTCCGTTATGCGCGCCGTGAAAATTCTCTGTACATTCTCTAGGTCGGCAATTTCACCTGCCTTGAAAGGTGCTGTTAGTGTGCAGCAATACTCCAGCCTAGATAGAACAAGTGACCTGAAGAGTGTCATCATGGGGTTGGCCTCCCTAGTTTTGAAGGTTCTCATTATCCATCCTGTCATTTTTCTAGCTGCTAGCAGATGCGATTGATACAATGTTATGGTCCTTGAAGGTGAGATCCTCCGACATGATCACTCCCAGGTCTTTGACGTTGGTGTTTCGCTCTATTTTGTGGCCAGAATTTGTTTTGTACTCTGATGAAGATTTAATTTCCTCATGTTTACCATATCTGAGTAATTGAAATTTCTCATCGTTGAACTTCATATTGTTTTCTG
>NC_091337.1:16454387-16469387 GCF_038502225.1 Cherax quadricarinatus | reverse complement strand
CATGAAGCAGGGAAGAGAATATGCAAATACCATATAGAAAAAAATGGCATAAAATTTACAGGAGAGATGGAAGCGGATAAAAGACATGAAATACAATTACCTCTTAATTAATACTGTTTGTATTCTAACTATTCTTGTTACTTCACTTACACTTAGAGAAGTGTGTGTGTAGCGGTGGTTTTCCTTCTAGTTTCCATCAGGTCTGTGACGTGACGCTGATAACTATTTCTACTGCTGTTTCTATTTTTGGATTTGGCTGCCTCTATGCCAGCTGATCAACCTGTTGCAGTTGCTGAACAAGCATTAGTAATCCACTGCCAACAGATCTACCTGCTGCAGTTGCTGAACAAGCATCAGAAATCCGTTGACTTCAGTTTGTCTCAGCTTGGTTATCTACTGGAAGGCTACACCTGCTAAGTGCTTCTTCAGCTGGTTCTTGACTGACCGAATTGTCTTGGATCTTACAGAGTGTATTTCATTAAATTTTGTATTTTTTTGCCCTTGATCTCACTTATGTCTCGTCAGCGAACCTGATTTCATTTCATCCTTCTCGCCTTTTTATCATTCTCGGTATGTTATCCTTCTTGATATTTAGATTTTTTATTTGTAACCTGCTCCACATTTCCTCTACAAGATATGTATTTAAGTAGCTTGATCCAGGTTATGTCACAGATGTCTCAGAGCATTCAGCTGCGTCTTAGATAGCTGCCTCATGTAGCTAATACTGTCAAAATATTTTTTTTTTTCAGAGCTCAAAGTTCGAACTGAACAGACGCAAGAAATCATAAAAACACGACTTCACACAGTGCAACGCACAAGTGAAGTAGCAACAGCAACACACACACAGCAAGAGGCATTCTTGAGCTTTCCCAGCGCTCGGGCTTCGGCCCGAAGATGGAGTGTGACTCCAAAAGGATCTTGTAGTGCTTGCTGCCTTTGCACATCCTGACATCGTCTGCTGCTATGCAGCTGCCACACCCTTCGAGCCCAGTGTGGGCGGGGTTTGTGGCAGCCCAAGGTGCCTAGCTTCTCCCTCCGAGCCTCGTGGGGGCGGGCAATGGGGCTAGGTCTGGGGACAGCTGGTCCCAGACTATGAGGAGGTACGTGGACTTCCTTCCATGGCAGACATTGGTCTGAGACACTCTCACGACAGCGAGCCAAGGTCGGCCACCACTTGGAAAAGGCCCGGGCAGGGCGATTATACCGGCGAAACTACTACGTACATACGCGACTGCACACAAATCACAGAGCGGGTGACCCCAACCCGTGGTAAGTGAGACTTGAAACTCAATGGCCAAGGAATTGCACTACTCCTGTGCCAGGGTTTAGACTTCACTCGTACTGAGATCTAAATCGAATGTTGTGATCACTAGATGAGAGAGTCACATACTACACGATTGATGGTAAACAATGCCGACAGGTAGAAGAATGAGACATACGGGTATCCATATAGTGGAAAGGTTTCGCCTGCACAACAGACTTCTTCAGTAATACAGCTGAACAAAACACTAGAAGCAGTATTAGTGTTGACGTGATCAATAACACACTTGGACAACACTCGTGTAACTTGTGCTGTGGAGACGTCTCACCAACTTCATCAGTCCAAAAGAGGTGGAAGACGTGAAGAGGCAGTTTGAGTCAGTCCCTCAGCCTTGAAATGAGGCCCTCAGACCCCCCAGCTTTGATAACACTGGTCACTGTTTTCCTGAAACTGTACTGTGACGAAGCTATACTTCTCTTCATCACAGAGAGATGTGTGGTGCCGAGGTCGCCGGTAATGCACACGCGATAGTCAATATCACCCATCGACGTCTTGCAAGAGCCTCCCAGGGCATTAAAAGAAGGAGAGGGGGGAGGGAAAGAAGGAAGAGAGGGAGGAGGTTTGGGAGGGGGTATGGTGAGGGATGGGATGGGGGAGCTCCTCTCATTGTCTGCCATGGAAGCGATTGGAAAATAATTGACAAAGGAAGACGTTGGTGTTGCTGTGGGTTTGTCGATGATAGACTGTGAGGAAGATGTAGAAGGAGGAGGTGGAAGAGAGGAGGAGGAGGAGGAGGAGGAGGGGGAGAAGAAAGAGGGAGACGAGAAACATTTAGGAAGAGGAAAATAAGAGACGAAACGGTAGGAAGAAGAGGATCAGGAGGACAAAAGAGATGTACATGCAAGGCGTGCATAATGTGGTGAGCAATGAGTGAGGACATCACAGGCTACTGAGTTAGTCCAGTAGAGTGACTCACATGAAGAGTGGAGACGGGGGGAAGGCACTCTCATCTAGATGGGAGGGGTGGGTAGAATGGAAGTAATGGGAGAGGGGCGATAGTGGTAGTGATGATGATGATGACAATAATGATGGTGGTGATGGTTACTTTCGTGCTGTATGGTATATGAAGGTAGATTCAATGGTAAAAGAGAGAGAGAGAGAGAGAGAGAGAGAGAGAGAGAGAGAGAGAGAGAGAGAGAGAGAGAGAGAGAGATAGAGAGAGAGAGAGAGAGAGAGAGAGAGAGAGACCTGACTAACACATACAACACAGCTAACCCACAACTGACTAACACATACAACACAGCTAACCCACAACTGACTAACACATACAACACAGCTAACCCACAACTGACTAACACATACAACACAGCTAACCCACAACTGACTAACACATACAACACAGCTAACCCACAACTAACACATACAACACAGCTAACCCACAACTGACTAACACATACAACACAGCTAACCCACAACTGACTAACACATACAACACAGCTAACCCACAACTGACTAACACATACAACACAGCTTACCCACAACTGACTAACATACAATACAACTGACTAACACACAACACAGCTGACTAACACACAACACAGCTGACTAGCATACAACACAGCTGACTAGCATACAACACAGCTAACACACAACACAGCTGACTAACATACAACACAGCTGACTAGCATACAACACAGCTGACTAGCATACAACACAGCTGACTAACACACACAACTGACTAACATACATAACACAGCTGACTAACACTTAACACTGCTAATATACAACACAGCTGACTAATACACATCACAGCTAACACACAACACAGCTGACTAATACACAAATACACCCAATAACAACAACTACACACAACACACAATACACAAAAACACAACAACACAACAACACAAGTAACACACTCAACACAACTAACACACACATAACACAACTAACACACAATACTGCTAACACACAATACATCTAACACACAACTAACAAGCAACACAACACACAACACAGGGTGATGCCCGGCGCTAAAATCATAAATATTATATCTAAATTTTATGTTTCACGTCCTGGTTCGGTTACTCATTACAATATATTACTAAAATGCCTAAATACCTAACTGCAGAAGATATATATATATATATATATATATATATATATATATATATATATATATATATATATATATATATATATATATATATATGTTGTGTGTTGTGTTGCTTGTTAGTTGTGTGTTAGATGTATTGTGTGTTAGCTGTGTTGTGTGTTAGTTGTGTTGTGTTAGTTGTGTTGTGTGTTAGTTGTGCTGTGGTTTAACTATGTTGTGTGTTAATTAGCTGTGTATTGTTAGTTGTATTGTGTGTGTAGTGTATTAGTCAGCTGTGTTGTGTGTGTTAGTCAGCTGTGTTGTGTGTGTTAGTCAGCTGTGTTGTGTGTGTTAGTCAGCAGGTAATCAGCTATAGTTCTTTGAAATATAAGCCTCTTATGCACTATGATGACGATGTATACGTAACTAACAATTTTGCACTGTTGCTGGGGATGCAGCAGGGATTGAAATAGGGGGTAGCAGCAGGGGGTAGCAGTAGGGGCTGCAGCAGTGGTTGTAGAAGGGGTAGCAGCAGGGGGTAGCAGCAAGGGGTAGCAGTAGGTACAGCAGGGGTAGCAGCAAGGGGTAGCAGTAGGTACAGCAGGGGTAGCAGCAAGGGGTAACAGCAGGGGTAGCAATAGGGGTAGCAGCAGGGGGTAGCAGCAAGTTGTAGCAGCAGTTGGGCAACAGACGGGGTGGCAGCAGGGGCTGCAGCAGGGGGTAGCAGCAAATCCTATAATCCAGCTCCACAATGAAGTATCGAGGACTGGCCACACTCGTATAATTGTCAGGTGCGAATAACAATGCCTGTGTTAATTTGTGAATGTCCGGGAGAATTGAGAGGAGTGTCAGTAGCTGTGTGTCAGCTCCCCGGTGCCTGGCACTACCTAGGAGGGTGCCAGGGAGTGCCAGGAGGGAGGCGAGGTAAGGGAGGATTCAGCGTAGGTGGGCGTGGGCGTGTTGTGGATAAAGGTTCGATGGAGTGGGTGATGTGGGTGGAAGGTGGAGAGGCTGTGATGTATCTAATCTACACTTTTTTTCTCTACAAAATAAAATGAAACGTTAATTTCTGCTTTTCAGAACCTCCCCTTAGAATGCAGAACCTCCCCTTAGAATGTAGAACCTCCCCTTAGAATGTAGAACCTCCCATTAGAATGCAGAACTTCCCATTAGAATGCCGAACCTCCCATTAGAATGCAGAACCTCCACTTAGAATGCAGAACCTCCCCTTATTTATAATGCGGAACCTCTCCTTTGAATGCAGAACCTCCACTTACAATGCAGAACCTCCCCTTAGAATGCAGAACCTCCCCTTAGCATGCAGAACCTCCACTTAGAATGCAGAACCTCCACTTAGAATGCAGAACCTCCACTTAGAATGCAGAACCTCCACTTGCAATGCAGAACCTTCACTTAGAATGCGGAACCTCCCATTAGAATGCGGAACTTCCACTTGGAATGCGGAAACTCCACTTAGAATGCGGAACCTCTACTTAGAATGCGGAACTTCCACTTAGAATGCGGAACTTCCACTTAGAATGCGGAACCTCCACTTAGAATGCGGAAACTCCCCTTAGAATGCAGAACCTCCACTTAAAATGCGGAACCTCCACTTAAAATGCGGAACCTCCATTTAGAATGCGGAACCTTCACTTAGAAGTCAGAACCTCCGCTTACAATGCCGAAAAGCAACTTAGAAGGGAGACCCTCCACTTGGAACAAGAACTGAGCAGACAGAACCAACTCCACGAAGGTTAAACCACCACTTCAAAGGCCATAAAAAACTCCACTGAAGTGAACCTACAAGAGGCGTTAATGAAAGGTGAGAAGACAGCTTAGTATCCTCTGGCTCCAAGACAATCTTCACCTTCAGGCAAGTTTGATCTCTATCGACTCCCCTGACTATAGTTTATCTAGTTGTTCAATAACAACGCACGAGTGTGTTTAGTCACATATTTATACTATTTGTGCTTGCAGGGGTCAAGTTATAGCTCCTGGTCCTGGCTTTTTGCTAGTGGCTACTAGGTCCACCCTGTTTTTGCTCCAAGAGCCTTATGGTACTTCTTCTTAAAGCTTTGTGTGTGTGTGTGTGTGTGTGTGTTTATGTGTGTGTATACTCACCTAATTGTGGTTGCAGGGGTTGAGACTCAGCTCCTGGTCCCGCCTATTCACTGATCGCTACTAGGTCCTCTCTCTCTCTCTCTCTCTCTGCTTCCTTAGCTTTGTCATACCTCGTCTTAAAGCTATGTATGGTTCCTGCCTCCACTACATCACTTGCTAGGCTATTCCACTTCCTGACGACTCTGACTGAAAAAGTACTTCAGCTTCCAATTGTGACCCCATGTTTCTGTGTCCACTCTCTGGAACATCCTGTCTCTGTCCACCTTGCCTATTCCACGCATTATTTTGTATGTCGTTATCATGTCTCCCCTGACCCTCCTATCCTTCAGTGTCGTCAGTCCGATTTCCCTCAACCTTTCCTCGTAGGACATTTCCCTGAGCTACGGATCTAGCCTTATTGCAAACCTTTGTACTTTCTCTAATTTCTTGACATACTTGACCAGATGTAGGTTCCAAACTGGTGCTGCATACTCCAGTATGAGCCTGACGTACACAATTTACAGTGTCTTGAACGATTCCTTACTAAGGTATCGGAACGCTATTCTTAGGTTTGTCAGGCTCCCATATGCTGCAGCCGTTATCTGGTTGATGTGTGTCTCCGGAGACGTGCTCGGTGTTATGGTCACCCTAAGATCTTTCTCCTTGAGTGAGGTTTGCAGCCTTTGTTCACCTAGCTTATACTCTGTCTACGGTCTTCTTTGCCCTTCCCCAGTCTTCATGACTTTGCATTTGACAGGGTTGAATTCGAGAAGCCAGTTGCTGAACCACGTGTCCAGCCTGTCCAGGTCTCTTTGTAGTCCTGCCTGGTCCTCATCTGATTTAATCCTTCTCATTAGCTTCACATCATCTGCGAACAGGGACACTTCAGAGTCTATCCCTTCCACCATGTCATTCACATGTATCAAAAATAGCACTGGTCCTAGGACTGACCCCTGTGGGACCCCGCTCGTCACAGGCGCCCACTGTGATACCTCATTACGTACCATGACCCGTTGTTGCCTCCCTGTCAGGTATTCTCTGATCCATTGCAGTGCCCTTCCTGTTATGTGCACCTGATCCTCCAGCTTCTGCACTAACCTCCAGTGAGGAACTGTGTCGAAGGCGTTCCTGCAGTCCAGGAAAATGCAATCAACCCACTCCTCTCTCTCGTGTCTTACTTCTGTTACCTTGTCATAAAACTCCAGAAGGTTTGTGACATAGGATTTACCTTCTATGAATCCGTGCTGGTTGTTGTTTATAATCCTGTTTCGTTCCAGGTGCTCCACCACTCTCCTCCTGATAATCTTCTCCATGACTTTGCATACTATACATGTCAGACACTGGTCTGTAGTTTAGTGTCTCGTTTCTGTCTCCTCTCTTAAAAATGGGGACAACATTTGCCGTCTTGCATACCTCAGGTAGTTGCCCAGTTTCAAAGGATTTGTTGAAGATTGTGGTTAGTGGCACGCACAGCATCTCTGCTCCTTCTCTAAGGACCCATGGGGAGATATTGTCCAGACCCCTCGCCTTTGAGGTATCGAGGTCACTTAGCAGCTTCTGCACCTCTTCTTCCATTGTTTGTATATCATCCAGCACCTGTTGGTATATACCCTGTCGGTGTTCCCCTCTGTGCTGTCTTCTCGGAGCCATTCCTGTCTCTACTGTAAATACTTCTTTAAATCTCGCATACCTCGTGATCGTTTCTTGTGAGTTCCCCCACCTTCTTTCCTCAGTCTGATCACCTGGTCTTTGACTGTTGTCTTCCTCCTGATGTGGCTGTACAGCAGTTTCTAGTCAGAAATGACTTTCGATGCTATGCTGTTTTCATACTTTTGCTGGTCCTCCCTCCTTACCTGTGCATACTCGTTCCTGGCTCCTCGACTAATCTCCTTATTTTCCTGTGTTCTTCGCCTTCTGTACTTTTTCCATTCTCTATTGCACTTCGTTTTCGCCTCCTTACACCGTTGGGTAAACGAGGGGCTCGTTCTGGTCTTCCCATTATTCATGTTACCATTGGGAACAAACCTTTCCTCTGCCTCCTTGCATTTTGTTGTTACGTGTTCCATCATTTCATTTCCTACCAGTTCTCTGTCTCACTGAACCTCTTGCAGGAAGTTCCTCAAACCTATGTAGTCCCCGCGTTTACAGTTTGACTTTTCCCATTCAACTCCTGTTACCCTCTCCACTTGTAACTCTACTATGTATTGAAAGCACAGAACCATGTGGTCACTGAACTGCTCAGGGTGAACACAAGGTCCAGTCTTGCTGGTTCATTCTCCCCTCTCTCTCCTTAACATGAGGATGCATGAGGTTCTCCAGTACCACATCCATCATCTTGGCTCTCCATGTTTCGGGACCTCCGTGTGGCTCCAGGTTTTCCCAATCAATCTCCCTGTGATAGAAATCGCCATTAACCGGTAACTTTGCTCTGCTCGAGTGAGCTCTTCTTGCCACCTCAGCCAGTGTGTCCACCATTGCTCTCTTACTCTCTTCATATTCCTCTCTTGGCCGCCTGCAGTTCTGCGGTGGATTATACATCACTGCAATGACTACCTTGTGCTCCCCAGACTGAAGTGTACCTACTGTGTATTCTCCTCCTCCAGTCTCGTCCATGCCTCACATTTCCTCAAATTGCCATCAATGTTTTAAGATCAATGCAACCCCTCATCCTCCTCTGCTCCTTTTGTCTTTCCTCAGGATCTGATATCCTGTGGAAGATTGCATCTGTTATTATCTCAGTGAGTTTCGTTTCTGTGACTGCTATGATGTCTGGGGACTTCTCATTGATTCTTTCATGCCACTCCTCATATTTGTTCGTTATTCCATCCACAATCGTGTATCAAACTTCAACTTCTGCTCCAAAACAATGGTCCTGGGAGGATATTGTGGTTGGGAGAGCAGGAACCTTTGTGGGGGCCTATGGGGTGGTTGTGGTGGGGGCAGAGTTCCCATAAGGGGTTGCTGTAGGGTTGGGGTTTGTGGTGTAGGGGTGGGGACAGAGGGATCGGTGTGTGAGTGTTGGCTTAGATTGTTCAGTTGCCTTGGGGTTGTCGTGGTTGGAGTCCTTCTGCGGGTGTTTCTGGGGGGAGGTGTTTGCCCTTCCACCTATGTCTGCATTATTCTGCTGTTCTTTGTCATTTCCTCCCATTCCTCCTTTCGTTTTTGCATTTTCTCTTTCAGTATCCTCCTTTCCTCTTTTGCTCTGTCTCGATCGAGGTACACACTCTGGAATTCTAGTTTGTCTCTCAGCCGTGTTTTCTCCTGCAGGATCATGGTTTGAGTTGATTCTGCCTTGAAAATTACTTTGAGAGGCCACTTCCTTCTCCTTGCAAACCACCCAGTTCTCCGAAAATTTGCCACCTGGGTCATGTTGCCCTCGCCTATTGACTTCATGATACCTTCAATCGCTTTTATCTCTCAGGTTTCCCGGTCAGCTTCCTGGAGCCCACAAACAAAAACTGATCTCTCACTTTCTTCCTCACACTGTGTCTCCCATTGCATCCTTTGAGGTGTTTTAGTTCCTTCCCTTGGAGTGTTCCTTCAATCCCTTCCCTATCTGAGGCCCCTTTGTTCATTGGTTTGTCTTTCCTGCTCAGCTGTTCCTGGCCCCTGCAGGAGTCTGGTAGAGTCCCTGCATATATCCTAGCTCCTTCAATGTCTCCCGACCTCTCATTTGCTCCTAGTGTGCTCCTTGTCATTGCCTTGGCCCCATGTGGGTCTGACTGGACCTTTGCATGCAGTATAGTTTCCTTGCTCCCTCCAGTCCCCTTGTCTGTGTCTGATGTAGAAGTTCCTGATGTTATATCTGTTCTGTTATTTCTTTCTTTAGGCTGTTTCAGATTGCTCAGTTACTCTTCTAAGTGCTGTATCTTGGCTTCTGCTACTACGGCATGTTGCTCCCACCTTCTCTCTGCAGCTATCATCTCCTCCATCTTCCTTCCAAGCTCTTCTAGCTTCCTTCCCCAGTCTTCCCATTTTTTGAGCTCTGCTTCCCAATCATCCTTCCCAGCTCTCGGCCTTGTTTTTGGCCCATTGTACCACAGAACGAAGTTTCTGTGAGGAAGTGTGTTGTAGGTAGGGGGAGGGGGAGGGAGGTAGGGCAGGGGGGAGAAGGATATGGGGTGGGAGGGGGGGGCAGCATCAAGGAGAGTTTTAGAGGTTACAATAGGGTATAGGGAGGGAGGAGAAAGGGAGTGTGGGAGAGGCTAGGGAGAGAGAGAGAGTAGGGGGTAAGAGACTGGGGAGAGGGAAGGTGGATGGAATAAGTAAGGTGAGGATGAGAGAGAGAGAGAGAGAGAGAGAGGGAAGATGGATGGCCGGTGAGGATGAGAGAAAGGAAGAGAGGGAGAGGGAGGGGGAGAGAGGGGGCGAGAGAGAGAGACGATGGATGGAAGGTGAGGATGAGAGAGACAAAGCTTACACTATGGAGGTGTTGTGTGTGTGTATGTATCTGTGTTCGTGCGTTTGGGGGAATTATGAGAGGGGAGAGATGGTTAGATGAGGATTAGAGAAAGAGAGAGAGAGAGAAAGAGAGAGAATGAGGGAGAGAGAGATGATGAGAGGGGGAAGATGGATGGCAGGTGAGGATGAGAGAGAGAGAGAGAGAGAGAGAGAGAGAGAGAGAGAGAGAGAGAAAGAGAGAGAAAGAGAGAGAAAGAGAAAGAGAGAGAAAGATAGAGAGAAAGAGAGATAGAGAGAGAGATAGAGAGAGAGAGAGAAAGAGAGAGAGAAAGAGAGAGGTAAGATGGATGGCTGATGAGGATCAGAGAGAGGGAGAGAGAGGATGAGAGAGGGAGAGGGAGAGGGAGAGGTAGGGAGAGGGATGATGGATGGAAGGTGAGGGTGAGAGAGAGAGACAAAGCTCACTCTATGGAGGTGTTTTGTGTTTGTGTGTGTGGGGGAGTTATGAGGTGGGAGAGATGGTTAGATGGGGGGGACAAAGTGATGAAGAGTGGGACAGGATGTCTAGTAAGTGGGTAGGCTAGGGGGGTGTATGGTTGTGAAGGCACCGTTTACACGGCTGTGTGTGTGTGTGTATGTATGTGTATGTGTGTACCCAGAAATAATGCTCCTCACTTCCAATTATCCATACTACTAATAAAATACCAATAGTGATACTAGTAATTCTAAAACTTATCCATACTACTAGTAAAATACCAATATTGATACTAGTGATTCAAAAACTTAGCCTCTCTCAGCTTCTACAAGTGTCTACACTTGTGCTAGTGTGTATGTGTGTGCATGTGTCTGAGGGTTACACTTCGCTAGTTACCCACCTACCTCTCCTCACGCACTCTTCAAAACCTATCTCCACCTTATCTATGCTGTTTCTACTCTAATTCTGGTAATAGCTTGCAGGAGTGACAAGTATCTAACAGTGTGCAGAGACCAGAATCTAACAACATGCAACCACAATATGTGAGAAGTACTTGCGGTGGTGGCAGTGGGGTGATGACAAGTTGCCAGTTGCTGATCCATTGTCGTATAGGTAGGCCTTCTAACACTATTTTGAAAATCCTTCACCCGCGATAGTTATATCCATTTATGCTTGTACATCCCGCGCTCCTCAAGTGTTTTCACTTTTCAGTTTTGGTAGAATACACTTCACATTCGGTAAGCTAAACTTTTTATTTATAATGGCATACAACATGTTATGACGTCACTGCTTCAAGAAAGCCTACTCCTGCCACCTTCCCTAGTCATATATTTTTTTTTCTCCCTTTATATATTAACTTTTTCACTCTCACTGTATGCTGCCCCCCATTTCACTTGTTAACCAACCTCTCGTAACTCTTGAACACCTTCTTTCACTCTCGCTTTGATCTTCGTATATTTGTAACTGTGTGGCAACAGGTGCCTACTAGGCCCCTAACAAATTGGCACTTTGAAGTTTTGTTGTATGATTTCAGGCTTCCTCTCGTCTTTTTTTAACTAATAACTTTGGTTATCACTCGTAGAATTGTTCACTGACGTTGTCACTACCACTCGTTGCTGCTAGCAGCTAATGCACGCCCTAAAAACACTAAGGTTCTCGGAGCCTTGTGGCCCAGTCTGCGTGTGTCACTACCACTCTGTGTGTGTGTGTGTGTGTGTAGAGAGAGAGAGAGAGAGAGAGAGAGAGAGAGAGAGAGAGAGAGAGAGAGAGAGAGAGAGAGAGAGAGAGAGAGAGAGAGAGAGAGAGAGAGGGTTCGATTTAAGTATTGTCCTTGAAGTATAGGCCAGGGTAGGAGGAGAGATAGGAGAGGGCAAAATGGATGGTTGGACCGCAGAGAGGGATAAGGATAGAGGGGGACGATGAATGATGGTTGGATCAAGACTGATTACCGTCTGTCCTCCAGAGATGTGTGACAACAACTTTATCGCCTTTCTTTCTTCCCTTTCTCTCTCTCTCTCTCTCTCTCTCTCTCTCTCTCTCTCTCTCATTCTCTCTCACAGAGAGGTGTCCTCCTTCCTCTACCAGGACGTTTCCCTACCTCGGGGTGTTTTCCCTCATCTCTCCAGAACTTCTTTACTTCTCCCCAGCATCCCACAACCCCAGGAGGATTGAGAGGTGGGAGGGGGGTGTATACAAAAGCAGGTGTAGCAGTGATGACAAATGTCTTCTTTACATTTCCTACACACACACACACACATACACCATTGAAGATGCAGGGTCAGGAGCTGTGAATTGACCCTTGTAACCACAACTAGGTAACACACACACACACACACACACACACACACAAATCAGTGCGAGGAGTGGCATGAAAGAATCAAGGAGACATCCCCAGACATAATAGCACTCACAGAAACAAAACTCACCAGGATGGTAACAGATGCAATCTTTCTACCCCGATATCAAATCCTCAGGAAAGATAGAGGGAGGAGAGAGGGAGGAGGCGTTGCACTGCTCATTACAAACTGGTGGGGATTTGAGAAAATGGAAGGAATGGATGGCATGGGAAAAAGAGACTACTTAGTAGGAACAATCCAGTCTGAGGGCCGTAAGGTGGTAATTGCAGTAATGAACAACCCGCCACAGAACTGCAGGAAGCCAAGAGAAGAATACGACGAGAGCAACAGAGTAATGATCGACACACTAGCCGAGGTGGCCAGAAGAGCTCACATGGGGGGAAGCAAAGTTAATAGTTATCGGTGATTTCAATCACAAGGAGGATGACTGGGAAAACCTAGAACCCCATGGGGATCCTAAAACATGGAATGCCAAGATGATGGATGTGGTACTGGAAAACCTCATGAATCAACATGTTAGAGATACTACCAGAGAGGTGAGGATGATCCAGCAAGACTGGACCTTGTATTCACATTGAGTAGTTCGGACATTGAGGATATCATGTATGAAAGGTCCATAGGAGCTAGTGATCATGTGGTTCTGTGCTTTGACTACATAGTTGAGCTACAAGTGGAGAGAGCAGCAGGAATAGGATGGGAAAAACCAAACTACAAAAGGGGGGACTACACAGGCATGAGGAACTTCCTGCAAGACGTTCAGTGGGAGAGAGAACTGGTAGGAAAACCAGTAAAAGAAATGATGGACTATGTGACAACAAAATGCAAGGAGGCAGAGGAGAGGTTTGTTCCCAAAGGAAACAGAAATACTGGGAAGACCAGAACGAGTCCTTGGTTCACCCAAAAGTGTAGGGAGGCAAAAACTAGGTGTACTAGAGAATGGAAAAGGTACAGAAGACAAAGAACCCAGGAAAATAAAGAGATCAGCCGAAGAGCTGGAAATGAATATGCACAGATGAGAAGGGAGGCTCAGCAACATTACGAAAATGACATAGCATCGAAAGTCAAGTCTGACCCGAAGCTGTTGTATAGCCACATCAGGAGGAAAACAACAATCAAGGATCAGGTAATCAGACTGAGGAAGGATGATGGGGAGTTCACAAGAAACAACCAAGTGGTATGTGAGGAGCTCAACACGAGATACAGTGGAAACCGGTAGGACTCCAAGAAATCAGAACAGAGACGTACACCAACAAGTGCTGGATGAGGTATACATAACCAAGGAGTAGGTGAATAGCTGCTATGTGATACCTCAAAGGCGGTGGGATCAGACATCTCTCCGTGAGTCCTTAGAGAGGGAGCTGAGATACTGTGTGTGTCACTAACAAAGAGCTTCAACACATCCATTGAAACTGGGCAACTCCCTGAGGTATGAAAGATCGCAAATGAAATTCCAATTTTTAAAAAAGAAGACAGACACAAGGCATTAAACTACAGACCTGTGCCATTAACGTGTATAGTATGCAAAGTCATGGAGAAGATTATCAGGAGGAGAGTGGTGGAGCACCTGGAAAGAAATAAGTGTATAATCGACAACCAGCACGGTTTCAGGGAAGGAAAATCCTGTGTCACAAACCTACTGGAGTTTTATGACAAGGTGACAGAAGAAAGACAAGAGAGAGAGAGAGAGGGGTGGTTAGACTGCATTTTCTTAGACTGCAAGAAGGTCTTCGACACAGTTCCTCACAAAAGGTTACTGCAAAAGTTAGAGGATCAGGCACACATAACGGGAAAGGCACTGCAATGGATCAGAGAATACCTGACAGGGAGGCAACAACGAATCATGGTACGTGACAAGGTGTCAGAATGGGCGCCTGTGACAAGCGGGGTTCCACAGGGGTCAGTCCTAAGACCTGTGCTGTTTTTGGTATATGTGAAGGACATAACGGAAGGGATAGACTCAGAAGTGTCCTTGTTTTCAGATGATGTAAAGTTAATGAGGAGAATCAAATCGTTCGAGGATCAGGCAGGAACAAAGAGACCTGGACAGGCTGGACACATGATCCAGCAACTGGCTCCTTGAATTTAACCCTGTCAAATGCACTCATGAAGATCGGGGAAGGGCAAAGAAGATCGCAGACACAGTATAGTGGCCAAAGACTGCAAACCTCACTCAAGGAAAAAGATCTTGGGGTGAGTATAATACCGAGCACATCTCCTGAGGTGCACATCAGTCAGATAACGGCTGCAGCGTACGGGCGTCTGGCAAACCTAAGGATAGCGTTCCGATACCTCAGTAAGGAATCGTTCAAGACTGTACACCAAATACGTCAGGCCCATACTGGAGTATGTTGCACCAGTTTGGAATCCACACCTGGTCAAGCACATCAAGAAATTAAAGAAAGTGCAAAGGTTTGCAACAAGACTAGTGCCAGAACTAAGGGGATTGTCCTACGAGGAAAGGTTAAGGGAAATTGGCCTGACGACACAGGAGGACAGGAAGGTCAGGGAAGACATGATAACGACATATAAAATACTGAGCGGAATAGACAAGGTGGACAAAGACAGGATGTTCCAGAGATGGAACACAGATACAAGGGGTCACGATTGGAAGATGAAGACTCAGATGAGTCAAAGAGATGTTAGGAAGTATTTCTTTAGTCATAGAGTTGTCAGGCAGTGACGTAGTGGAGGCGGGAACCATACATAGTTTTAAGACGAGGTTTGATAAAGCTCATGAAGCAGGGAGAGAGAGGACCTAGTAGTAATCAGTGAAGAGGCGAGGATAGGAGCTATGACTCGACCCTTGCAACCA